>NC_058094.1:215211250-215522500 GCF_020171115.1 Neogale vison
AAAATTAAGATAAATAAAATTCTCTCACTCTACTTTTAGCATGTTTAAGTACTACGTGTCATGGTGTGCACCTCCTTGGGTTTGAATTTATTAGGTCTCTGTGCCTTTTGGATTTGGATATCTGTTTGCTTCCCAGATTTGAAAGCTTTCAGCTATTATTTCTTTAAATAAATTTTCTGCTCCTCTTTTCCTTCTGAGATCCCTATAATGCAAATATTATTACACTTGATGATGTCACTGAGTTCCCTTCATTTGTTTTCATTTTTTATTATTCTTTTTTCTCCCTTGTGTTCAGCTTGATTACTTTGCATTACTCTGTCCTCCAGGTCGCTGATCCACCCTTCTGACTCCTCCAGTCTACTGTCTATTGCCTCTAGAGTATTTTTAGTTTCAGTTATTGAGCTCTTTATCTCTGATTGGTTCTTTTCCTTGTTTTCTATCTCTTAGATTCTCTATCAGGCATGTTGTTAATCTCCATTTTGCTTAGGTCTTTTGCTGTGATTTTTGTCCTGATCTTTCATTTTGGGACATATTCTTCTGTCTCCTCATACTATCTCACTCTCTCTGTCTGTTTCTATGTGTTGGGAAAGTCAGCTATGTCTCTGGCTCTTAAAAGTGGTGGCTTTGTCCTAGGGTCCTGGGATTGAATCCCGCTTGTGATCTCTCTTTCTCTGTCAAATAAATAAATAAAATCTTTTTAAAACAAAAAAAACAAAACAAAACAAAACAAAAAGTGGTGGCTTTATGAAGAAGAGGTCCTGTAATGCCCTCTGGTACAAAGTCCATTGTTCACCTGAACCTGGCACTTCAAGATGTCTCCTTTGTGTGTTGTGTACCTTAGTGTTGTGGCTAAGCTGCTTTTGCTTTCAGTCCAGTCATCTGCTATAGCTCTTTTTGCTTGCTGTGGGCAGGGTCTGGTCCCTGTGTTGTTAGTGGCCAGTCTGAGGCTGTCCTGGGAATGTTTTGCATCAGACCAGGCATTTGCCAGACCTGCAATAGTATCAAATTTCAGGGCACTCTCCTTGTGTTGTCCTCTGAGAGGCTTTTGTTGGTGGGTAGTGCCTGCAGTCAGAGAAGATGTCTGCCCCTATCCTACTGTTGGGGCCGCACTGGAACTGGTGTGTGTAGTTCTTTTTCCCTGTCCCAAGGCAAGAATCACTTTGGAGTGGTGCTGGCCCCTGTTGGGGTTGCTTGCACACTGTCATGCTTGTGGAACCACTTTGGATGGGCTACTGACAAGGCTGAGTTGGAGAGGGCAGGATCACTGAAGAACACAGGGGTAGGGCATGTGATGTTAACGATGTTTTGGTGGGTCTGCTGTGCAGGGAGACCAGGAGCCACAGCTTAGCTGGAGGGGGTGGGTCTGAGGAAGTGCGTGGGATGGGCATGTTGTTAGTGTGCTAGGTGGAGAATGATGGTGTGCTGGCTCCCACCGTGTCACTATATCTAGGCTGGGTGATAGCACATGGAAATGACACTTAAGAATTCTTTTGTTTTTGGAAAAGTCTCGCAATACCCTGCCCCTCTAGAACATGGTCTGAGAGTAATAAATCTCCCTCCTGTATACCCTAGGAGTTTTTCGAACTGATTTTATGTGTATCTCAGTGGGGCTGTTTGTTATACTGTCTTTTAAGGACAGGGATTCAGTTTCCTTTGCCCTCCAGCCGTCCCAGAGCTGAACCCACTGATTTTAAAGTCCCATATGTTAAGTCCCAGTGATTGTGAGAACTTGTGAAATTAAACCCCTTTGGTTTTCAAAGCTAAATGTTATGGGCATTTGTCTTCCTAGTGTGGGTCCCCTGTGCCTGGAGTATCTTGTGTGAGGTCAGTTCCTCTCTCCCCTCTCCATGCACAAGACATCCCTCACCTCGCAGACAGTCCTATGGATCCGTTTGGCTCCCAACTTCATCTCTGTCCTTCCTACCCTCACTGATGTGGACTCTTCTCTACATTTAGCAATGGAGTCTATTCTGCCACTCTTGGAATAATTATTTGGATTATTTACACTGGTATGGGTGGTATCTAGGAGTAGCTGTGGGACAAGATGAGCCCAGGATCCTCCTACTCTGCCATCCTTCCTGGAAGTCAAATATAAAATAGTTTTAAATTTTTTTCTGGACATTATGCATATTATGACTGGATACTATTATAGTTTCCAATGAGGAATTTTGTTTTGTTTTGTTCTAACTTTAAAGCTAATCATCTTGTTGAACTTAAACTGCCAACACTTGGGTAGCATCTGACATTTCATACTTTTTAAAATATTTTATTTATTTGGGAGAGAGAGTGGGAGGAGGATCAGAGGGGAGAGAGACAAGCAGACCCTGTGCTGAGTGCAGAGCTCGAGATGGGGCTGGATCCCAAAACCCAGGCCCACCCAAGTGACCCTGTGTCTGACATTTCAGTACAGTTCTTTTTTGTTTGTTTTTGCTTGGTTTGGTTTTGGGGGGAGGAGGGTTTTCTGGTTTTGGTTTTTTTTGGGGGGGGGGAGTTTGGTGAGGTGTTTTGAGTCACCCGATACATATATGATTCAAGTTTTAGCCAGAGATTTGTGCAGAGATTTACTTAAAACTTGAGATTCCATTTCTCTGGTTTTCTCCTGTCTAGGTTTTCTCCCTCATTATTCCCGGCTGTGGTTTCTCAAAACTCTATAGACTAAAATGAATGTGGATTTACTAGCAGAGGTTTTGCCATTCTGCATAGTAAAGACTCTGACCTTTCCTAAGGCTGAAAACTGTAATAAATGAAATATTTATCCAGTGCTTTTTTCCTTCTTTAATGTACTGACACCCCTCCCAGATCTCCGTGCTTATGTTCACTCTCAAGGGCCTTCAAATAATTAGGTTTTAGGCTTTGACCAGGTCTTACAATTGTTGCCTAACAATTGTTGCTGGTCCCATGCAAGCTTATTCAGTCAGGATGTACTGTTGGATTGGGTCTAATATATTGCTATTAGTGAATTAAGACACAATTTTGTATTTAAAACATTGGCATGGGTGATTGCAAGGCATCCTGATAGTTTGCTTGCTTTTGTTGACTAAAACCTATATTTAATATAATGAAGATGAAATTCCAGACTCTCCTTGTTATGCTGTTAAAAAAAAAAAAAGAAGAAGAAAAGAGAAGGGGAGTGGTATTTAATGGTTCAGGAAGATGGGAGTGCTCCAGTAGAGTAAGGCTTGCCCATCTGCTCCCTAAGTACATCCCCAAGAGGGTCGAGAAGACACATCCCTCATTAGAGGTGGCATCTCATGGTGGCTCTTCTCTAGAGGCCAGGTTCAGTGGTGGGAATTACTGCTGTCAGTAATTCTGCTGTCAGCTTGTCTGATTTCAGTGATGATGATGGGATTCTGTGGTGGCACTACTCACAAAAGGCAAGAAATGTGTGAATCCTGGAATGAAAGACAGGGCTGAAATCAGTACTAGGAACAGTCTCACCAGCAGAAGTCTTTGGTATTAGCTAGCAGATCCTTACATCTTTAGAACTGATAGACACGGACAGCCTACTAATGTTTTACTTACTTTGTGTAAGTAGAAAGCTCTAGGTTTGGTGAACAGAGGACTGAATGAAATCCTGGTAGTTACCGAATGGAACAGAAAGTTTAACAGAACCACCAGGACTATAAAGGCACCCTTCCCAGCTACCTCAGGTTAGGAAGTCCCTCTCCTAGTAACGATGTCATGGAGATCAAAACAACTGGCAATTGAAATTAGAAAGCAGTTGCAGAAGGGAGCTATTAGTCATAGAGCAAAACCCTACATTGGAGGAAGAGCTATTTATCTGGTGGACAAATCATGTCTTAAGGTTATGATTTGGTCTTGCACATATTACTTATCATGCTGGGCCTGTGAGATCAGGAATTTCTTGGACATTGCACACATATTGGAGGTCCTGCCAGTGTGATTACGGACAATGCAGACAGAACACGGAGCAAACTGGAGGATATTAGGAATGGTGGAAGAGACAACATATCTAACTTCACAAGCACTGTGGAGTGCGAGAGTCTGAGAACTGCTGCTTTTGAGGTTTTCAGAACTGCCAGTAAATGAGTATTTTCCGGTTGTAGTCTTGGTGCAGACTAGCTCTGCTGAGATTTCCCTGTATCCTGATAAAACTTGTTTTTTTTCCATGTCTAATAAATCGTCTATAACTCTTTTAATATAACTACATGAGTAGTGATTTAAAATTCATCAGAGTGGTCTTTAGGATTTTTCTCTGTATTGAGTGCATATTAAGATCTGATTTCTGTTCAGCATAATTATGTGATACTTTGATGTAATACAAAAGGTATCAAATGTGTAGTTATCATTATGCGGAAATTAATCCATTGTGGCTGTTACAGGCTGCATGCTTGTATCCCCTACTCCTAAAATGCGTATATTGAAACCCGAACCTCCAATAGAAAGGTATTAAGAGGTGAGGCCTTTGGGAGATAATTAGGTTCCAGTGAGATCATAAGGGTGGATGAAATTAGTAGCCTCGTAAGAAGAGAGAGGACAGCTCCCCCTCCGCCCCCCCGCACACTCCTCTCTCATGTGAGGATATAGCAAAAACATAGCTGACTGAAATCTAGGAAGAGGACTCTTACCAGACACTAAATCCACCAGCACCCTGACCTTGGACTTTCCAGGTTCAAAATAATTGCTCAGTCTGTGGTAATTTGTCATAGCAGCCCCTGCTGACTAAAACAGAAGCATAGGACACGCTTTGTTCTGTTGGAATATTTATTTAAGTAAATAATTTAGATAGAAAGTGGAAGATAGGCTAGTTCAATTTGAGTTCCTGGATAGGAGAGGTGTGTGAGAGACATGGCTAGAAAACCCAGAGAACCAGTTCACATGGTTAATCAAGATACACTGGGACTCTACCCAGGTAATCAAGATACTGATAGGCCACACGTCTTACATATTTTCTACATTGCCAAGATATTTTATTCATTACCAGTACTTACTATGCTTAGTGTATATTGGAGTACCACTAAAAATGGGCCCATTATGCAACAGGATGACAGAAAAGAAAATAAATCTCCCTCTGTTGCATGTTATCCATCTCTCCCTACTAAAGTTTCCTTCTCAAGTTGACATTTTAGGTAGCCAGAACATGGTCAGACACTTTGATAATGACACAGTCTGTACCCATATTTTCTGTGAGACTTTATGCAGCTTGTATAAATCCTGGAAGAAGTGTCATTCCAGTCTCAAAGATTTTTCTTGACATATAGGAACTCTCCTCTCCCTACTTATCATCTTGAAGTCTCTCTTTTCTCCACTCATAAAATGTGAGGAGAGGCTTCTTCCAGAAGGTTATTAAAGTTTGTTTGGCAGTCCACTGGTTGGTAATGAGATTTCCCGGTGGTTTAATTTTGATGTGTTTCCTAACTTGGGTTTAATTCTATTCATCCCAGTAGATGTTAGAGTAGAAGTCCATGTTACTATGAATATGTATTATAGTACTCTGAAGTTGATGATATTTTAAATAATTTAATACAGAGCATTTTCTACTCTAGTAATTTTAATGACCCATATCAACTGTAGGAATTTCAAGAACAGTTGCATGAAACAGAACTATCCCTTGGAAAAGACAAGCTGTGCACTAAATGTTATCCCATGGGGCAGTATCACATTGACTAATATATTTCATAGTTCAAGGGCTAACCCCACTGACTCAGAGATGGAGTTATCAGCATACTAATAATGGATACATATGGCAGACTGAACTCAAATTAACCATGTAATAGAGCTGAAACATAAAATCCTGACCTCCATGTATTAATTATAATGATGAAAATAACTGTATCTCAGGCTGCAGTACTCACTTTGATCTGGCATTGATTTTCTTCCTGTACATTGACCTAAACTGGGTATGGACTTGTTCTCAGTGAAATTGGTCCTGTCAAGTCAGTGAGGTTGGATGAGGTAGGTAGGTGTTTTTGCGTATGTGTCTCCCTCCCCTGAGCATGCCCAGATGACAGTGGGGGCTCCTGCAATTCTCCTTTCCCTATGCAGACCATCCCCTCTATGCAGACCTCCCCCACCACCCCCAGACTCCTGGTTCTGATCAACACACCCTGGTGGGTGACATCAGTCTCATACCCCTCAATTCCTTGAACTTGTAGCCATGCTTTTTAAGCTGCCTTTGCATGTACCCAATTAAAATACTGACTTTGTAGCTTACTTGCAGATAGTAGGCATTTCTTTTTAAAATATATTCTGAATTTCTTGGAGACCGCCTCTTTGTAGACTCCCACTGCTAGTAATTGGTAAGAAAAATAAATAAATAAATAAATAACCTTACATAATTGATTAGAAATTGAAATATGGTGTCTTAAAGTCTGAAAAGGGAAACTTAACTAGGAATTATAAAGCAAAGTTCATGAAAGGTAATCATTAAAGAAACGGAGTCCAAGGTAGATGGCAGAAAAAAACCCATCATCATGATTCTTGGAAAGAATGTGACTTCTCTTTGGGAACCACACATTTATTACTGAAACTAGACAAAAGACAGTAGAGTATAAAAAGTGAGAACCCCGTATTAAAAAACTTTCCCACCCTAATGTTAATTTCTAGTGAGAAAAGTAATGGCATCTCAAGCTGGAATAATTACTTTGACATGGAATTAATTTTCCTCTTCTGTAGAGATTAATACGTATTTCTTCAGACCAAGCTAACTGTATCCATCACATAGACAGTAGCTGTGGGCTCCTTAAAGTCTGATGGATAACAGGCCAGCAGAGCCCAGGGGACTGTCCAGAATCCTACTCCAGAGAAGAAATCTTCCTGCTAAGTGGAAGAAGCCTAGCCCCAGAAAGTGGACTTTAAAAAATAAAAACAGGCATCGGGAGGAAAAGTAAAGAATATAGCCATTCACCTATGATTCCATTTAATGTTTGACTAGAATTCTGTCAGATGCTCTAGTGTTCTCTAGACTTACACATCAATGTAGCCAAGTCCAACAAGTAATCTTCAACAGTCCTGAAAGACACACTCCTTAGATTTTTTATTTATTTATTTACTTCCTAGTTACTTCATTAGATAACTTTCTCTTCATTTCTTTTTTACCTAATTTTACCACTGGAAGGCCTAATCTCTAGAGTTGAAATACTATCACATATCTTGAGTAATTGGAGGGAGAAGTAACCAACAGTACAGAAAAACAAATAATCATGAGGTATCGATTGGTGTAAAGGTTATGCAAACTGCTGAAGCGTCCTTCCTTCCTTGTTCTAAACATCCATTTTCCCTGATTTTTAAAAATTACCGTTTTGAGTTGAAAGAACTTTGGATCTTAGCTAGTTTGTCTTTCTCTCTTAAACAGCTTCCATCTACAGCAGATAAAGATGCTTGGAAGATACATTTATTTTCTATTTTTTCTATACATGTATGAAATAATATTTTAAAAATCACGTTTATATTGATTTCTTAAGAAAATTCAGAAGTGTGACAGCTCCAAGCACTGACAGAGTAATGGAAATTTCCATAGTCTACTGGTAGGATGTAAATTTTGTAAAAACAGATCTGCAAGAATTTAGTTGCTTCAGAATCCTGAGGGCCTGTATTGTAATTCTTCCCCTGGGGTTTGCAACAGCAGCCTACAGTGGTGTGTTTTTCCTCGCTGCTGACGTACATATGCAGGACTAGTTTCTTCTCCATCCTGATGCTCAAGCTTCAGGGCTGCTTACACCAAAGCCTAGCCCTGTAGTGAAGGCCTTTTCCAAATAAGGTCCCGCTCAACTCAATGTGGACCATTCTGTGTAGCCCAATAGATGAGCCAGAGCCATGCGGAATGTTTTTTCTCCATGACTCTAAGAGGAAGACCAGGCCCTGTGCTTTCTTTGTTGTAGCAGATGGAAGCTGAAGCCATTAAAGCCTTCTACTTTAGAGAGCTAGATATCCCAGAAGCCCCCCTCCTAGTGGACCCCCAGAAATCTCCACCAAAGTGTCAGCTCCCTGAGTTCTCACAGGACTTATCATTCCCTCTCTGGGAACACGAGTGCCTCGCCCAGGTCTCCCACATACGAGCCCTCTCGTTCCTCCTTCCAGATTTGCAGGGCGTCATTGCCATCATGGATTGGTTTGATTTGGGTGGGATGTCCCGGTAGCCCCCATCAGACTGCCTCACGACACAGAACGGGAGCATTGATATAGTCCTGAAGCAAAACTAAGACTGAAGAGAGACTAAGCCACAAATAGAAACTGTTCCTGATTCTTTTTTCTGACTGGAATCAAAAAGAACATCTTTGCCAAAACAGTGGCGGCCGACAGAGTACCCGAAGCCTCATTAATCTGCTCTGACCATGATACTGGGTCTGGCACAGCCGCTTCAGCTGGGCCTTCTCCTTGGTTAAGCTTGCAAGAGCCTACAGTAATTTTTCAGGAGCCGGCCTTTCAAAGGAGGACTGGCTAAGTACCACCACCCACTGTATACTTTAGGTTTCTAATGGTGGCTCTTACCTCCACCATCTGCCCTGAGGATATAATACTGTTTTTGACTAACTGTATTGGCTACAGGAGGAGGGCAGGGTCAGAGGTTGCCTGTGATACCTTTTACTGGGTGGTCAGTGACCCAACACGGGGTTTACTGCCATTGCTAAGTTTGTTGATACCAAGTATTCATTCTGGAATTGAAAAAATGACCACTGGATGGATCTTGAGATGGGACCCACTGTGATCTGATTTTTATCTGGGCACCGTGTTTTCCTTGTTTCCCTCAGCCCTTATTCAAGCTAGGATAGAGGGCTTGATGTTGACGATTTAGATCTCTAGTTACCAATATCAAGTCAGACACTTTGTCAATATTTCTCAAAATGTCTGGGTATTATCTTATCCTTGGGGTAAATTCAACCTTTTAAGTATCCATAGATCCACTTGGAGAAGGACTAAAAGAATCATTAAAGTATTTTCTTGGTACGGTGTTGGCAGAGTCTTTGCATCTAGGACCTGGTTCTGTTCAGTCATTGGGTTCTGAATATTAAAATTAGCTCAGATTTAGTAACTGAACAAGGAATCATAACTACTTTGGCAGCAAACACCCTCAGCCTCCTGCTTTTCTATTCTTACCTTTTCCTGGTTGTAGGTGTTTCACATCACCCTTGTTGACTGCCTTGTCTTGCCATTTGGTCTCTAGGAACACCAGATTCCATTATTATCTCTCAGACCCCCTGAAGGCAAGGTCCAGTTGGCTGTCCCTCCAGCCTTGCTGGTCATTAAGGCAATTGCGGCCTTCACGCTAGGCTATTGGCTTTTAAGCATTGAATTCTGGCCTCTATTACTTGAAGGCCTCACTGTCCTCGTGATATTAACCAACCCAGTTTGTGACCACTGCTAAATTGGGTACCTTACATGTCACAGAATTCAATGCCAAAATGGCACAGGTTTTGTCCCCAAGCTCTCATATTAGTTGAGATAAAAAACCAAAACAAAACAAGCCCCACCCCCCGAAAACCAAAATAACAAAACCCATTCCGAAGTTCTACTGAGCCAGGAGCTCCTTGTAATGCTGTGTTAGGACCAACCAATGGATCCTGTGGTCACTTGCCTATTACAGTGGGGTTTTTTTTTTTGTTTTTTTTTTTGTTTTGTTTGGCTATAAAATGGGGCTTTGTATGAGACAGTATTCTGAAGGTTGAGTAATTCTTGCATTCTGTGAACCCTCTCAAAATGAGGGTGTCTGAGAAGGTGAACTCCTATCTAAAATGTGAATCCATCCCAATTAGGATGACTTGGTTCTATCCTCCAGAATGCAATGCTCCAATTTATCTGCCTGCATATTTTAGAGCTGCTGTGTATATATATATATATATATATACACAGAGAACATTTTGGAAGAATACATATAAAAAGGTTAACAGTAATTATAGAAAGAAAATATTGGACAGTTACTAATTTTTTCCTAATATATTTTCATTGTGTTAAGTTTATATTAAAAAATGAGAACAGAGCTCCTACAAAGAATATAGCAAATGTTTATAAGTTTATAATTTTTTAAGTAGGTTTTCTTTACCTTGTTTACCTAGTCTACATTTCTTGAATTAAGCTGATAAAACAATCATTGCTTTTACTCTAATAAGAATTTCAGGATTTTGTCTCATCATTGAAAGAAGACCATTCCTTTCTATTTTGAAAAATGGAACAAAATTGTTGGTAACAAAGTACCAACTCCTAACACAATGAGAGAAAATACAATAGGAAATAAAACCTGCCAAAACTTAGAGCTGTGTAAGAATGTGTAAGTTACTCCTCAGGTACAACCGAATATTGGTATTTGCATTTCACCTAAAGAAGGTCATTGGGGGAGTTGTCTTCTTACCTTGTGTTTCATGGCTGTTATTTAACTTAATAACGTCCAGAAGTAATTTACATACAAATGGCAGAATGGATTCCAGTGGTCCTTATTTAAATATGGCTAAATATTACAATATACAGTCATATAACGTTGAATATATATATAGTTTTCATATAATGAGTAGAAAGTGGCTAAAATGTAGCTATTGATACAGTGTCTTTGTTCTTTAGTACTGAGTGTCACGGGACAAGTTATTAGCCTTTTTGAATCTTATTTTGACTGTGTGGCTTCCCAGTCCCACCAATTGCCCCTTAAGACCCTTTGTTCTGTTTTGGGTGCTTTTAACCAGATTCCAAGTTAATGCTGGTCCCCAAGCACAGGTCACTTTTGTATTGGGGTATTCCTTTCCAGTGGGTCACTTTTGGTGGCTCCCTCCCCCTTCTGTTTATCCTCCAATATCAGTCTGTGCGCTCCCACTCCACTCTACCTCTCCACTGATGATCTCTGCTCCCGTAGAGATCCAGAAGTGTATTATCTTAGAGCTCTGGCTGATTTCATGGGTGTACAGAGTGTTCTGGTAGATATTTAGCTCAATTCAGGGCAACAATTGAAACAGGGTCTCCTACTCTCTGCTGTCTTTCCCCTCCTCAGTATGACTATGAAATGAAGGTATTAATAGCCCTTGTCTCTCAGAATTGTTATGATAACTAAAGAGACAATCCACAGTAAGAATTTATAACAATGTTTTGCAGGTAGTATGCACTGAGTAAATCAAAGTTATTAGTACTGCTTTCAGAGTTCTACATTTTCTTTTTTTTTTTTCGTGTATTGTTTTTATTAACATATAATGTATTATTTGCCCCAGGGGTACAGGTTTGTGAATCATCAGGCTTACACATTTCACAGCACTCCCTACCCTCCCCAGTGTCCATGACCGAGCCACCCTATCCCTACTCTCCCCAACAACCCTCAGTTTGTTTCATGAGATTGAGTCTCTTATAGTTTGTCTCCCTCCCAATCCCATCTTGTTTCACTTTTTCCCTCCCTACTCCCTTTGGCCCACTGCCCTGCCTCACAAATTCCTCATATCAGAGAAATCATATGATAATTGTCTTTCTCTGATTGACTTATTTCACTTAGCATTAATACCCTCTAATTCCATCCACACCATTGCAAATGGCAAGATTTCATTTCTTTTCATGGCTGCATAGTATTCCATTGTGTGTGTGCACGTGTGTGTGTGTATACATACATACAGGAGATGTCCATCTTCTTTATCCATTCATATGTTTATTGACATCTAGTTTCTTTCCATAGTTTGGCTACTGTGCACACTGTTGCTATAAACATTGGGGTGCACATGCCCCTTCAGATTACTACATTTTTATCTTTGGGGTAAATACCCAGTAGTGCAATTGCTGGGTCATAGGGTAGCTCTATTTTCAACTTTTAGAGGAAACTCCATACTGTTTTCCAGAGTGGCTGCACCAACTTGCATTCCCACCAACAGTGTAGGAGGGTTCCCCTTCCTCTGCATCTTTGCCAGCATCTGTTGTTTCCTGACTGGTTAATTTTAGCCCTTCTGACTGGTGTGAGGTGGCATCTCACTGTGGTTTTGATTTGTATATCCCTGATGGCGAGTGATGCTGAGCACTTTTTCATGTGTCTGTTGGCCATTTGGATGTCTTCTTTCCCAAAATGTCTGTTCATGTCTTCTGCCCATTTATTGACTGGATTATTTGTTCTTTGGGTGTTGAGTTTGATAAGTTCTTTATAGATTTTGAATACTAGCCCTTTATCTGATACATCATTTGTGAATATCTTTTCCCATTCTGTCAGTTGTCTTTTATTTCCTTTGTTATACAAAAGATTTTGATCTTGTTGAAGTCCCAAGAGTTCATTTTAGCCCTTGCTTCCGTTGCCTTTGGTGATGCTTCTTGGAAGAAGTTGCTGCGGCTGAGGTCGAAGAGGCTGCTGCCTGTGTTCCCAAGGATTTTGATGGATTCCATCTCACATTGAGGTCTTTCATCCATTTTGAGTCTATTTTTGTGCAGTTTTATAAGGAAATGGTCCAGTTTTATTCTTCTGCAAGTAGCTGTCTAGTATTCTCAACATCATTTGTTGAAGAGACTGTCTTTTTTCCACTGGACATTCCTTCCTGATTTGTCGAAGATTAGTTGACCATAGAGTTGAGGGTCCATTTCTGGGCTCTCTATTATGTTCCATTGAGCTATGTGTTTGTTTTTGTGCCAGTACCATACTGTCTTGATGACTACAGCTTTGTAATAGAGCTTGAGGTCTGGAATTGTGATGCTGCCAGCTTTGGTTTTCTTTTTCAACATTCCTCTATTTGGGGTCTTTTTTGGTTCCATATAAATTTTAGGATTATTTGCTTAAAAAGTTGATGGTATTTTGATAGGGATTGCACTAAAGGTGTAGACTGCTCTAGGTAGCCTAGACATTTTCAAAATATTTGTTCTTCTAATCCATGAGCATGGAACATTTGTCCATTTCTTTGTGTCTTCCTCAATTTCATGAGTACTTTATAGTTTTCTGAGTACAGATTCTTTTCCTCTTTGGTTAGGTTCATTCCTAGGTATCTTATGACTTTGGGTGCAATTGTAAATGGAATTGACTCCTTAACTTCTCTTTCTTCTGTCTTGGTGGTGTATAGAAATGCAACTGATTTCTATGCATTGATTTTATATCCTGACACTTTACTGAATTCCTGTATGAGTTCTAGCAGTTTTGGGGTGGAATCTTTTGGGTTTTCCACATATTGTATCATATCATCTGCAGAGAGTTAGAGTTTGACTACTTCTTTGCTGATTCAGATGGCTCTTGTTTCTTTTTGTTGTCTGATTGATGAGGCTAGGTCTTACAGTACTATGTTGAATAGCATTGTTGATAGTGGACATTTCTGCTGTGTTCCCGACCTTAGGGGAAAAGCTCTCAGTTTTTCCCCATTGAGAGTGACATTTGCTGTGGGTTTTTCATAGATGGCTTTGATGATATTGAGGTATGTACCCTCTATCCCTATGCTGTGAAGAGTTTTGATCAAGAAAGGATGCTGTACTTTGTCAAATGCTTTTTCAGCATCTATTGAGAGTATCATATGGTTTTTGTTCTTTCTTTTATTAATGTATTATATCACATTGGTTGGTTTGCAGATGTTGAACAAACCTTGCAGCCCAGGAATCAATCCCACTTGGTCATGGTGAATCATCCCTTTAATGTACTGTTGGATCCTACTGGCTAGTATTTGGGGGAGAATTTTTGCATCCGTGTTCATCAAGGATATTCATCTGTTATTCTCCTTTTTGATGGGGTCTTTGTCCAGTTGGGGATCAAGGTAATGCTGGCCTCATAAAATGAGTTTGGAAGTTTTTCTTCCGTTTCTATTTTTTTGGGACTGTTTCAGGAGAATAAGAATTAATTTTTTAAATCTTTGGTAGAATTCCCCTGGGAAGCCATCTGGCCCTGGGCTCTTGTTTGTTGTGAGATTTTTGATGACTGCTTCAATCTCCTTACTGGTTATGGGTCTGTGCAGGTTTTCTATTTCTTCCTGGTTCAGTTTTGGTAGTTTATAGGTCAGTGACAACCTAGCTAGATATGGTATTCTTGGCTGCATATTTTTCTTGTTTAGTGCTCTGAATATATCATGCCAGTCCTTTCTGGCCTGCCAGGTCTCTGTGGATAGGTCTGCTGCCAATCTAATATTTTTACCATTGTATGTTGCCTCTTGTCCTGAGCTGCTTTGGGGATTTTCTCTTTGTCACTGAAACTTGTAAGTTCTATTATTAGATGACTGGGTGTGGACCCATTTTTATTGATTTTAAGGGGGATTCTCTGTGCCTCCTGGATTTTGATACTTGTTCTTTCCTCCAATTAAAGAAATTCTCTGCTATAATTTGCTCCAATATACTTTCTGCCCCTCTATCTCTTTTTTCTTGTTCTGAGATCCCAGTTATTCTAATTTTTTGTCTTATAGTATCACTTATCTCTTGAATTCTTTTGCTCAACTTCTTTAGTCTCTATTTGGTCTTCTATATAATGAATTATCTCTTCTGCCTCATTTTTTCCCTAGCAGCAAGAGCCTCCCATTTTTTATCACACCTCATTAATAGCTTTTTTAAATTTCAACTTGGTTAGATTTTAGTTCTTTTATTTCTCCAGAAAGGGATTCTCTAATGTCTTCCATGCTTTTTTTGAGCCTCGCTAGCACCTTTATAATTGTCATTCTGAACTCTAGTTCTGACATATTACTAATGTCCATATTGATTAGATGCCTAGTCGCCAATACTGCCTCTTGTTCTTTTTCTTTGTGGTGAGTTTTTCTGCCTTGTCATTTTATCCAGATAAGAAGAGATGATTGAGAGAACAAAATACTAAAAGGATAGCAACAACCCCAGAAAAATATACATTAACCAAATCAGAAGAGACCAGAAACCAGGGGGAGAAGAAAGGTGGTGGGGGGAATGTATATACATACATACATATATATTAAATAGACTGGTGAATAGAACAGAGCCACACACTTGATTTTGGGTGTATTTTGGCTTGTTAGAAGAAACTACCTCCCAAAATTTTAAAGAAAGAAAAACTTATATAGACACAAAAATAAGGGTATACATGATGAAAGGATGGAATATGACTGTAAAGTTGAAAATTTTAAAAGATTCTAAAAAAGGAATTGATAAGTTGTTTGAAAAAGAAAGGAAAAAAATATGATCAGGCTGGAGACTAGAACAAAGATGTGTGCTAGATTTAGGGTATATTTTGATCGATTAGAAGAAGTTGTATCCCAAAATTTTAAAGAAAAAACTAAACGTATACAAGAAATAAGGTTAAAAACAGTGACGGGGGGCGCCTGGGTGGCTCAGTGGGTTAAGCCGCTGCCTTCAGCTCAGGTCATGATCTCAGGGTCCTGGGATCGAGTCCCGCATCGGGCTCTCTGCTCAGCAGGGAGCCTGCTTCCCTCTCTCTCTCTGCCTGCCTCTCTGTCTACTTGTGATTTCTCTCTGTCAAAATGAATAAATAAAATCTTAAAAAAAAAAAACAGTGAAGGGATAAAATATGACTATAACAGAGAAAATTTAAAAAGATTTTAAAAAGGTATTGATAAGATAAAATAGTTTAAAAAAAGTTAAAATAGGAAAGAGGAAAAAATTTTAAAAATAGAATAAGTACAAAATAAAATTTTAAAAATTTAACTTTGAAAGACTAAAGGATCATGAGGGGAAAAGCCATGAATTCTGTGTTGCTTTCCTCTAGCTCTGCGGTTTCGCAGTTCTCATTGTTTGGTGGACTTGGTCTTGGCTGGATGTTCTTACTGATCTTCTGGGGGAGTAGCCTGTTGCAGTGATTCTCAAAGGTTTTTGCCTGAGCCAGAATTGCATCACCCTTGCCAGGGGCCAGGCTAAGTAATCTGTTCAGGTTTGTTCTCGGGAGCTTTTGTTCCAATGGCAGCCTCCCAATCTCTGACCCTGTAGGAGCCAAGAGCTTGGGGGCCCCTTCCTTCAGAACACCCTCAGAGAAAAAGCAGTCAATCCGTCCTGTCTCCCTGGTCTCTGGCTGAGCTCTGAGCTCTCCTGGCCTGTGCTCGAGTATTTCTCTCTCTGGGTCACGGCCCCATTTGGAATCTCCAAACCCAGCAGATTCCTGCAGCGCGCTCCTGTGCTGCTTCTCCCGAAGGAGGGAGGAGGGGTCTCCTTGGATCTGCAGCTTGTGGGGTCCCTGCTCAAAGAGCAGTGGCCGGAATGTGACTTGGATCATGTTTTAAGGTAACCCTGAGCTGAGAGTACCCCTCCTTGTCTCCGTCTTTGCAGCCAACTTCCCACCCTGATACCTGAGAGTTCTGCCACACTCAGGCACCCCTGGTCTTTCTGTGCTCCCGCAGGTCCTGAGACCACACTGTCCCTACGAGGGCTCCACCCCCCGCTTAGCCTCTGGAGTGATGTCTCTCAGTGGAGCAGACTTCTAAAATTTCTGATTTTGTGCTCCACTGCTCTACCACTTGCTGGGAGCTGGCTCCTCTCCCCGCAGTCTTTCTTCCAGTCGCATCAGATTCACTTCTCCACACGTCCTACCTTCCAGAAAGTGGTCGATCTTCTGTTCCTAGAATTGCTGCTCTTCTCTTCTGTGTCCTGTTCAGTTTGTAGGTGTTCAGAATGGTTTGATAACTATTTAGCTGAACTCCTGGGACCTGATGATCTCTCAGTCTCCTACTCCTCCACCATCTTACTCCACAGTCCTCGAGTTCTGTGTTTTCAAATCCATTATCGGATTTGATCTATTGCAAAGGAAAATTATTATTAATATTATTTGCCCAGCAGAGATTGCCATATCTGCAAATGTGAACTATATATGATGGTAACTAACTTTCTATCTCTTAAGAAAGGTTGAGCCTGAGAAACATTGTCAGAAGTGAATATTAAGCAATGAGATGGTAAAGTATGAGAGTGTTAGGTGAGGGATAGATTCTGAATCCAGTCTGGACAGAGATGTAACACGCCTGTTTTGTACACTTAAAACCTATTGGTTGAATTAATGAACGAACCAGTGTATGAGTGAGAGAGTAACAGCTAAAAGAAGTGGAGAGAAGGCCATTGTTCCACTGTTGCAAGGAGGTCTAGCATCACACCCAGAGGAAGCAGTGGGGCCCAGGCACCAGGGAGAGGATCCAGTGGTGTGTTCACAGCTTGGCAGGAAGGACAACCTGGTATTGGAGAAGAAAGGCCGTTCCTAGCCTGAGAAATTAGTGAAAGGGCGTGCTTGGGAAAGAATTGACAACAGATTTCTAGCAACACTCTGGGCTTGCCTAGGGTTGTGGCTTCCATTGGAATAGGGTTCTTAACTAATGGGTACCTGAAGTAAATTTGGGGATCTATGACTGAAACAGGGGGGAAAAAATCATGGTTATTTTCACATGTCTCTGAACAGAAATTTGACATTTTCTTCCATGACAACTATGGGCAACAAGCCACAGCAGTATTAACAGTATTTGTGACTGTGTCATGAACAGAAAAGCACAGATTGTCTCATTGTTCTAGCTTTGCAGGTATCTAGAAGCATCCATTAGATGGATCACTATAGTGATTAGACTGAACTCTAGAACCTGTTATTTAATGGGTAGTGAGGCAAATTATTTCTAAATTAAACTTTTAAAAATACAGTTACACTGTATTACAATATATTTGGAATCATTTCTAGTCTAATGCAGTTTATTTTAAGCATAAAAACACTGCTCTGTGAGGGGCCCATAGGCTTGCCTAGCCTGCCAGAGGAGTTCATGGTACAAAAAACATGTTAAGAACCCCAACTTGAGAACAAGCATCTTGGTTTTATGTTCTCAGTGCTCTATCACATTATTCTCTACCAGTCTCCAGGCGAAGGGCTCCATCTGTGAGCCTCTTCTCTGGGACTCTCCTGTGACTGATGGTTAGCACGACTCCTCTTGCTGCCTGCGTGGATAAGATAAGGTGTTACAGCACCCTCTCTGTTGTTTTCTGCACTCTCCAGGGTGTGCCTTCTCTTCCATTTTAAATGGCTTCCCCTATCTTAGCACACTCCCAGAGATCAAGTGGATAACTTCAGGCAGGTGGGGATGATTCAGAAGGACTTAAATCTGGAAGCAGAGATCTCCACACAGGGATGGGAGCCGCGGAAAGGAAGGAAAGGAAAGGAAGGTGATGGGAGAGGAGATGGTAGGAGGGGTGGCCCAGTGGAAAGAACCTAGCACTCAGCAACCCGAGAATATAAGTGTAGGCCCCAGGTTGGCCAGAGGCTAGCATCAGGGAAGTCCAGGAAAATAAAGGAAAACGTTAGCTGTAACAAAGCCCAGGGAATCTGCTAGCGAGTACTCTAAGATCAGGCAAAATGCAGAGTGGTACCCTGATTCATATCAGACAAGTCTGTCCAGATGTGGTTAGAGATTCAGAGCAGGACTACATCTGGATGATGATGGTGTGGCTAGAAGAGGAGGGTAGAGTTAGAAAAACAGAGCCTCCTCTTAGGCCAGAATACTGGGCGAACTTCAAGGGAGTCAATTAAGGCCATGGTGGAAAGAGGTAATAAATTGGAGGCTTTGTTTCAGGTGTAAGGCATGATTCTGTGTCTTATACATGGGACACAATGTGAATGGCTTGCCGGGGAATATCTTACTGGTGAATTAGAGGACAATTCACAAGGTTCGTATTGGGACTAAGTCTGCTGGTCAAGGTGACCTCATTCATGCTAATAGGAAGGGAGGGCTATGAAGTCATAGAACCAGGAAGTTTGTGACAACTGGTCAGCTTTCTAAATCTGCCATACTCAATAAGAGATAGCTATCTGACATTAGGCTCCCAAAGCATGAAGAAAAATGCGTTATTAAATCAGATCTCCTTGGATCACAAAGAAAATAACAAGGCAACAGTGATAGAAGAGAAAAAAAAATAAGAGAAAATGACTGGGTGGCCAGAGGCAAATGTATGACAGATCCAAATGACCTTCATTATTTCTCAGTTGGAAAATTCCAATAACTTCCTAAATTGTCTCTCCATCTTAAGTGCCTTGCTATTCAAATTTATCTTATAAACCACTTCCAGGTGACAGACTAAAATCTTTCAAGTGTAAGCATTGTTACTCACGCCAGTCTCCTACTAAAAATATGAGTAACTCTTTGTTAACCAACAAGCTCCTTTTCTTTGCGTTCAAATTTCTGTACAACCTGGTTCCAGCCCACATCAGTGCTTATTTCCTGGCAGTCCTTGTTTTTAATAGTTTAATATTAAGCATTATGAAAATAATTGATTAAAACAATTCTTTTAATGCTTAATTTTTAGTATTTTCTTTTTCTTTTTGGCAAACGTGCCTGTCTTAGAAGACTTGCTCCATTTCATTTTTGTGTGATTCCGATAGACTGCCCATCTGGAAACTCCAACACAATGGGAGTCTCATGTGGCCCAGATTGGGCCAAGTGGAGTCCTGTCCCAGGAGGAATGTCCCATGAATGAGGGAACATAGAGGGACCAAAAATCCCTGGAACTGAATCATGTGAGGAACTCTTGGGCTGCTCACATGTTCAGAATATTTGTCTTTTTTTTTTTTTTAATGCTCTTCTGATCCTCTACCCTTCCCTAACCTCTTCTACTCCATTCTATGAGCCACTGAATATCCTTTCAAAAAATGTCTTTGCACACACACATTAAACTGCATTCAGTTTAAGAATAGCAGTTTCTATTAGTTGCAACAAAGGAATGCTGAACGATGCAGAAATCAAGAACAAGAGCATAGGGGAGGCTGTTAGGTATAGAATAGGGCATAGACCTTCCGAGATGCAAGTGTGTAGAATTAATTATGAAGCTGAAATTCATTTAAAAAGCAATGGGCTTGACATCAGCACCCTAAGCTGGGAAATGAAAGGTCCACGATATAGAGTGAAGAGCTGGTACATGAACTTATTGCTGAGATGCTGGGATGCTGTAATGGAGGCTTTTAGTAACAAGTGGCTTTTGCCGTCGACCCCGCTAAATTAAACCAAGGAAGCGAGCTCAAATGTTAACATTTTCATTTTGAAGCATGGACTGAAATCCAGAGTCCTGCCACCAAGCATCTCTTACTAGTTGTTATGGGACTGGGATTGATGAAAACCAACCCAAAAGATGGGTCCTTCGGCTCACGAAATGAGATCAGGTCAAGGGAGAACGTTGCCACAGATGGTATGAACCTTGAGGACAATAATGGTAGAGGAGTTGTTCAGCAGTTGTGTTAGTAAGGATTTGAGGAATCTGAAGAAACCTGAACCTCCCAAGCCCCTGCCAGCCTTCTTACTTTGTCTTCTTGGTTGAGGAAGAGGTACGCTCAGAGGAGAAATAAAACTTCCTCTGGTCCCCACACCTCACTAGAGCTGCCCTTATTCCTGTTACTCTCGTGAGCTCTTCCTCCTTTACCCATGGTTTCCTGCATCCACAGGCTCCCTGTTATTCATGGAATGTGTTGGAAACTTCCATCTGGAGCTTTGCACCTTGTGCCTTACAGAGCTCTCTCTGCCTGGAATGTTTTCCTGCAGGCAACCCCATGACCTGCTCTCTCACCTGCCTCTGGTTTTTGCTGGCTTGAATGTCCCCTTCTCTTTTCACTCACTGTATTTCGAATGGCAGTGTTTACCCAACACTGTGTATTGCCCTTCATGGTTTCATTTTCTCCCATGGAACGTAATACTGTATGTTTTACATTTGTGTATATTTTGTGCCCAATCAGACCCCCAGTGAACCCTGATTCCTGTGTAGATCCTGCCCCTGGAATCTGAGCTGGCCCTGACTCATTTTCATCGTTAGAATGTGGTAGAAATGATGCCTGGCCAGTTCCAGTCATAAGCTTTAAGAAGGCTGGTGGGTTCCAACTTTGTGCTTTGGAGAGTTCTTTTCTGCCAGAATACTACGGTATTCATGGTCCGGATCCTCAGGGGGAGTATAAGTGTCTTGAGAACAGTGTTTTGTGATTTCCTGCATCCCTGGCAGCTATTTCAGAGCTGAGCACTTAAAGAACATGCTTAATGAAGGAATTCACAGATTAGTTAGCGAATTTAAGCTGGTTCTACTCTATGGGATAAAAGGTATAATCAGAATTTGGAAGGGGCAATATACCCAAAGAGATTTTCAGGAAATTAATCTATATTGATCTATACAAGTAACACTGAATAGTATTTCTTCAAACACATTTTAGAAATGCACTTCCTAGGAGAATGGAATCTTATTTTGGATATTGTTATGTGTCTTGAGAAAGATGCATTCACCAGAACGTCTGAATTCAATTTCCCAAGCCCCGGTTAAGTTTCCTAGCTTAAATAACTCACATGTAAACCAAATGTTCCCCAAAGAAAACTACCTTAGATGCCCAGGTATCCTTCAGCTTAATATAGAGGTAAGGAACTCAGAGAGCAATTATGCATATCTTGCCCACTGTCCTCTGGACCACTTCTCAGAACAGGCCCCTCCTCTCTCACCTTTCATCCTTGGAACCAGACCAGACTGTAGTTGGTCAAATCTTTAAATAAATTGGTAAGAATTTCAGTTGTTAGCATGACTACCTTAAAAGCATACAACTTTTGGATTTAGTGGTCTAAGAATTCATACCACTCATTGCAGGCATCTCAATCTGTGGGTCATGTAATTCTATTCATGTAATTCTCAAAAAGTCTCATAAACTGAAACACTCGAAGATGATGACTTTGGCCTGTGTTTGATGGATCTGACAGTCAAAACAGAATATTCCCTGAGATTATTATTTTATGTAACCTTTGTATCTCCACTAAGGGCAAGTCAAGTATATGTATACAAGCACTATACCTACATGATCTCTAACGTGATTCCTCTATTCACAAGAATTTAGGGATATGATGTCAGTATGTTTTCATTCTTTAATGTAAAATGTATGGCTTCCATGCACATTTTCCAAAAAAAACACCAAAATACGTGGTGATAATTGAGACATATAATCTCCTTCACCAACCCCATGGGTAACTTAATATAACAGTTACAATGGTTACATACGTAGGAAGTCATTGGACAATGTACTTCCTGTTGAGGTTTTGTCCCCTAAAAAAATAAAACCCTTTACAGAAATCAGATTTTGAGAGCTAATTGGATTTTACTGTTCTTTTCAAATTAAAAAAATAAACACATGTAGGTCTGGATTTCTTTGTGTTGAAACATCCTTGAATTACATTGTTTTACTTGTGACCCTAACAGAATTGAGGAGTTTACATTATTTTTGGTGCCTCGCTTGAAGACTGAACAATCGAGAGGAACAGAGACCATGGGACAGGGGGTGGACTTCTCAGACTATAATACATTTTTCTCTGATTAAGATGTCCCATATCTTATTTCTGGGGGAATTAGAGTCTACGTTAGTTTGAGGTAGGCATGAATTGCTGGTTGCCACTTTCTCTTGATGTAAATGTATTCCAAGACTCTGTATCTTCTTTGAAAAGTAGATCAAAAATGCATTTATTTGACAGACCTGGAGCAATTACTGTCTGTTACTAAAGTTTGTCCTCTTTCATTCTGTCTGCCCGATTTTGCAGCGAAGATTTAATGGGGAAACACAGGAGAAAAACATGGTAATACAGGGAAAGACATGGAGAGAATTTTCCACATCCAAAGATATTTATTTTTTTTTTAAAAGAAGATAAATGGGGGAAAAGCCCTTTGCTTTACTCCATTAGAAAATCTCATGACTGAAGGTTGATAAAGTTCTAAATATTATGTTTGGGAACTATTTTTAAATAATTGAATTTGTGAAAGGTAGTATATTCAGTGCTTCCTAAAGCATATTTACCTCTGGTTTTCATTTAAAGAAGTTATAAAACAATTAATTTAAGACTTTCAGGAACATAGAGTTAAGTTGCTTATTATGAAAAAAAGGTATGTGTCTCTTACTCTTCAAGAAGTATCTCTTCTCCATGGCAGTGTAGCTTTTCTTTCCTCAAATAAGAAACCACAAATGAAATTAAAATTTTTTAAATACCCATGCATCCCCACCAATACAATTTAGTAGGCCCTAAGAGCTGTTTAGAACATAATTGGGTTTGGCTTTCTCCTCCTACGGGTTGACAGGAAGTTAGGATGTCACTCCAGGCATATATAAAGTCAAAATATCTTTATCCCAAATCTTCTTTGTCTGTATGTAATGTAGCAGCATTCACATATTCAGGATAAATCAGAAAGTCTACCAGGCTACATGTGCAAAGGATGTAATCACCCAGCTGAACAAGGACCTTTTCTGGTGACTAAAGGAATGTTTTTGCTAGGATTTTGGATAGGCTCCTTTGTGCCCTCCTAATCACTAGAAGGAAAGCTTGTCTTCACTATAAGGCTATTTAAGGACTTAAAACTGTTGTTGGGTGTTTTTGTTTGTTTGTTTGTTTTTTAGTTTCATTTTATTTTCAAGTATAGTTAACATAGGTGTACAATGTAGTGATTCAGCACTTTGATACATTACCGGTGCTCATCACAAGAGCACTCCTTAGTCCCCCGCACCTTTTTCAGCACCCCCCACCCCGTAACCTTCAGACTGTTCTCTACAGCCAAGAGTCTGTTTCTTGGTTTGTCTCTTCTCTTTTTCTTTTGCTTGTTTGTTTTGTGTCTTATATTCCACATGTAAGTAAAATCATATGGTATTTGTCTTTTTCTGACTTATTTTGCTTAGCATTATTCTCTCTAGTTCCACGCACATCATTGTAAATGGCAGGATTCATTCTTCTTTATGGCTGAATAATGTTCCGTGTGTGAGTGTGTGTGTGTGTACCACTTTTTCTTTATTTTTTAAAGATTCTATTCATTAAAGAGCACAAGCCGTGGGAGGGGCAGAAGGAGAGGGAGAAACAGATGCCCAACTTAGCAGGGAGCCTGACACGGGGTTGATCCCAGGATTCTAAGATCATGACCTCAGCCAAAGGCAGATGCTTAGCCACCCAGGCTTGTTCTTTTTTTTTTTTTTTTTTTTTTTAAGATTTATTTTTTTAATTTTTTATGACAGAGAGATCACAAGTAGCAGAGAGGCAAGCAGAGAGAGAGGGGGAAGCAGGCTCCTCCTGGAGCAAAGAGCCCGATGTAGGGCTCGATCCCAGGACCCTGAAATCATGACCTGAGCCAAAGGAAGAGGCTTAACCCACTGAGCCACCCAGGTGCCCCTTGTTCCTGACCTTAGGAGAAAAGTTCTCAGGTTTTTTTTCCCATTGAGGATGATGTTAGCTATGGGTTTTTCGTCTATGGCCTTTTTTATGTTGAGATATTTTCCCTCTAAACCTACTTTGTTGAGGGCTTTTATCATGAATGGATTTTATACTTTGTCAGCTGCTTTATCTGAATCTATTGAAATGATCATATGGTTCTCATCCTTTCCCTTATTGATGTGATGCATCAGATTGGTTGATTTACAAATATTGAACCACTCTTGCATCCTGGGACTAAATCCCATTTCATTATGGCAACGATTTTTTAACGTATTGTCGGATTTGGTTTGCTAGTATTTTATTGAAGATTTTTATATCTATGTTCATCAGAGATATTGCCCAGCAATTCTTTTTTGTGGTGTCTTTATCTTTTTTTTTTTTTTTAATTTATTTGACAGACAGAGATCACAAGTAGGCAGAGAGGCAGGCAGAGAGAGAGGAGGAAGCAGGCTCCCTGCTGAGCAGAGAGCCCAATGTGGGGCTCAATCCCAGGACCCTGGGATCATGACCTGAGCCGAAAGCAGAGCTTTAACCCACTGAGCCACCCAGGCGCCCCTTTATCTGGTTTTTGTATCAGGGTAATAATCACCTCATAGGATGAATTTGGAAGTTTTCCTGCTTCTTTTGTTTGGAACAGTTTGAATAGAATAGGTATTATTTCTCTTTAAAGTTTTAGGTAGAATTTGCTTGTGAAGCCATCAGGTCCTGGAATTTTGTTTTTTGGGGGAATTTTTTGAATATTGATTCAATCATCT
The DNA here is from genome assembly GCF_020171115.1 of Neogale vison. Lineage (NCBI taxonomy): Eukaryota > Metazoa > Chordata > Mammalia > Carnivora > Mustelidae > Neogale > Neogale vison. Next base: position 215,236,005 of record NC_058094.1, read on the forward strand.
TGCTAGTAATAAGTCAGTCCAAATTTTCTATTTCCTCATAATTCAATTTTGGTAGGTTATAGGTTTCTAGGAATGTATCCATTTCTTCTGGGTTGTCTAATTTGTTGGTGTAGAGTTTTTCCACAGTATTCTTTTACAGTTGCTTGTATTTCTGTGGTGTTAGTTGTTATTCATCCTCTTTCATTTATGATTTTTATTTGAGCCCTTTCTCACTCCCCCCTTCTTTTATGATGAGTATGTCCAGAGGCTTCTCAATTTTGTTGATCATTTCAGAAACCAGCTTCTGGTTTCATTGATCTGTTCTATTGTTTGTTTTTTTAGTTTCTATATCACGTATTTCTGCTCTAATCTTTATTATTTCCTTCCTTCTGCTGTCTCTAGGCTTCATTTATTCTTTCTCCAGCTCCTTGATGGATAAGGTTAGATTGAGATTTTTCTTGCTTCTTGAGGGAGGCCTGTATTGCTATGAACTTCCCTCTTAGAATGAATTCTTCTGCATCCCAAAGGTTTTGAGTCATTGTGTTTTCATTTTTGCTTGCTTCCGTGTACTTTTTTATTTTTCTGGTTGACCCATTCATTATTTAGTAGCCTGTTATTTGACCTTTATGTGTTTGTGCTCTTTCCAGATTTTTTTTCTTATAGTTGACTTCTAGTTTCACAGTATTGTGGTCAGAAAAGATGCATGGTAAAAGATGCAGAAAAGTCTTCCAAAATTTGTAGAGACTTGTTTTGTGGCCTGATACATAATCTATTCTGGAGAATGAATGTTCCATGTGCACTTGGAAAGATGTATTCTGCTGTTTCGGAATGGAATGTTCTGGATATATTTATTAAATCCTTCTGGTCCCGTGTGTTGTCCAGAGTCATCGCTTCCTTATTGATGTTCTGTTTGAATGATCTGTCCATCAGTGTAATCGGGGTGTTAAAAGTTCCCTACTGTTATTGTGTTACTATTGATTAGCTCCTGTATGTTTGTTATTGGCTGCTTTATGTATTTATAGGTGCATAAATATTTACAGTTGTTATGTATTCTTGTTGGATTGTCCCTTTTATTATCATATAGTGTCCTTTTTTGTTTCTTTTTCCAGGCTTTGTTTTAAAGTCTATTTTGTCTCATACAAGTATTGCTACTCTGGCTTTTGACATCCATTTTCATGATAAATATTTCTCCATCCCCTCACTTTCAATCTGCAGATGCCTTTAGCTCTGAAATAAGTCTCTTGTAGGCAGTGTATCGATGAGTCTTGATTTTTTTGCCCATTCCATCATCCCATGTCTTTTTTTTTATATTTAAACATACATAAAAATTGTTTTTAATAACTTCTGTTACAAAATAGGGCATGAAAAAGTGCTGAGTACACCATAAGGAGGAAATTGTTAAGGAGATATTTCTAAACCTACGTAAAACTAAAGCCTTTTTTGTATTACAACAAAGTAGTCATTTAAATTTATAATGCTCTTGTTTATAATTTCTTTTTCAAAAACCAACTACTTTCAGGGATGCTGGGTGGCATCAGTTAAGTCAGTTAAGCATCTGCCTTTGGCTCCGGTCAGGATGAGTCTGCGTAGTGGGGGGAGCCCACTTCTCCCTCCACCTGCCTCTCCCCCTGCTTGTACACTCTCTCTCTCTCTGGCAAGTAAATAAACAAAATCTTTTTAAAAAATCAACTAGTTTCATTTATAGAAGAGTTAATTAGTCCATGCCAGCACTAAGCAAAATTATGGGAATATTAAAGCAGTACTCTTAATAATTTAGGAAAGAAATTCTTTTCTCTAAATTTAGGGGCACAATTATGAGTGCATTATTGAAACTCTAGTAATTTTTCTTTTTTTTTCTTTTTCTTTTAAGATTTTATTTATTTATTTGACAGAGACCACAAGTAGGCAGAAAGGCAGGGAGAGAGAGGAGGAAGCAGGCTTCCCGCTGAGAAGAGAGCCCAATGCAGGGCTGGATTCCATTCCAGGACCCTGAGATCATGACCTCAGCAGAAGGCAGAGGCCCCAACCCACTGAGCCACCCAGATGCCCCCAAACAATTGCATCTTTTTTTTTTTTTCAATTTATTTATTTTCAGAAAAACAGTATTCATTATTTTTTCACCACACCCAGTGCTCCATGCAATCCGTGCCCTCTACTATGCCCACCACCCGGTACCCCAACCTCCCACCCCCCACCCCATGTCTTTTGACTGGAGCATTTAGTCAGTTTATATTCAAAATAATTATTGATAGATATATATTTATTGCCATTTTGTTACTTCTTGTTCTCATGGTTTTTCTCTGATCCTTCTCTTTCTTTCTTTCATGGTTTGCTGGGATATACTTGGATTCCTTAGTCTTTATTTTTTTCATATCACTGTTTTTTGATTTGTGGTTACCATTGGCTTATATATATCTTCTGCATGTAGCAGTCTCTATTAAGCTGATGGTCACTTAATTTTGAACTTATTCTTTATTCCTCACCCCTCCCCATCTCAGATTTTTTTTTTTTAAGATTTTATGTATTTATTTGACAGAGAGAAATCACAAGTAGATGGAGAGGCAGGCAGAGAGAGAGAGAGAGAGGGAAGCAGACTCCCTGCTGAGCAGAGAGCCCGATGCGGGACTCGATCCCAGGACCCCGAGATCATGACCTGAGCCGAAGGCAGCGGCTTAACCCACTGAGCCACCCAGGCGCCCCCCCCATCTCAGATATTTTGCATCATAGTTTACATCCTTTTATTTTGTGCTTCTCTTGACTTATTTTTACAGATATACTTAAAAAAAATTTTTTTTTTTTGCTTTTGTGCTTCTATTTTTCTTTCACTCAGTCGTGTGTGTGTATTTTTTTTTTCTTACTCAGACTACCCCTTAACATTTCTTAGAGGGGTGGTTTAATGGTCATGAATTTTAACTTTTGTCTGCAAATGCTTTCTCCTTTTTTTATTCTAAATAATAGCCTTGCTGGAGAAAGTATTCTTGGCTGCATATTTTTCCTTTTCAACATTGAATGCATCATGTCACTTTCCTCTGGCTTGTGAAGTTTCGGCTGAAAAATCAACAAATAGCCTTATGGGATTTCCTTTGTATCTGCCGCCTTTTCTCTTGGAAACGTTAAAATTCATTCTCTGTTTTTTTTTTTTTTTCCATTTTAATTACTATGTGTCTAGGTGTGGATTGCCTTGGGTTCAATCTGTTGGGCAACCTCTTTGCCTCCTGAATCAGGATCTCTGTTTTCAATCCCAGATTTGGAAAGTTTTCAGCTATTATTTCTTCAAATACATTTTCTCTCCCTGTTTCTTAGTCTTCCGGCATCCCTCTAACTTGAATGTTATCTGCTGAGTTCTCTGTTTCCATTATGCAGGATTTGTTTGTCACCTGTTTAACTCGATAGCTTTCCATTCCTCTATCCTCAGGTCACTGATCTCTTCCTTTGCTTCTTGTAGTCTACTACTTATTCCATCTATAGCATTTTAATTTCATGTATTATGTTCTTGATCTCTGATGTGTTATTTTTTAATCTCTTTGTCAGGGGTCTTAGTGATGTCCTCCATGGTTTCCCAAGCACAGTGAATATCTTAATTGTTACTTCAAATTCTGTTCTCAGGCATATTGTTTCTGTTCACATAGACCTTTTGCTCTGATTTTGTCCTATTCTTTCCTATATTCCTATTCTTTTGTCCTATTCTTTGTCCTGTTTCTTTCATTTGGGACATATCTCTCTTGTCTCATTTTGTCTACCTCTCTGTGTCTGCCTTTCCTGTGTTAAGGTCAGTCAGCTATGTGTTCTGTTCTTGCGAGTAGTGGCTTTAGGAAGAAGAGGTCCTGTAGGGCCCTGCAGTGCACTGTCTCCTGTTCACCAGAACCCAGCACTTCAGGGGAGTCTCCTATGTGTGTTGCTAGTGTCCTGCTCTTGTGTCGGAGTCCCTTTACCTTTCAGCCCAGCTGTCTGCATGGATTTTCTGCCTATTGTGGCCAGTGCTTGCTCTCTGTGAGGTTAGTGAGAACCAAGCATGCAGGGTCTCAGGAGGCATGACCACAGAAGGACTCAGGGGCAGGGTAGCATTGAGCTGCTGGGAGCATGGTGCATGGTCATGGTGTTGGTGGCCGGGACAGGCAGTGTCTGTGTGCATTGCAGTTGGGTGGGGCCTGCACAGCATTGTACTGAGCCCAGGGCCCAGACCAGCGTGTCTGGAGTGGGTGAATCCTCAGAACTCATGGGCAGAGCATATAGCTAGCAGGGTAAGTGGTAAGTGTCTGTGCAGGGCCACCTCACTCAGGTGGCTCTCTGTATGCTGCTTGCTCCTTTGTTCCCAGAGAAGTTCCCCCAACTCTCTCTGAAATTACCATAAACAGATCTCCCTGATGTTGTGCAAACTGTGGCTTCTATGTTGACTTTCCCTGGGCTATTGTCTCTTTAGGGGTAGAGACCCAGCTACCACTGGCTATCCTGGCTCACTCACTGCTCAGTCAGCTGACTTTTAAAGCTCCAGGCCCCAAGTCCCACTGGTTATACAGACTCACAGAATTCAGCCCTTCTTGGTTTTAAGGCCAGATATTACAGGGATTCATTTTCCCCGTGCAGGCTTCTTTGGGTTTTCCCCTCTCCGTGTCCATGGAGCCCTACAGCTTCCTCTCTCCTTTGGTCAACTCCCAACTACCATTTTGGCCCTTACTAACCTCTCCGATTTCTAACCTCTCTAATGCGGCAGCTTCTCTACATTTAGTTGTGGAGTTTGTTCTGCCAGTCCTTGGTTCGCTCTCCAATTCATGTTCTTGGATATAGTTGTAAATGTAGGATGAGATGCACTCAGGGTCCTCCTACTCTGCCAACTTTCCAAGCCTCTTTTTCTATCATAGCTGATATCAAGGCTAAATAAACTTTAAGGTAAAGTCCATAAAATTCAGAACATTTGGGAAGAAGAGTTTGCTAGTGCACTCTCTGAAATGACTAATGATGGTCTGTTTTATCCTATTTGTGAGAATCTTTTTTTTTTTTTTTTTTTGGAGCTTGTCCTTTTGTATTTATGTTTTCAGTACTTCAGCAAGATATTTTAAGCTGGAGTTGGGGTAGAATAATTCTCAAGACTTAGGGGAAGTTTCATTTCATAGCCTATGCAATAGCAATGAACATTCCAACCCTTGCCCTTGCTTTACCAGAGAATCAGAGGGTTATCTTATGGTTTGTTAGGAATCATCCTCCATGCCCTGTGAGTGGAGGGGATGCCACAATCACTTCCAGAGCTGCTTTTCTTTGGGGAGATTTTGTTCTAGTTTACCTTAGCTCATTACCGATTCCTGAGCTGCTCTTTTGGCTAAAGTATGATGGAGGGGCAATATTAGCTGAGAGGCTAACAAAATTTGCTGCAGACTCTTCCACCATCTCTAGCCTTATGGGACTTGCTAGAAAGAACCCTACTCAAAACTTTCTTCTCCTCCATCCATCCCCATGAGTGCTTTTTTCCTATTAAGGTCCTCTGGTAAAAGGACTGCATTCACGGTTCATGTCTCTGTCATTTGCTCTTTACAAGGTGCTCTGCTGTTATCAAGCATGAGTCCATAAAGTGTTTCAGGTTTTTCTACTCCTCACTGGCAGTTGGTTTTGACTCCGTGGGGAGCAAGGACCCCCTTGAACATTTCTAGCTCAAGTGGAGTCTTTGACTCAACTGCAGAGCAGTTTAGCTTTGAAGGCTCTTTGGCTGTATCATTAGAACAGTGTGTAATGATTTTATGACTAGCCCAAGATATGCTGAAACCATTATTTCTGAAAGTGGACTTGGAGTTATCTTGGTAGATAGGTGTTTTGTTTATCGAGTCTTACCGCTTTAAAATTAGCAGTGGCTTTTTCAAGCGTAATACTAGCTAATCTCAGCTGATTTCTGAGGTGTTATTTCTCTAATAGAAGCATTGACTTGTTTATTTAGAGATTGTACTTGGAACCCAGCTGATAAGGGAGTTGTACAGATAGTCCTTGGTAGGTATCTTGGTACATGTGGTAGATAATAGAGTCGGAATTGTTAGCCTACAGAAGCCAAGTACAATCTACTATTTTGCATGTGTTACTCTGTTCTTATATTGGATAAGTCTGAGTTTGCATAATCCAAATCAGGAAGAGTGTTTTCCTAGTCCATTAAACTCTGGGTTACTTTGGGACTTTTGTTCAATTCTTTAACACTAAATATTGATAGTTAAAAATACAGAGATGTATGGGGGTGCCTGGGTGGCTCAGTGGGCTAAGCCTCTGCCTTTGACTCAGGTCATGATCTCAGGGTCCTGAGATCAAGCCTCACATCGGGCTCTCTGCTCAGTGGGGAGCCTGCTTTGCCCCCTCTCTCTGCCTGCCTCTCTGCCTACTTGTGATCTCTCTCTCTGTTAAATAAATAAATAAAATCTTTAGAAAAAAATACAGAGATTTACATTTACATCTATGCTGTGTATACCTAAACCCTCTATAACATTTGTGCCCGAGTGATTTAATTTGTCTGATTGCAGGTTAATGGGGGAGTGTAGGAGACCATGGAAGAGGGTTGCAATAACAAATCACTGCACACAAAAACACCTTTTTTCAGCATCACCTTGATTTATTTTCCTAGTCTTTTTTTTCCTCAGAAGGAAAAATAATTTCATCAAGAAAACAAATGTTCCTGCCAAAGTGAATTTCTTTTAATGCTTTTCTTAAAAAAAAAAAAAAAGAAAGAAAGAAAGAAAAGAAAAGAAAAAAAAGCAACATTGAATTAGGGCTTCCTGTGCCCCCTCCCCCCATTTTGCTAACCAAAGTTTTTTTTTTTTTTTTTTTAATCCATTGGCAGAAAACAAGATATTTTCCTCAGATAGGATGATTATAGTTTATTGCTGTTTTGTTTAGTATGTATGTTTTTCTCAATTGGGAAAAAAAAGTCTAGGTGAAAAATTAACAAGAAAAGTAGTTTACATGGTCATAACACTTAATTGCTGGCAAAAGAAAAAAAGTAAAAAAAAAAAAAATTTAAATGCAAAATATCACATAACTCCAAAAAAACTTACCTCAGTTCTCTACCATGTATCATATACTATAAGTCAACTTTCTAAATAGGATTACAGTCCTTTATTATAAGCCCCTAGTGGTCCTATGGTATACATTTAAAAAAAAAAACACTACTACAAAATTTTTTTGTTTTTGCCTATCGTGTACTTAAGCTATAGATAACTGTTGAATAAAAAGCCTACATAGGTATAAATGCAATAGTTAACTGATCCTGTTTGCTGACATCCTTTTCGTGTTCCACAGAAGGCGGCACCCATTAGTCCAGCATCTTCTCCTGTTTCTTGCCTTCCTTTTTCTTCTTCTTAGATTCTGCTGTGATGAAAAAGAGGGGGAAAAAATCATCACGTTAGTAAACAATGGGAATGGGGGTACTTTTCTTTTACAGTTAACCCTAGAACAATGCATGTGATTTTCAACCCTCCATGCGGTTGAAAATCTGCATGTAACTTCTTATCCCCTCAAAATTAACTATTAATAGCTTACTATTGCTTGGATCCCTTACTAAGAACATAGTTCATTAACACACATTTGTGTATACATTATATACCATATTCTTACAATAAAGGAAGCTAGTGAAAAAAAATGCTATTGATACAGTACTGTATTTATTAAAAAAAAAAAAATTCACATCCAAGTGGACCCAAGTAGTTCCACCCCTCATTTTTCACGGGCCAACTGTCGTCGTCTAGGAATGAAATGATTAGATAGAGGGACAAGGCGCATGTGTGTGTGAACCTGCTTTTGCCAGGAGAGTGCCTAGGAGAGCAGGCAGGAGGGATACAGCCTTCCTTCATGCAGACACCTGTAGATGCCTGTCATCTTATTGGTTGCTCCCATTTGGTATTTAAAATACTGTCTGAGGCTCCTACTTAGAAGAGAAACAGGGCAGACCTCTGTGAGAGAACACACCAGGATACTCACTGCTCGGTGGAGAGGTATAAAAGCTCTGCTTAGCCCCCTCACCTCCCCATATGCCCTTCCCATGGGGCTGTTAATAAGCATTTTTCCTGCCAATTTCAAAGCGCCTTCTCTCCTGATTTGCTCTTTGCTTATATATTCGCCAGCGATCTGTATCTGAAGGACCAGCTCTGAACCACAAGGAGCTTTGACTCTATAGTCTTCTTGCCTTGGATGAAGCCAATGGAATGTCCCAACTTGAGCTAAACTGGGTAAGTAAAACCATGAGAATTTTTTTTTTTTAAGATTTTATTTATTTGACACACAGATCTCAAGTAGGCAGAGAGGCAGGCAGGGGGGGGGGTGGGGAAGCAGGCTCCCCGCTGAGCAGAGAGCCCGATGTGGGGCTCGATCCCAGGACTCTGAGATCATGACCTGAGCTGAAGGCAGAGGCTTTAACCCACTGAGCCGCCCACATGTCCCAACCATGAGGATTTAAATCAAAACATCCCGTCCTTTTCCAGTCAATCATCCTGCTGTCTCCCTTTTCCTAGGCTGAAGAGAATGCAGTGTGGAACAGGGCTCCAAAGATGAGAACGGCCAGAATCGCTAGGCTAGCAAGTGAAAGGCTATTGCTAAAATGTTTTTAAGATCCTTGCCCCTGTCTGGCCCACAGTAGTGGTAGAAACAGAGGGGTCAGGTACGGGCGCTGGAGTGGGACTGTTGGCGTGTGAGGCCTGGCTCCACCACTAAGCCAAGCTGAGGCTTCCCGAAAGCCAGTCGTGTTGTGTCAGATCCCTCACCTGTGAATGGGCATACGAATAGTACCACTTTCTAGGGTCAATATCCTCATTAAACGAGTTGTAGAAAATTCCCTGAGAACAGAGCATGGTTTAATAGCCTGTTCTCAATAAAGGTTAGTCTATTATTACCCTAAAGAAACCTGCTAAGAACAAGAGGCTATTTCTCCGTATTATTAATATTCTTCATCATCCCCAAGACACACTGACTGAGCAGGTTCCTGAATGTGCTGAGTGACAGAGGAGTACTGGGACAAGAGTCATGGCAAGCAGCCCCTGTTCACTGGATCACGGGGCCTGTGTCCAAGAGGGGCCTAGGGAACGTAATGCCAAACACGTACATTGTAAAACCCAAGCTTATACCTAGGCACAGCTTGAACCTTTTTTTTTTTTCCCTAATCCTCATCATTTCTTCTGATAAGATTGAAAGCCCATTATTTACTAGGTGAAGTAATATTTCCATACAAAGTCCTACGCTCCTTACTCAAGCTTCAAGAGGGCATCACACACAATTACTACAGGAGTTGCTAAATTGCTGTTCGCCAGCTTTCACTTTGTTCATGCCCGTCCTTCCCTTTCTACCTAAACTGAAGAGACTTAAACTTTCACTCTGTTTTTGCTTGTCTTTATAAATGTCCCCTCCTTTGGACCCATGAAAGGTAAGATGACCAGAACTTCCGAGTTCAAAGATACCTATAAAGTCAAATTCTGTTTTCTGTTTTATTTCTGAATAGTCAGTGTCTTAACATTTAATAATTCCCAGTCTTTGGTTGACATTTTAAACAACAGCTGTTTATTAGAAAGGTATCCTCAGAGAATAATCTGGGATGTCAGCTGGAGTAGAATTCTAGTCTCTCTGATCTCAAATTCTCCAAATCCCCTACTGGGGAATGCCCATAGTTTAAATTCACTAATTAACAACATGCTAAATACCAAGAAATCAACCAATTGCCCATTTAATCTGCACAATGCCAATCAGAAAGTTTTCTTTTTGACACTGCTGGCCAGTCATATGGGCCTTCCTTTGACACACTGGAGACCTTAAGACCACTCTGGGTTCAAATCTAAGTAGAAAGTAGTGGGAAGAAGGATTAAATTCTATTTGCATGAGGTCAGATTGGTTTCTTACATAAAAAAGAATAAGGAAGAAACTTAGGTTGGTAATATTGCTTCCAAACAAAAGCATTTTTTTTTTTTTTTTGGTGACTTATGTACATTTTATAGACAGACTATATGAATGTTGTCACTGCTTGTCTCTGTGGCCTCAAAAACTCAGGAACAGCCTCTCAGGCTTTACCCACTCTACATGAGGGTGTTTATTTAAATATTTTATTTATGTATTTATTTGAGAGAGGGAGAGAGCACAAGCAGGGGAGAAGCAGAGGTAGAGGGAGAAGCAGGCTCCTGGCTGAGCAGGGAGGGACTCAGGCGGGACTCAGTCCCAGGACCCTGGCATCACCACCTGAGCTGAAGGCAGAGGCTTAATCTGAGCCACCCAGGTGCCCCTCTACATGAGGGTTTTCAAATAGTATCATCAAATCTACAATCTGCAAAGAACCTCGTCCATCTGCCCTATGTAGGTGCTGAAGAAATGGGAGTCCAAAAGAGTGTTAGTCATTCCTCAGGGTCCACCTCGATCTGGCTGTAGAATCAAATGAGCGGCCATTGTCTGACCTCCTCCCACAGCTTCTGTTGCTCATCCATCTCTAGTAAATGCCGTTGGTCTTGTTCTGCACTCGTCTCTTGGCCGTCACTCAGGTCCCCTCCCTTGGCTTGAGTCTCTACCCTTCTGCCTATTTCAGTTCCTGGAGCACATCATTCTTTTTCTCCCCTAGTCTTTGGCCTTCAAACCTCCTTTTCATTCCGTCAGGTCTGCACCCCCCCACACACACAACCACTTCCATCTGGTTAATGCCTCCCATCCTTTAGGTACCAGTGTTGACACCAACTTCTAGTTGGTTCTCTGCTTGGTCTGCGTTAGAAGCCTTCTCTCTATATCTCTTCTCTCAGAGCACTGACCGTTCATACTGTAGTCGCCCCTAAGCATAAGCTACGTGAGGGGCAGAATCCCGCCCCACTGTTCCTTCCCGAGCCGCCAGCACAGGGCCTAGCGCGTGACAGCTGACTGGCAGCTCCTCAGTGAGGTACATGAATCTCTCCCATGACAAGAACTCCAGCCTCACTGGCTCACCACGCCCTCCTCTTCCTGACGGGGCTTCCTGGAGGTTTCTTTGCTTATTTTCACCTCAGCCAAATGACTGAATTGTGTCAAAAATTGTCTCCAGTGTGTCAAAGGAATGCCCATGACCTCAGCCATTATGCGCGGCCTTCTCTCCTCCTGCTCTTCCTCCTGCCCCCTCAGCCTCCCTTAGCCAACATTGGCTCATCCTTGAGACCTTCGTTTCGACTTCAGTTCCTTAAGGAAACCTGCCCAGAACCCCCAAACTAAGCAGCTTCCACCCATAGTCAGACACTTCCATGTGCCTCTCACTGCTCTTAGAAAATTCATTGTTCAATTCTAATTTCATACCTAATTAATCTACGTTTCCCTCTTCCTGTGAGGGCAGAAGACCGTATCTATCATTTACATCGGTGTCTTAGTGCCTGGCACATGACAGGTGCTCATGAAGTATTTGTTGCCTAAAAGTGAAGAAATGAGGGACGCCTGGGTGGCTCAGTTGGTTGGGCAGCTGCCTTCAGCTCAGGTCATGATCCCAGCGTCCTGGGATCGAGTCCCACATCGGGCTCCTTGCTCGGCAGGGAGCCTGCTTCTCCCTCTGCCTCTGCCTGCCTCTCTGTCTGCCTGTGCTCCCTCTCTCTCTCCCTCTCTCTCTCACAAATAAATAAATAAAATCTAAACAAAAAAAAAAAGTGAAGAAATGAACACGTGGATAGGAAACAGTTAATTCATTCGCATTTCTCGAGAAAAGTAAGGAGTGCCGTCAAAATCTTGCAGTATTTCAGTATCTCCTTAAAGCTATTTTATGAAGAAGAAAATTACCAACATACATCCCTGAACGCTATCCAGATTCCTCAACCCTTTCTCTTGTCTTTAAAATAGAAGACTGAATTAACTCTCTCAGAAAGTTCTGTCCCGTCTTAGCAGCCCATCGAGGTTACAGGGAAGAGAAATCTGCCGTGAGTATGAGGGTCACGAATCGGCTTGGAGCAGGGCTACACCAGCATAAGCAAGTGTTTTGTTTGTGACAGAGTCACACAGCGGCGACTCTCAAAGGTTTTAAGAGCCTCTGTGATTGGTATCTTGATGTCAAACAGCCGAGCACCGTAGTTCCCAGTGAAAAGAGCCAAGACAACGGAAAGAAGGACACACATGCCGCACATGAAATAACACCCCAGGCTCCATGTCACTCTTCCCCACGGGGACTGAGGCTGTGGAACTCAAAGGGATGCCAATAGGAAGTGAGCCACTGTGGACATGTGAGCTCAAAGGGCACCTGCCTGAAAAGTGGCTTGTTTTGTTCGCTTGGATGATCCCTCCTGGGACCTCACTGCACGAACACTCACAGGGGTGCCCTTAGTGTGTTTTCCTTTCCTAGGTTTATAAAGACTTTCATTCTTTTTTGGCCACTTTTTGAGGTGATGGAGGATAGTAGTCCTTCTTTTCTCCTGATATGTGTGTATTTCATGTTGCTCAGAAAGAAACAGGTTGTTTTGTTCAAGATATATTTGAAAGTGTTCAGGAAGTCCCAACACTTTCCTTAAGGAGGAACACTCCAGAGAGGATTCGGGTTGCTCGTATGGCTATGAGTCACCTGGAGGGCCACCCTGACAGTATTCTATTTTGAAAAATCAAAATTTGGCCAAGGGAAATTCTCATGAGCTATGCATCATGAGAATTTTTAATTTAAAATTTAACATAGTAATTTAACATAGGGATTAATGAGAGTCATGCTACAGTCAATTCGGAACCTATACATTTTAAAAATTCTGATTAGAAAACAAAATCTTTAAGAAGTAAGTGGCATCAGAGCCTTTGTTTAGTAGGGCAATAAGGAGACCATGAAATTCTGCTCGAATCATACTAAGAACCAGATCCTCAAAGAATTATTCTAATCCGGATCCTTCCTTTTACTAGCTCTGTGATGTTGGAAAATTGATTATTTTACATCTGTTCCCTATAAACTGAGGATAAGAACACCTAGTCTGTCCTCTGGAGAGGGACACCATACATACTGTGTGAGCTTACAGCCTCTAATATCCTATTTGACCACCACTGTTCAAGAAACATTCATTTCTTCATTTAGCAAATATAACCCTATATCCACTGTGTACCCGGCACCGTTCTAGATGCTGGGAGATGATGGCAAACAAGACAAAATTCTGCTTTCGTAGAGTTTATAAGATTTCAAGAGTGCTTGCTGTGAGAGTCTTACAAAATTGTCAAGGACTCTAAAAGTATGTATTTTTAATTGGAATCATGAGTATGTGGCAGCTGTTTTGATGACCTCAATGTCTATTTCTCTTCTTCCTAGTTTCTCATGGCATCATTGATGCCTACGCTGTAAAAGATACAGTATCCTCGGGAAGAATTAGTTACTAGGGAGAAAAAGAATGTCTACAGGAAATTCAGCCTGAAGGTAAGAAGGAGTTTCTCCTCGCTTTGTTATTGTATTCTTCTTAAGAATATTACTTTGCTGGTTTAAAAAGTAATACGGGCTTATATAGAAAGTAAAGAAACATATATGTTAACAGAAATCACCCATATTTTCGAAATACAGACAGAACACTTTCCACCGTGGGTTCTGTTTGTATATATATATATTTAAGATTCTTATTTATTTATATGACCAACAGAGATCATAAGTAGGTAGAGAGGCAGGAAGAGAGAGAGGAGAGAAAGCAGACTCCCCGCTGAGCAGAGAGCCCAAAGCGGGGCTTGATCCCAGGACCCTGAGATCATGACCTGAGCTGAAGGCAGAGACTTAACCCACTGAGCCACCCAGGCACCCCTCTATTTGTAGTCTTTCAATGACTATATGTAACATATACTTTCAGTAGGAATATATTGACGGTTGATAAAGTATTTTATACTAAAACTTATTTCTATACCACTGCATCTACTTTGAAGCATGCCCACAGAGGATTCCTTTATGGCATCCCGTTCCATATGTTTTGTAACCTTCCCTCTTTTGTCAGTCAGGTAGCTTGTTCTCACTTTTTATTACCACAAATAGGGATGCAATGCACATTTTGTACAAATCACAATATTGTAAAGTGTTGTACAGATTACCGGAAGAGGATCTGCTGGACCAAAGGGCAGGGCCTTCGGAAAGCTCTAGATATGCACTGACAAATTTCTTTCTGGAAAGACAGTAATCATCGACATTCCTAGCAGTGACTACTGTCGGACCCCATCCCAGCAAACTTGTTCTCAAAAGGACAGTAATCAACAGCGTGCATCATCTCTTTTTCATCCATCACAGGTCCTTTTAGGAACAGGACCACCATGCAGTTGGTACAAGTAAACACATTTTCAGGATTCAGGAAATCGGAGAGAAAGTTGGGGGAGTGAATCTTGGAAGAAAGATAACAATGTAAAAGTTTTCAGAGAACTCCAGGGAGATGTTATATCAGAGTAGAAGAGTTGAGAATTCTGGAATAAGCTTATCTCATTTTCTTATCAAAACATCTTGGATTGTTTTGTTTTGTTTTTTTTTTTTTCAGAGGGCCTGCCTGTGCCCCCAGAAAGCATGAAAAGGAATTGAGGGATGAAATGGTTGAGTGGAGCCTGGATTTTAACTACCGTGAGTTCAACTCTGTTTGCTCTTGACTTCAATGAAGTAGCTTTGGGTCACTAAACCAGTGGCAAGAACTACTTACTGGAATAGAAAAAAGAGATTTGCACCTTCTTACAGGTAGAATTCATAAAGGAAGAGGCTATGGACAGTCAGAAACGGACATGCTAGATTCAGAGAGCAGGAAGGCAAGGCCAGCCGGAGCCATGCCAGAGCCATGGAAACTAGCCTTTGGAGACTCATTCAATAAATCATGAGAACTGGGGCACCTGGGCAGCTCCGTCAGGGTCCTGGGATCAAGCCCCGCATCAGAGCCTACTTCTCCCTCTCCTGCCCCTTCCTGCTCTCTATCTGTCTCTCTCAAATAAATAAAACCTTTATTTATTATTATTTTTAAAATTTTATTTATTTATTTGACAGAGAGAGATCACAAGTAGGCAGAGAGTGAGAGGGAAGCAGGCTCCCCGCTGAGCAGAGAGCCCGATGTGGGGCTCGATCCCAGGACCCTGAGATCATGACCTGAGCTGAAGGCAGAAGCTTTAACCCACTGAGATACCCAGGCACCCCAATAAAAACTTTATTTTAAAAAACCATTAGAACTGAGTGAAGGGAAAGGATCATATCACTGTCAGCGTATAGTTCCAATGTAGATATGTCCCCAAGGCTGGAAACCGCCCCCATTCTTTTACTGTTTCAGGAACCTATTTAAAGGAACTTGCTTGTGCTTCAGAATTAGCCACCTGAAAATACCTAATCCCTCGTGTTACCTAGCTCTTCCTTAGAACTGGTAACAAGGCTTTTAAATCCTGAGTTACACAACTCAGTGATCCACCTAAAATCCGACCGGGAACTAGACAGCTCAGCCTCCTTCATTAAAATTTCCCAACATTTCAGTTTAAAGTGGGGTAGCATGTATTAAGTTGCACAACACAGAAAGAATTTTCTATTTAAAAATCCAACGTATAATCTTTACATTTTTTTTCTTAAATCATTCTCTGATCTGATTAGTCCACTATCTGTGCAATTATTCTTTTATTTCTTCTTCGATTTTTTATTTTGGAATAACCACTTGCTTTGTTTCCTCTTGTTGACTCCGTGTGTTTACTTTCAGGATTACGTATGGACTGCATACATCCAAACTGCTCCTCGGTGCTGCCCACACGCGGATATGCGTTCTCTCCCTCCCCATCCACCTTCCTTTGCACTCATCAGTTGTGTTGCACAATACCTACCTCTCCCTCTCAACCAACCATCCTTCTAACCTGTCCTTTCTGCTATTAAGTAGATGGGATAGTGCGTGCTAGATAAAAGATAGTACACGTCTGTCTAGACGTCTGTCAGGCTAACCATGTCTGGGTTCCATGGGGAACCTCTGTCTTGCCCCCACTTACTCTGAGAGGTGACTCAGCGTTTAACTGCATCTCCTCAAAACAAAGTTCAACTGTGAAAATGCTGGTAAGTAATACAGATTTAACTGTACTTATTGTGGATTACTTCATTGATCACACAGAGGAAGCTTAATAAGACAGTAAACATGTCAGTTCCGTGCCAAAGCAAGTCACCCAGCAGTGGTAAAGTAACCCCCCTCCCTTGACCCAAGACCCAGCGCTCTGGCCTTTCAGCCACTTTTCCCTTCCATCTCTCCATTCTCCTTTCTTTAAAGGAAGTGGAGACACCTTTTGGCTTCCCCAGCCAATCGTGAAAGGGACCCTTGTTAGGACGCACTTTCTTTATTCAGCAGCCATGAGTGCATTGGGGTGATGCCCTGATCGGACCTCTGTGTATGGGAGACCGGGAAGACCATCAGCAGCAGGTCTAGGGAACCTCCTGTATTAGCTCCACCCATTCATTGGTGTGGAACAGCTGAACATTTGTGTGGATTTTCCCTCTGACTCACAGGAGAAGAGCAGAGAGGAAGGGGATCAGAAGGGCATCATCTCTAAGGCCTTTAATCCATGGTGTTCTCACTTGTATACAAGTTACAGAAGGAAAACAACAGCTGTGTGTGTTGCAGGGGATGAATTTGATGTTCACGTGCAAAATTTTGTTTTTAAATACTAGCTAAACTGAAAAGAGGCAAACATAACTAATGCAAGGGAAACCGCCTGTGGAAGGCATGCATTTCTGATGCTTATGCTTGGGGGTGTGTGTGCACGTGTGGGGGTGTCCCGTCACTACCCGTTGTCACAGCTGCTGGTAGTGACGGCTAGTAGTGACAGGTAGAATGAAGCTCTGACTTCATTCTCATGTCTTCCAAAGTTAGTGTAAAGAACTCGAGTCAGGCACAGTGGTCCACATGCGAATGTGCTCACACAGACGTAGAAAAACATGGGGTCGTGAACTAACGAGGGGTTTCCTATGTTCAGCAAAAGCATCTGCCCCTCCCTCACTCTGTGCACCACTCTGAAGACCTCCCCCTTCTTCACTTCCACCCCCACACAGGAAAGAGATGATATTTCTGACATGACATGTAAATATTCAAAAGCTGGTTTCTGTAAGAAGGAAGGCCCAGGGAGAAAAGCTGTCATACGATCAGATCTTATATGTCGGTAGCCTAAACCAGAAATGCAGAGTATTATTAGAATCAATAATAAGTAGTTCCCACTTATCATATCATCACTTTCTCTTATTGTACCTGAAGTTGAATATTACATGACTGGTGCTATTGGAAAGTCAAATTTTGATTTATGTCAAGGGGAAAAGTTTGAAGTCTAGAATATTTAAAAGTTCAGTAGGTACAGCTCCATAAATCATTTCTTATTTCCTTCCCCAATGGATTTTTGTTGTTGTTGTTGTTCCAACTGATTCTATGTATCTAGCTACAGGCTGAATTAGGTTTTCCTCAAAAATTCATATTGAGTTCCTGACCCTCATACCTCAGAATCTGAATTTCCTGGAGAGGGTCTTTTTAGAGGTAAGTTAAAATGAAGTCATTAGGGTGGGCCCTCACCCAAAGACTGGTGTCCTTAGAAGAGGGAATTTGAACATAGACATGCACAGAGTGAAAACTATGTGAAGACATGGGGACACAGCGGCTATCTATGAGCCAAAAGAAAAAAAAAAAACAAGAGGTCTGAACAGATCCTTCCCTCACAGCCTTCAGACTCAGCCCTGCAGAAACCCTGATCTTGGCCTTCCAGCCTGCACAGCTGTGAGAAGACGGATTTCTGCTGTTGAAGCCACCCAGGCTGAGGTACTGTGTCACCCAAGAGCTAGTGAACCCGTACCCCAGTGAAATAGATTTCACACTTTCTTCTTGGTACAAAAATTAATTACAGAAGTACAAAATATGTCAGCTGTATCTTACATGTGTCCCCCCAGGGTATGTGACTTTGGCACACAATATAGGATTTGATGTCCCTTAATAGTTTCATGGGTGCCCCCCTCAGTCACCCGTTCACACACCTGCACGCGTGTCCTCCAGATTTCCCCACTACCCCACCCAGTGCTCTGTCTCCAGCAGAAGCCCAGGGTAGACTTGAAGAGGTGCCCCCAGACTTCTCTCTCTTCAGAGAGAAGCCCTCACAGTGGCTTAATGTAGTGCTTTTCTGCATCTGGGTAAAGATTTGAAAATACACTTTTCTATGAATGAAAATAAGATTTGAAAACCTCTCAAAAGCAAATGAATGTGTGAACCCACTGGAAACAGTGCCAGGTTTCGTCCCCTGCATGCCTGAGCAGCAGGACACCACGAACATTTTACCTGCTTTCTGCTCTTTGCATCTCTGATGAGCTCTTCTACAAACACCGTTTACCCCTCTAGAAAAAGTCTTTCAGCACCCCCCCACCCCCGGCCTTTGGTGCTGAGCAACAGCCAGCCTGCTTTGATTTCCCTGAGGGTTCCCAGAGGCTTTGCATCAGGGCAAAGCTGGCTGGAGTCATGGAGAGCACACGAAGCATCGCCCCTGGTTACCAGGACAGCAGAGCTTCAGGTCCTCGTGAAGCCCTGGAGTCGCTCTGACCCTCACCACATCAAGGTGGCAGTCTGAGTCCAGCTCAGCGTCCGGCCTGGGAGGCCCGGGGCAGCAAGCGACGCTGTACAGGAGTGCCCCGCTCTTTAAAAGACCCCAGCCTGAGAAATGCAGCACTAAAGGTTATTATTTGCTTTAGAGCACTTAGTACACACAGGCTTGAGCCAAAAATGATCTCCCACAGCTCAATTAATGACCCCGAACACGCATATGGAAATGATTTAGGATTATCGTAGAAATAGAATCCCAAATTCCTAATTTCTTTCAGAATATCCCAAGAGACACCATATGGAGCACTTGGTTTGGGAAGCACGGACATGACAAAAAGAACTCTGGAAAAAGGACTATTCTGAGTTCGAGTTCAAACCTGACCCTCTTGAGCTGGGTAAGTTGCAAACTGCAACCTTCATGTCCTATTTGTAAAACGGGCACAAAACTCCTTGGGGCTCCTGGGAGGAGTAAGCAAGACGATGCACACTCACAACTTAGTGAGATGCCATTGGCTTCAAAAATACTCCACGGGAACCACCTGTATGTGGCTCAGAAATGACGACGCAAGCGACAACTGAAAACGCAAAGCACAAATGCTCAGTTGGGAAGCAGTCAGCGGGGAGAAACGCAACAGCAGCAGGGGAAGAGCGAGAAGGTCCCTCAACCTGGCAACCCGCCTGTGCGCACACTTTGTATCACCCGCAGCCTGCCTTCACGCGAATCGCTGTCGCCTGTGCACAGCGAATGAGCTTCTGAGCACTGGGTTTACCAAGGGTGATGAGGACTAAAAATCCTTTCACGAGGCCGGGAGTCATACAGCCCGATGACTCGTACTGCAGGTGAGCAAACGCTGCCCTGGCAGGGACTCTCCGTCCGTCTGGAGCCGGGGAACCAATGAGGTGCCCTAGTGAGCCAGACAGGACGATGGGGAGGGGTCCTCCCGGATTCACCGACGGACGGGTGGGTTCATTCATTCCAGTCGGTGCTGTTCATTGAAATCCTCTCATGGACTAGGGACTATGAAGGGGAACAAGGTTCAGGCTTGCGAGAGGCAAAGACACACACACTACGGAGAAGGAATGAATGAATGCCTTATCCGAGCAGCTGGTCCTGCAGCAAGGCAGGACCTACTGCCTGGGAAGGGAAGCCGAGCCAGTTGTAATACTTATCTCTTCTCGAGTCCTGGAACAAAACAAAGCCTGGTGGGCCTCGGGGACTTTGAACTGGGCGTTCTTTGAGCAACCAGCAGGGCTGGCTCCTACTGTGTTCAAGACCAAGTTCTGGACTCCCCCTCAGAGAAGCTCGCCCTGGTCTCTCTCTCTCCCCAACCGCCTTTTCCAAGAGCACTTCCTCCAATATGGGGTTGTCCTTTTAGTTCTTGTTTTTGTCACTATTATCTACCTGCCCCGCCCCCCCAACAATGCCCCCAACTAGAACAGAGCAGTAAGAGGGCAGGAAACTTGCATCCCATCCCCAGCGCCTGCCTAACTACCCATTCCACTGCAGGCTCTTCACAGATTGTCTAAACAAATGAATAAATTGGAGACCGCGCCAGAGGACCGCATGGCCAACAGCACCTGCCCTTCCCAGGTGCATGGGAGCGCGCTCTGCTGCTCCCTCCGCTCTGTGGGTCCACGCAGGGCCGTAGCTGATCCGGTGCCAACTCTAGCACAAGGCCCACGGTGGTAAACGCTTTACAAACGAACAAGCTGGATTTCACAGAACGAAATGTATGATGTCTAGAAGGAGAACAGGCGCCAGGATTCTAGGCCCGCGGGTGCAGAGAAGCGGGTGTGCCAGAACGCGTGGCCATGCCGCCAGCCCTCCCCGGGCCGGGGCAGAGCACATGGGCAATGTTGGGAGCAAGGGTCAGGCGAGACGTCAGTCGGGACGGCGGAGCCACCTGTCCTGCTGAGGAGTCCAGATCTGGCTCCACTGCTGATGGAAAGCCGCGACAGAAGAGGGAGTGTAGGGCTGGGTCTGAAGTTCATTCTTTCTTGGGTAAGAACCCGGGATACCTGTATTATCAGCTCTACAGCCTCACGCTAAGCATCTGACTTTCCTCGGATGTGAAGTTAGGAATGATGATAGCAACCCTTTCACAGCGCTTCTGTGATTCTTCAAGGACACAGTGTAGACTCGGTACGCTAAAATGTCCTCCAAACACACAAGTCTCTCAATAAATATTAATTGTAATGACTCCTGCTGTAATTGCCGTAGTTCTTTAGCCCAAAAAGGTACTGAGGGAAATATCCACCTCAAGATTTTCATTTGGAAGGAAGGAAATAGTTTTAAGAACACTGCATGTTTATCAAGCATTTTTACAGTCACTCCATCCTGACAGTGATGAGGTAGTCACTGTAGACTTTAGCTTACAGAAGACAAAACTGTTATGCTAATAAGAAAGAGATCTTGCTAATATGCTAATAAGAATTAGTTCTCACTTCAGCTACAGTTTCAGGAATGAGAACTAAAATACAGATGTTGAAAGACAATTTCCACAACAGAATAAAAACCAAATCAGACCTTAAGACCAAACAGAGCAAGGGCTTCCCTCTGATCAAGAAGGACTAAATTCCTGCCTGATTCCTCAGGCTTCTCTTTCTGGTCAGACACAAGGGCAGCAACCACCAACCTGTCGGGGTCTCGGGGAGAAGGGGAGCCCATGCCAGGCTGCCCGCCGCCCTCTCCACACAGTGGAGAGTCTCTCAGCCTAGAAAAACGCATCTGCACGCTCACTGCTAAGGGATGGCAGAGCCCAGAGTCTAGAAAGAAATGTTGGCAACTTCTTTTATCTTTAAAAGAAGCAACAAAAAAATATCTGTTGAGCAGGAGAGAACGGAGAATGCTGGGAACATCACTTTACCGACCCCCTTTCTCATTTATAATCGGCTGCCCAGTGCCATGTCCTGCACACAAGCTGAGTCTTGCGCTGAAACAGTGGCCGTCCTTTTGATCTTTAAGGATGAATTGTCAAACCCAAGAGAGGGCTAGGCAACTGCCCAAAAAAAGAGCAGCAAGATGGTAAAACATTGAGAAATAGCTGAGAAGAAGTAAAAGGAATTGGGGTTTTCAGGAGCAGGGGAAAATGGAACAAGGATCTGGTGACAGCAGAGTACAAAGGGGGTGGACAGGATGGTGTGGGGGGGGGTGGAGGGGGAAGGGGTGGATTAATCTGGTTCCCTGGCCCACCTGTAGCACAGACACACATTCCTGTGCTCCCTCCTCTTCCTGTCCCAGGCAAATCTGGAGGCTGATACAAATGTTATGTATCTTGTTTAAACAGTAACAACTAATAATTTCCATTTCGACCATAACTGAAGATTCTAGAATGTTCTAGGATGATCATTAGGCCACATCTTCTGTAGTCCCTAGGAAACTCTCAGCTCGTACAAAGGCCTTCTGCATGAGCCCCAATCCAGCCTCAGCTCAGACTCTGCACTCCAGTGGTAACGGCCAGAAGCCTGCTTCACTGCGCTGCCCCTGCTCACGCTGTCCGGACTGCCGGCAGGGCCACGGCTCTCCCACAGGGGGGCCATCTTGCCAGCTCCACTTAGCTTGCCTACCTTCTCATTCCACAGTGAGCCCATCCTCCAGGGGGACCACTGAGAGACACTGTGGCTCAGAGACGTGTTCCTCGCCCTCTGAAGGGTTCTGTGCTCTGGTCATTTGGGTAGCACTGTTGGCAGAGAGTGACTCTGGTTCCCACTTTCTTCACTTGTCCACAGCTCAATTATCCTCACTTTTTCTTCCCCTCAAAACTGAAAAGACCGAAATGACTCAACAAAAAAAAAAAAACTCCTGGTGGTTCCAATAATGAGATCCCTCACTCACTCTGCAGTGGGGGAACTGTCTGATAGGACATTACTCTTGGCAACTTCTCCAAGAAATGTCATCAATGCCTCATCTAGGCAAAGGAGAGAGGGTTAGGTCCGAAGAGGACTTCCATACATTCCAGCACTCCCGCACACTCCCCTGCCGGCTGCGCACTAAATACCAATTCAAGACACAGTCACTGGCTCCTCGGATTTACAAGGAGAGTTTTGAAAGTTAAAGACACATTTTCCCAGAGTCCCTTGCAGCGGAATTTTATAGGTGACCTCGTTTCCAGCAAGCAGGTACGCTTTGAGTCCTAGAGGTAGCAGTCAGCAACCAGAAAGAAAGGGCCAAATTGGGGGAAATTGGGTATTTTGGCAAGAAGGGAGGCAAAGGTATCTGGTTTTGAGGGGAAAGGTATGGCGTTCAATTCTTAGCATATGTGCTAAACTATGAATAATTATAGCAGCAGGGTTTCTGTATCAGTCACTTTTGGCATGATTAGACATTTCTCTTGGACCTGTTGCTTTCTGCTGCAGTCCTCCTGGATCCAACTCAAGTCCTCTGGCCCTTCTGGAGAGTCTGTGAGCTATTCCCCACCGAATAACCCCTTTCTGTTCAACTAACTAGAGTAGACCTTGCTGCAACTAAAAACCTGGACAGATACAGGATTTTCATAATTAATTTTCTTAATTAATTCTCAATTAATAACTGTAATTAATACTCTCCATCTCTTTTCCTGAGAAATTAAAATCTCCAGTGTCCAATGCAATTGCTCGCCAATATATCTCTGATGGATTCTAGCAGCAACGAAGCAAATTCCAGTTACAATCCTTCAGTCACTGACCATTCCAGAGCAACCCTGGCCCCATCCCCAGGAAAGCTGTATTCTAGTTATGCACCTTTCAGTTCTTATGTCTGCATTAAGTATATCAATATTTTCTCTTCTTCTGAGTATATAATATGGAAGAAGAGGACAAAAACCTCTTCTTGGATTAAGTGGGGTTTCAATAGAGGAGAATCTTTACTAAGAGTTTCCAACTTGATATGTAGTGTCGATGAAATTATACCAAGGCTAGAGTGTGGAGCTTCTTCAATATTGATGTAACCACAGGATGAACCATTTCTACCCAACGGACTGGAGTGTGGTGAGTTTTAAGGTGATTTTAAACTAAAGCCAGGGCATGGTTAGTTATCTCCCCGAGTTTCGGTACCAATTCGGGATAGAAAGTGCCCTCTCTCCCCCAAGCAAGTCTTTTACATTTCTGGCCTTATTAGGAATCAAGTCACAGTGATATTCTCCAGCTTCTTCTCAATTTAATGCTGGGTAGTCACAGCCTAACCAACATATTTATGTTCCACTCTAAAATTTAAAGAGTGCGTTCTCCACACTGAGCGTCCCATCATTTGCCTATCAAGCCACTGCCATTTTCCAAAACAAAAGAGGACAGAAATCAAACTGAAAAGTTGTATAAAACAAACATTTTTTTAAAAAAAAAAAAGGTAGACAAAAGACCAGAACCTGATGATTTGTTTGATGAGAAGGTAACGATGGAGGGGTAAAAGGTACTTTCTGGGTATGAGCTCAGGACTGGGATAAAAGGGCAGAAAATGGCGCTGAAAGAGAAGAAAGCCCAGAACAGATTCTGCTCCTCAGCAACAGGATGGATTTAGATGAATCACTGACAGTCTCTGTCCTCATCTGTTCCCCCAGGGTTATATCGGATGAAGGCAAGGTCCCCAGAAGCTCTACTATTGAATGATTCTAGACATCGAGATTTATCTAACATGGCCAAAGTTTCATGGGCGTATAATACTCAGAGGCAGCATGGTCTGTGGTGTCTGACCTCGAATCTGAATCACCACTTATAATCTGTGAAGCATTAAATAAGTTGCTTACCCTCTCTGGTCCGTGCTTTCTCAAATATAAAGTAATATAAATACAATTTCATGCACAGAGTTGCATTGAAGCTGAAATGAGGAGTGCCTATCACATCATAGCGCCCGACTCAAAATTGGTGGGTTCCCTACCTCCCTCTTTCCTGAGTTAAAGTAGCAGGAAGCCCTGATGAATTATTCTTTCCTGAAGAAAGAGAAAAATAATTTGTAATTGCATAACTGTATGAAAATATTACTTAAATGAGTTCTTTACCACACCTTCCACCAGTCTATGGTAAATTTCATGTGTGAAACCTTTTTTCTTTTAGATTATTCAGCATCTGCTACGGGCTACTACTTGTTCTAAGCAAAAGGGATACAGTGGTGAACAGCACAAGTCAGGTCCCTGCTCTCCTGAAACTTACACTCTGGTAGATGTCTTCTAGAACAGTTTTTAGAAATAATGTTCTAGAGAGTACAGGCAGTCATTTCTCTGACATCAGTCATAACAACATTTTTCTAGGTGTGTCCTGAGGCAAAGAAAACAAAAGTGAAAATAAACTACCGGTACTTCATCAACATCAAGATAAAAAGATTCTACACAGTAAGGGAAACAATGAAACTAAAACAACTTACTGAATGGCAGAAGATATTAAATGACATATCCCATGAAGGGTTAGTATCCAAATATATAAAGAACGTATACAACTCAGTGCCAAAACCCCAAATTATCCATAAAAAATGAAAAGACATGAACATTTCTCCAAAGAGAATATCCAGATGGCCAACAGACCCATGAAAAGATGGGCAACATCACTCACCATCAGGAAATGCAAATCAAAACCACAACGAGGTATCACCTCATACCTGACAGAATGGTTAAAATCAAAACCACAAGAAACAACTAGTGTTGGTGATGATGTGGAAAAAAAGGAGCCCTTACACACTGTTGTGGGAATGCAAACTGGGACAGCCACGCGGGAAAACAGTATGGGGTTTCCTCAAAAATTTAGAAGCAGAACTGCCCTAAGATTTAGTAATTGCACTACCAAGTAATTACCCCCCAAAATACAAAAACACTAATTCAAAAGGACAGGTACACCCCTATGTTGACTGCAGCTTGATTTACAATAGCCAAATTATGGAAGCAGCCCAAGTGTCCATCGATTGATGACTGGAGGAAGAAGATGTGGTATAGATACACAACGGAATATTATTCAACTATAAAAAAGAACGAAATCTTGCCATTTGCAAGGATGCACATGGATAGAGAGTACAATGCTAAGCAATTAAGTCAGAGAAAGACAAATACCATAGGGTTTCACCCATATGTGCAATTTAAGAAACAAAACAAAGGGAAGAAAAAGAGGCAAACCAAGAAACAGACTCTTGACTATAGAAAACAAACTGGTTACCGGGCGGGGGGCGGGGGGAGGAATGGGGAAGGGGATTAGGAGTATACTCGTAGTGATGAGTACTGAGGCATATACAGAATTGCTAAATCACTGGATTATATTCCAGCAACTAATATAACTCTGTATGTTAACTATACTGGAATTAAAATTTTAAAAAAGAAGAGCTCACGCTCTAGAAAGTGTCTTCCATTTGGGAGTCCCCTTTGCACACCGTGGTGGGCTTTACCTAGTGCTGTGAAATAGAGAACTCACTCAGGCTAATCCCATGCTTAATTCATTATATACCTTCATTTTTGATATAGAAACAAAGGACAGACTGTTTACCTACTTGAAATGTTTTTAACTGCTATTTTGCAAGGTGAAAACCTGAGCCGACAACCTTCATTACATATCGCCAGATGAGAAAAATGTAAAAAGGTCAATTATCCACTGGTCCAAGTCCAAAGAAGAAGGGGTCTTTCTGAATCATGTCCCCCCTTTGTTCTATTTATTCCAAACCCTGCAATGATTTCTGTATCCACCCAGCCCTACCACCACCCACTGCCTAGTCCCTCTCTCATTCTTTCCTCCTCATTCATTAGGCTGCAATTTCTCTCACCCACTGGAGAGAACCAGAATGGACTGTGGACTTATGGGTATATGCATGTGTGTATGCACGTGTGAGTGTGTCTAGTCTCTTTGAGTTTACTAGCACAGTAATTCTTGATTCTGGCTGATACTGAAAGCTTTTAAGGAACATCTTAATTTTTTAAAGTTACTGAGGCTGAGATACTTGGTCTGGGTTATGGCCTGGAAACTGGGATTTTTACAAGCTCTCATAGGAAGTTCTAATGTGCAACCCAGGTTGAGAACCACGATGGTCGAGCATGGGGACTTCTTTCATTCCTTTTCTTTTCCATGCTCAATTTATGCTGAATATTTTGGTTCTCTGACTGCCTTAAAAATAAATTAATTTGAAAACTGTGTATCTCTGAGTTCTTCCAGTTTTGGAAATGTGTCACTGGGTAGACAAGGCTGCTAATTTTCATTAGATCTGAGCAGTTGTTTCCAGACAAGTAGTACTTATAAAGTGGGCACACACACTCATATACTGACCCCAACCCCACTTCTTACCTTCCAAACACACACCGGAACCAGCACATTTCCATGATCTGGAAAGGGCAGCCTGAATCCTATATGTGCCATCAGCAGGTGTGGACTGCGTCTGGCCACCCTATCACTGGGGGCAACCACGTCCACTCCACCAGAGATGGAAGCGCTAGGTCTGTGAAGTTAGACCTTTCTGATGATCAGTAGCGAGCCAGCCAATCCTCCTAATTCCTGGAGGATATTTTTTTTTTCCCTATTTTCATTTCCTGTGGGCTTCATGTTCAGTTCTGAGCTTCTCCTTATATTTAATCTGGCCAGTATGAGTTTTAGAGTGCAAATATAAGCACAAACCAGGGAGATATTTTAGAGTTCCCTGAAACCTGCCGTATCATTTGCAAGAGCTGCCTTACCCTGTACCACAGAGTGGACGGCTTCAACAAGAGAAATGTATTTTCTCAGAGTTCTAGAGGCTAGAAGTGTGAGACCAACTGTCAGCAACTGATTTATTCTGAGGTGTGTCCCCTTGGCTTGTAGACGGCCATCTCGCTATGTCTTCACATGGTCTTCCCTCCGCATGTATCTGTGTCCTAATATCCTTTCTTCACATGCCAGTCAGATTGGACTGGGGCCCACTCATATGACTTCATTCCACTTTAAAGACCTCTTTAAAAGCCTTATCTCCAAACACAGTCACATTCTAAGGTACTGAGGGTTAGACCTTGAACATCTGAATGGGGGAGGGGGGAAGAGTACACCATTCAGCCCATAACACCCATGAAATAAGAGTGTAATACCTCCTTGCCTTCCCTCAGCTGGGATCCTATTTCTACGAAACCATAGCCATGATATTTGTTTTTGGTTCCCTTTCTCTGGCATGAGAGCAGAGTGTAACTTTCTGGGAATAAATAGAAAGCCAGCTCTACATAATTTGAAAATTTCACGATGAATGTACTTAGTAAAATAACTTAAAAAAAAATATATATATATAGAGAGAGAGAGAGAGAGGCTGAAAGAAGTGAAGGAAATATAGGACCTATCAATTTTTTCAGTGGAGATAGGAAAAAGGTAAAATAATGTAGCTGACTTCATGAAAACCATGTTCGTTGGATAATCTAGGAGACACCGATTTTAGATTTTCTGCCTCACGGTCTTCATGAATTTGTTCATACTTGTCAGGATGCAGTCCCAGTTTAGGGCTTGGAATATACAGTCACCACACAGCAAATGTCTTAATTGGCTTATTCTGCTAAGTTGTTTATTTGTGCGAGGAGGCTGTTCCAATCCCCGCCCCCACACCCCATCTGTGCAGAGGACTCTAATCTGGACTCGTCAATTGCCTGCTGAAAAGCACTGGTGTGATGTTCAACATACAGGGCTTGTTCAGTCTTTTTCTTGAGGTGATTCACCTAAGGTTTCCTTCCAGAAAATTCGAGTTTCCTTACCTGAAAATCCCGCGTGAGTCCATCAAAACACACGTGAAAACTGCAGTGCAATGACAGGAACCTACCTTGAGGTTTGGGCTTAGTCAGCTTGCCACAGGGCTTGGAGATGGTGACTGTCTTCTGGCAGTCCGCGTTGTGGAGGGCTCGCTTCAGACTTCCGGTTCTGGTCTTCAAGGCAGTATTCAGGTCGCATTCTCCCCAGGCCTGGAACTGGTATTTGCACTCCGCTAAAGGCAGTGTAGGACCAAACAGAAATCTTTGAGTTCCTCTAGTAGTGCCGTAAAGGTAGACCCACTTCTGTTTTTACCTTTTTGTAGTGAGATCATTGTAGAGTCCCATGCGGTTGAAAGAAATAATTTGGAGAGACCCCTATAGCCTTCACCCTGTCTCCCCTCGATTGTGATTGTGTTGCATAACCAGAATTCCTGAGCACAACCAGGAAATGAACAGGGATACACCCCGCAGAAGTCATTCAAGTTCTGCCAATTTCACACGCACTGATTTGTGTGTACGCGTGTGCATTTAGTTCTATGTGACGTGGTCAGGTCTGTAGATATGAGTGAACATCTACACATTAACAGGCAGAAGAGTTCCAACAGTCCTTTGGGTTAATCCTGTCATAGCCTTTGCCTTGGCACCTTCCTCCCTTCCCCTTCCCATCTCCTTAAGCCCTGGCAATCACTCATCTTTTCTCCATCTCTATAATTTTTGTCATTTTAAGCTATCTACTATTTGTGTACAAATTTTTAGAGGAATGTAAGTTTTCACTTCTCTAGGATAAATGGCCAAGAGTGAAACCACTGTGTTGTATGGTAAACAGATATTTATTCTTACTAAAAACAAAACGTGCCATTCTCCTTTCTAATGTGCCTGTACCATTTCACATTTCCATCAGCAAGGTATGAAGGACCTAGTTTCTCTACCTCCTCTCTAGCATTTGGTCTTATTTGTCATTTTAGCTCTTCTGATAGGTACGTGGTATACAGTGACATCTCACTGGTTTTCATTCCGTTTCCCTAGCGCGGAAGAGATAGATGTTCAACATCTTTCAAGTGTTTGTCACCTGTATCTCGTCTATGGTAAAATATTTCGTCCATGTCTTTTATTCACTGTATAGCTGGATTCTTATTTTTGTGAGTTCTTTATATATTCTAGGCATTCATTCTTTAAGACACACTTTTAAAAACTTTCTGTAGGTGAGTCTTTAGGGAACCCACATACAATTTAAGACCAAATGTATCTGAATTTCACCATGTGCTATAGAACTTACCAGCATTCACAAGAAGCACCCCAGAGGTTATAGAGAATGAGAAAGATACAGTTTGTATATTCATTGTTCTTCTTTACTGTCTTATAAGTCAGAATACATTTCTGCAAAGAGTGAGAACATTTGGGGCACTGCGTACCACCAAGGCCAAGAAAGACAAAAAGTCTGGAATGTGGAAAAGACAGGTAATCTGGGTGTTCAGTAGTGGGCTTCAAGGTTGGAAGTGTTGAAAGGCTCCTTCCCAAACAGGCAGAGGAGGCCAGCAGGAAAATGACAATAATTAGCGAGAGTATAGTCTATGGAAACTGCCTGTAAGCAGCCTGGCTAGATTTGATAAGCAAATCTATTAACCAGGGTGGATGGTGGGGAAAGATCAAAAGAGGGGGGGCCTGAGAGCCCCCGAAAGATGTCTGGAGAAGGAAGAGGAGAGTAAATAAGAGAAGGGGGAAGAATGAGAACTAGAAGAAGAAGGAGAGAGAGAGAAGAAAAGACAGGTCAAGGCACACTCAGGAGGGATCAAGGGTATGTTTTATGTCCCGATGGGTAGGACAGTGGTTCTCAATCTAGGACTATTTTGACCCCAAAGATCATCTGGCAATATCTGGAGACATTTTTATGTGTCACAGTTGATGGGGGCGGGGAGTGCTGCTGGAAACCAGTGGAGAGAAGCCAGAGATCCTGCTCGATATCCTACAATGCCTGGAACAGTATCCTACAGTGCCCTCCCCAACAGACGCATCATGGCCCCAAATGGTAGAAGCACCAAAGTTGAGAAACCTGGGAGGTAAGGCAAGGTATCTGGTTACTTGCGATCTGATAAAATCAACTTATTGAAAATAAACAGTAGTCAAGCTCAAAAAGAAGACTGGTAGAAGAATGCAAGCATTATCCCGGAGTGGAAGACCAAATCGACAGGACAGTAGTGGTGGGGCTTACCTCCAAATTGCTTTTTCCAGTTGCAGGGGATCTTACATCTCTGGGTCTTCATGGTTTGCTTACACTCAGCTCCGGTCCGGGTGCCCTCCCGGGTGCCCAGGCCACAGTCCCCACTGGTGGGCACGCACACACTCCACTGCCACTCCCCACAGTCGGACTTCTTCACTTTTTTTTCTGGAAAGAAGAAAGGAACACGAGTCCACCTCTGGGAAACTCTGATTCCTACAACAAAGTTCATTCCAGGACGCCATAATTGCGGGGGTCTGTGCTTTTGACCTCTGTCTTCACTGTCCAGTGAAACGTAGCACCTTGACCCACGGTAGCCAAGTGATTGAATTGGTGAATGATCACGAGAAGAGAGAAGGTGAACGGAAGGAGACAGAACTCATATTAGTGTAACTCCAGGGGCTAGGGACTGTACAAAGGATCTAATGACATCTCCTTTTGGAAGCAAACACTTCTGGTAAAGATGTTCAAGCCAGTGAAACATGAAAGATAAGGCAACATTCTTTTAGAAGTAAGGGTTGTCAGATTAGCATTTCATTGCAAGTCAATGTTCCCTTCTCTGTCTTAGAGCTGGAAGCCATAAGCTGAATGTGCTGCCTCACAGACATAAACAGACTGCCAGCTCCACAGCCTACTGTGCATGACGCTGGGAGTGACAGAGAGAAGATGCTGTATCGCTCTGAGCTTCAGAGTCCCCCTTTGTTCATATGAGATAAAACAAAAATGCCCTGCGGGACTCTTCTTTGAGGAAGAGACTCAATGTAAGACACCTGCTTGCTCCTCAGCAGTCCATACATAAGGGCTACAATACAGTCCTTATGTTAATAACCATCAGCTATATTTTAGGACCTATGGCAGGGTGAGGACGGGGGATGTCACTTAGGTTCCTCTAAAGAAAGAACAGAGGGAGGGAGAGGGGGAGGGAAGGAAGAAAGAAGGAAGGAGGGGAGGAGGACAAAAATCAGGCAGTTGGATTAGATGGACACTCATCCATGAACAGTCTTGCCTTATGTATGTCACATGTAGGGTTATGTGTGTCACATGTAGGGTTAAGTATGTCATATGTAGGGTTATGTAGTCCTAACCCTACAGCTTACCTGGCTTCTCTTTCTTCCCTGCTTCAGCAGTGTCCACAGCTGCCAAGATGAAAATGAACGCCAGGAAGGCAGCTGCAAATTTTCGACGCTGTTGCACATACTGCTGGGACTGCATTCTAGGAATAAACAGAGAACCAGAAGGTGCTGTCAGCCTAAGAGAGGAAGGCTGGTGGCACTCCTTAAGGAAGGCACCATGTTCCACTTCTGGAATAGATGTTCAGAAGGTTTCTATCAGTGCTCTTGAGCAGAATTCTTTCTTTTCTCTCCCACGGCCACTGAAGTGAGTGTTCTTCTGCAATTAGGTGTTTACTGACAAAAATACAATGATTCTCCACTTAAGAACTTCACACATAATTACTTGCTTAAGTATGACTCAAGTAAATAAAATCTTTAAAAAAAAAAAGAATTATGGAAGCAAAAGAATTTTCATGGCATAATTCTGAGCAGTGAATCTTGCTGGTGGGGATACATGGTAAGGTCTGTAACTATGGTCATCTTTGTGACTCCTGACAATTCCTAGAAACAACCTCGGTTTTGTAGTCCACATGGATAATTTGAATGAACCCAGTTAATGGTCACTGGTCCACCAAGAGGGAGGCGCAAGACAGAAGTTGGGCTAGCATGCTTTATGTCAAATACATGTATAAGCTCACATAAAATCTAAAAATCTTCTTAATTCTAGGATAATAAAGAGCTTATACTCACTCATAATTTGAAATTCTCCACATTTTCTCTGAGTCAAAAAATCCTAGAATAACATTAGAAAGACTCTCCTGGAACTTGAAGTCACTTGTGACAACTAATTGTCAGCATGGTTACCCATGGTCATTAGCTCTGAGGATTTTTTTTTTTTTTTCCAGAAGAGTGATTTTAGATTCCCTTGAGTGTGAACAATCAAACCTCACACACACACACACACACACACACACACAGAATTGATATTATTCTGTTCTACCATTTATTATAGAACAAAGTGTACTACAATGTGTACACTGTCCTCTGAGGATTCACAAGTTCCCACTGAGAAAGCACAGCTCACAAGTGAACTTGCCAACCACACAACGGGCTGATCTTTGTAGAGCCTTGTAATGCCCTTGGAGCCACGTGAAGAACCATGGTCACTCAGGCAAACGGGTATTAGTAGAAAGCTGTTGTCACTGGCTACTTCTAACCTCAGCATTTCTAGTTTTACACTGTTAAGTTCCTACTTTTATATTTATTTTCAAAGATGTTTCAAGTTAAATTCACTGAATTCTGAAGAGAAAAACCCCACCCAGACCAGAATTTCCTAAGGATACCCTTGTTTTGAGTCAAGGGGTTATTTTGCCATAGTGTGAGCTAATGGGAAGGAAAAAGAGGAAGTGGATGACATCTGGAATTAGAATGGAAACACACCCTCCCTGCTTCTGATATGAATTCACAACAATTCAGAGCCTGAAGGAGTGGGTGAATAGTAGACTTTAGTTTGAGATGCACTAAGGAAAAATGCACCCAAGTCCCTGTGCACAGGAATTCGCCCGTGTAAAAGGAGCCACCAGCAATGGGGTTGAGTTGGAGACCATCTTTCTTTTCATCTCCTTCTCCCCTTCCTCCTACTTTGCTTACTATTCTACATGGGCCTATATTTTGATAGCTTCCGTTTTTCCGGCTGGAGAAAATGAATAAAGATTATTTAAGAAAGTAAGGGGTTTTAGAAAAAGGAGGACTAGAATCATCCCCAAATTCAAGTGTTCCCAAACATTGCCCAATGTGCACGTTGATGCCTGCTGCTGTAGGAAATACTTGAGTAATTAGCACACGTGTGGCTCATGGGTCCCCTGCTTGTGGTATTTGCATCGCTGACTGTTTATTTGTCCTTAGCATCAAGTAAAGGCGAAAGTTCTCTCTCTAAAGAGTTTAACCCTGTTCTCTCTCCAGGGGAGTGCGAGATGAACGGACACAAGGACCTGGGTCACGGCGAATTGTTGGCACTGAGGAAAATAAAACAGTGGAAGAAGGCTTGCTAAATTGGCTGTTCTTTTGAATCATTTCCTTATTTTCACCTTCTCTTACCGCCATTTTTTGTTGCACTTGCCCTGATAGATTTAGTTTCATGGGGTTGAACCGTCAACTGGAAAACTGCCATAGATGGTGGTGTGTGGAAACTCCTGTTGAGTTCATCTCCATCACTAATAAGTCTAAATCTCAGAGATCAAAGGAAATTAAAGTTTAAGAAACCAACTCAAAGGAGATGAGTTAGTTTACAAAATCCTCATCCCTTCCCTAGAGAAAAAGCTGCTGAGAAGGAAAAAGAGAGCTCTCCTTCCTTTAGCATTTTAACAGGATCTAGAATTTAAGAGGCGATCAAACTCTGGTGTAAATGCAAGAAAAGAATCCTGGAATCGAACTTGCCCCTTAGCGATCTGTTTGGAAGGACGACCATGGGACCCGGAGGCGGAAATGTTGGCTCAAACTTTAGCCTGACCACCGAATTTGGGGGATGTCCTCAGGCAAATCACAACCACTGGAACTTCTATTTGACATCTGCAAAGTGGCAGTGATTATAGCAACTGCTTGAGAGGCTTGCTGTGAAAATGAAGATGTAGGCAGAGAGCCAACCCGGAATCTTAAGAAATGTATTATTAATTGCTGAATAAAGTTAATCCACCCTTACACTCTTAGTACAAGGAAATACTTCTCTTCAATTTTTAAAATTGAGGTATATTGACACATAGCATTATACTAGTTTTGAGTGTACAACATACTGATTCAATATTTGTACTGCAAAACGATAATGTTGCTTTCTATTGAGAAATAACAAGCATCTAGTATTATTTAAAAGCAAAACACAAAAGAATGAAACAAAAAAGAGGAGAGAGAGGGGATTTGATTGTCCACTGAAGACTTGTTCAGCATCATCGGGGCACAAATTCATTCTGACCTTGGACTTCCTAGGTTAAAATAAACTCAAGGACCTTTATCCCCAGTACTTTTTTTTTGAAGTTCAGGGAAGTCGAGAGGTTCCACGTTGAGGCTCAGGGAACATGCCAATGCAATTTAACTTGTATGAAATGGGGGAAAACAAAAATCTCCTGTTGCAACTGTATTTTATGCCCTCTGCGTGTAGAAACCTAGGTATTTTGTTTTAAATACCTAGGTCCGGGACCCAGCCCAGAGTAGCTGCTCGGTCAACTTTTTGCTAGTGAAAAATATCTCCAAAACACAGCATCAAGCACAGGAATTAGTATGCATGCTCAACTGATTTTTCCATCCTTTGTCTATGCCAGGGGACATGAAATTTACTGAAGAAGCCGGGCTGGAGACAACAGCCAGAATCTAAAGCAGACATACACAGTCAGTGTCCACAAGCGTACAGACTGTGTCATCAGAGAATGATCTGCACCATGTATTACACATCACTAGAACTTTCTAGACTTTTTGTGCTCTCTTTGCCCAAACTCCTGGGAAATAGTTTACCTTTTTATTGTAAAATCAAACACGATGTATAGAAAACCACACAAAGCAAACACACAACTTAGTGAATTATAAGATGAATTAATTTTCCACTCATATCCAAAGGCTTTACCATGTTCCCCATCGCCATGAGAGCCCTGGAGCTCCAACACAAATAGGCAGCAATTCCTTCTTTGCACTTCCTGAGGCTTTTACTCAAGTGTGCTTCTTTAGACATGTCTAATCTTAAAAAAGGTTATTTTTTACATTTCTTTTATTAAGTAGGATTATCCTCCAGCCCCCCTTTTTTCTTTCTTTTCCTGCTTTTCACTTTTTACAAGAACCAGGCCATTTAATCAGCAGTGGGCCATATTCTGGATTTTGATGATTGCAAACTCATGATGAATTTCAACATTCCTTTGTTCTGCTGCAAATTGGCAGGCTGGGAGCAGAGGCTTAATCAGACTCAGGTGTTATCCCTTTGGCGAGACTGTAAGTGGCACCGTGCTATTTCCCCAGGAGCTGCACAGTCTTTTGTTTGGCTCGTCTGTGATGGGAACAGCAATGGGTACTACTCAGTGATTACTGGTGGGCTGGTATGGACTGAATATTTGTATCCCCCTCTAAACTCATATGTTGAAGCCGTACCCCTCCTAACCCGCATGGTACTAGGAGGTGGGACCTTTGGGAGGGAATTAGGATCCAACGAGGTCATATAGGTAGGGCCCTCCTGAATGGGCTCCATGCCCTTATGAGAATCCTAGGAGAGTTTTCTTTCTGCCTCTGCTCTCTGCCATGTGAGGATACAATGGAAAGCTGGCAGCCTATGACCCAGAACCCAACGATCCTGATACCCTGATCTCGGACTTCGAGTCTCCAGAGCTAAGAAATAATAATAAAAATAATAAAAATCTACCCTGAGTGTTGCTTTAAACCTTGTCCCTTGGTTGTAGTTTTGTTATCTATCTACCCCCCAATCTGATTTATGTAAGGATTCAGGAAGATTCCAAAAATATCCTAATGTTTCCTTTCTCCCCACATGAGCACATTCTTTCATTAAACATTTTTGGGACATCTACCATATGCCAACCAGGGAGCTATACTCTCCGGATACAACAAAGACCAGTGAGAAGTTTTTGCTTGTTCTCACGAAGCTTACACCCCAATAAAGTTTATACTGTCAAATGGCCAATAACGGTTCACTCTGTTCTGATAAGAACTATAGAATGTCATGATGTATGAGGGAAGGACCACTATTTTGCATTTCTCTTTCTTGAGGGCAAACCAAAGACAGGGATTCAGTTAAGGCCAAAGATTTAATTTCCTTTACGTTTCCTACAAAGCAAACGAAACCACTGATGGTCAGAAATTCTGTTACGGAGCATGAACTATGACTCATGTTCTAGAGGACCGCAGTCATAGACTTAAATGCTGTGTTCTCTTATTTCTCAGAAGTGACTTTAATTTCGTTTGAGGGAGATCGGTCAGCTTATATTAGGAAGGTACTCACTTGGTTAACAAGCATTTATTGTACTATGTGCGAGGACCTGTTTTAAGTACTTTATAAATACTGACATATGTTAACATTAATACTTGAAACATCACAAATGGTGTATCCATTTCCTCAATTATTCAAAAACTCTGGGTACATAGGAGTTGCAGCCTTCGTAGCCTGAGTTGGTCTAGGCAGCAGTGACAAGGATTTGAACAACACGGACCAGAGTACTGACGCCGTGGTGCTTACACTTGGTGGGCAAAGTCAAAAGTAAACAAATAGGCAAGTAAAGAAACTCAAAAATAAGATAACTTCTGACCGTGGTAAATTTTATAAACAAAATAAAAAGGTGATGTGATAAACAGTGAGTCGAAGAGGACTAATTAGGTAGGGTGGTGACAGATGGCTTTGTCCATGTGACTGAGAAAGAGCCAGAAGACTATGGTATATCTTGTTGACAATTATTTTGCATCAAGCCTCCTAATTATCACTTTCATTTCTCATTCTTGTCTTCAGAGATGGAATAGGCCTAGTCGCTTTTATAATTCTTCTGAAATTCAATAATTAGCCATCTAGTCCTCCTGACTGACCTTGTTCTCTCCACTCCGCTACAATCTCTGGATCCACTTAAGGTTCGGCCAACAACCAACGATTTCTCACTCCTATTGACTTACTAGTAAGCAGCCCAGTCAAAGCTGAAGTCTTACCATCGTATAACCTGTATGAATATCTAATCTCATGTTTCAAAAAAGAAAACCAACCAAATCATCATTTTAAGAAATGTTTACCTTTCTCAAGAAAAATAATGACCACCATTTATTTAATTTAAACATGATACCCCAGCGTATTCTTTTCTCCTGTTTTCTGACTTGGTAATATAGCAGGAAACCCATTTTGACTAAAACCATGTAGCCGCCTCACTTCTGACCCTTATTAATCTTTACAGGAATGTGTAAGTTTCTTGAAAATGGTTTTCTATTTCCAACTCCACTCTAAAAACACAGAAACATCCAGGAAGAAGAAAGGGGGGGGAAATCAATCAACTGAAGCAAGAATTCAATGGAAATCAATTTGGTTACCCTTCATACTATGGCAGTGACGTGAAGGTATGTTTATTCAGCTATTTTTTGGAGCCACATGAGTTCAAAAGGGACTTGGGTCAGTTGTATTATTCCCTCGCTCCTTTCATTTGCTATAATCAAAAGTAACTGGAGATGAGCTTTTAGAATCTTAGAATGTTCTAGTTTCCTCTTAATCCTTTTTCTATCTGTTCACTGCAACCTGATACAGAGGAATAAGTAAGGGTTTTGTAGTAGGTGAGCCCTCAGTTAGAATCCCAGCTCTGGCTATGTAATGAAGCCCTGTAATTAATTTCTCTAGAACTTATCTTCTTCAGCTCTTGACATGGCTGTGAAGACTGCCCACCATGTTTTGAGAGGGGAGAGGATGCATGAAAAGTCAGCACCATAGTACGTGGCACATGGCAGACCCACAGTGCCTTTGGTTGGTAGGCTTGCTTGCTTGCTTTCTTCCTTTCTTTTTTAAAAAATATTTTACTTATTTATTTGACAGAGAGATAGAGAGAGAGCACAAGTAAGCAGAGCAGCGGGTAGAGTGAGAGAGAGACGCAGGCTCTCTGCTGAGCAGGGAGCCCAACGTGGGGCTTGATTCCAGGACCTGAAGGCAGCCACTTGCCTGACTGAGCCACCCAGTAGGCTTTCTTACCTTCTATCGCAGCCCCCTAAACCCTTCATCCTTAATGGTATTAGGACAACAAATTGGCGTTTTGCGTGGGATCTTCCTAGAATAGAAGGTAAAAAGCTGAATTTCCCCTGGGCAAAAATGGCAATCCAATTCTCCTCCTCACAGATGATGATACTATCTTGTAATTTACCTTCTAGCATGAAGTGGCCTTTCTTGCTTCCCTCTGATCTATACTCTTGTAAAGCCTAGGTATAGACAGAATTTCTGGAACATGTGCCAATCTTTCTTTCTCACAGGAATTCCTTTCACCTGTGCTCTCCCTCCTGCACCCACTCCGTGTGTCTCTAGCTGGAAAGACTGCTAATTCTCTGAACTCAAAAACAGTGTTTCAGTCAACTGATCCTTGGCCCCTGCTACCCTGTACAATGACAAGTTCTTTCCCACATGTCTCTACCTAGCAAACTCTTATCACCTCCCAAGGCTTGCCACCAGGGATTTCACCTCTAATGAAGCCTCTGTCGAGGCCACATTGTCCTCTTTATCTTGGGAGCTCACTGTGTCATGTCCAATCCATAGACTTTGTCCATTCACAAACCCTGAACATACAAGTGGCGTATTATTGACTCTATCAACCGAAGCGTAAAAAACCGAAAAATACCATGAGCCCACTACCCTGTTATACTGAGTAACCACCACTTAGTAAGGCCCCTTTGACTTGTCTTCTTTTGTTACCATGACTAGCAATTGAGTCTCTCTTAAAATCATTCCTTTCTTTAAAAAAAATGAAATGATACATTCTAATTGTCACGCACAAAGCACGTAGAGAATAAAAAACTGTAGTCATGGAGCAGTCAATGGAGGTTCCTCAGGTTCCTTGCTAGCTAACTGACTCGCCCCCACACGCCGGCCAGGAAGTAAGTGCCCATCTTTGGAAAACTGCCAACACTATAAGCCTTGAACCTTTCAAGGTCCTATTAGAATGACTGACATTTCGAGTAGCCACTAAACTGAATTTCTATCAAAAGCGTTAACATCAGAGGTGCCGGGTGGCTCAGTCATTTTAAGCGTCCGATTCTTGATCTCAGCTCGGGTCTTGATCTCAGGGTGGTGAGTTCAAGTCCAGCATTGGGCTTCATGCTGGGCATAGTCCTACTTTTAAAAAATAATAATAATAAAAAAATAAAAAGCCTTAACATCTAGTATAACTTTCGCTGTGTGCATGTGTCATTGTGATTATATTTGTGTATCTATGTATATAGTTGTGTATATACACAAACTGTATGCATTTCCCTGCAGTAATCCATAAGGCTTTTAAGGGACAGGACACTATCTTTTCCTTACATTCATTTGTAAAGCTCAGAACAGTGTCTGACACAGAAATGTCACTGATCTATTTGTTAAATGGATGAATAGAATAACATAAATAAGAGAAAAAATAGCCTGGTGTCCAATAGGGTAACTCACTCCACTATCTAAAATGTCACCAATTTCATACATGTATGTTCCCTCACCTGGCTTTACGTTTTCCTTGGCACAAGCCCATCTGGGATGTATTAGGTCTTTATTTTTGTTTGCTAATTATCTTCTCTCCCAAGACAGCAGACCTCTGGAGAAGAACTGTAGGTGCTGGCCGCTGAGATCATACCAAGACCAGGGTGCGGAAAGCACAGAGAAGTGGAAAGACATCCCAGGGGGATGTGTTGAGCACTGGGTTACGTAGGTACGATTGTAATGAAAATACATTTGAATTCATGCGTTCCCTGAACAGCTCGAGACCCTTGATTTTGGAGTAGTTTATTATTTATTTAAGCCCACTTTCTCCACCTTGCTTGTGAAACACACAATATTCACAGAGGTAGGTGTTCTAAGGTTACAAAGACAAAGGGTTGGTTAGACAAATACACCACTGTAATTTTAACTTCCCATGTAATACCTGTACTTAATAATGGTGATTTCTTCTGCCTTCTATCTTTGAGAGAGATTTGTTTCTATGGGGAATTTAGTGGTTTATTTTATTTTTTTAATTTTACTTATTCATTTGAGAGAGAGCGTGAGTGAGTGCGTGCAGGCATAGGAACAGTGAGCAGGGTTGGGGGGGTGAGGGGGGAGCAGGCTCTCCCTCTCCGCTGAACAGGGAGCCCAACATGGGGCCAATCCCAGGACCTTGGGATCATGACCTGAGCCAAAAGCAGAAGCTTAAGTGACCGAGTCATCTGGGCACCCTGGGAATTCACTGTTTTAATTTTATTTTCCCTTGCTTACAGGTTCCCTTTGTTTTCAGTAACTCTTCTTCAAGCCTAAAATCATCATATTAATTTATTCTTGAATGGTTTGATCACTGTCTCAGGCTCCTGGTCTCACGTAAATAGGCATTGTGTTTATAATGAAATCTGTTACTAAATCAGCCCTTCATTTTGGCCTTGTTAAGCTGTCTTATTTAAATACTAAGCCTTGAAAAGAATGTGTCCCAAGCACATGCGTGCATAACCTCAGCCCAACCTCAGGTACGCTCTGCTCACAGCACAGAAGTAAATTCAGCAGCGTTCCACCTTTGATTTTAACTAAGTGCATATCAATTAGATTGATAAAGTAGGGCATTCGTTTGATTTTGCATAATGCAATGCCTCAAATACAGAGAACTTTCAGGCCAAAATATTTTTATGGCATGGTGGCACCTGCTGGAGAAGTGGGATATTTTAGGACATTTTTGTTAGACATCTATCCATCTGCCAACTTTTAGAGCACCTGCTAAAGGCTGGGTCTATGCTGGGAATGGGAATAGGAGAAATGAATGTGATACAGCCCTTCCTCATAAGAGTTCCAACTGGGAGGAAAGAGAAACAAGTATGATAATTCACTGTGGTAAATATTATGGAAAAATTATACACACAGTGCTTTCTGAGGGCCCAAGTACTTATTTTGCTTAGCAAGTCTGAGTGAGGTAGAGGGTTGGAGCATTTTTGTCTGTTTTTTGGAAAAAAAAAATAGTTGAAGTCTTCTAAGAAAGGAGGCAAAGAAGACAACTTCAGGCAGGAGGAATCACATCAGCAAATGTATGAAGATGTCTGTGATATATTCAGGGACCAAAAGTGATTAGAACGTGGAGTCCAGGGTATCAAATAGCAATGGATGGACCCCAAAAGGAGGAAGAGGAAATGAGTACATCCTGAGAGGAAATGAGTACATCCTGAGAGGAAATGAGTACATCCTGAGAGGAAGACAGACAGCGTCACGCATTAGTCTGGAGAAGAGAAGCAAGGGAAGGTGATGGAGAGAAGGAAAGGCGGCTTGGTGTGCGAGTGTGGCTGAAATGGCAGGACTCCGCCAAGATGTCAGCCACCACACTCAACGGTCCTTCCAGAAGCTCTCTACGTGACTCCTCTTCGGGCTGTGGGTTTTTGGTTGCTGTTTGTCAATTTATAGATGTTTTAGGGACTTCAACTTGAGGTGTTTATTACAAAGGTACCAAAGGTACTATAGTTGGGAGTCAAGAACAAGATCTAAGACTCCAAACACCCACAGACACCCACAGACACAGACACACACACACACACACACACACACACACACACACACACACACCCTTCTGATTTTCATAGGAAAACAAACTTGGGCTAAAGCAGTGATTTTTTAGAGCACTGGCGTGTTCCCAGAGAGGCATCCAAGGCTGGTGCAAGGCACTGAGTGCGTCCTGAGCAGGTTTGCTGAAAGCCGCCCCCAGCCCTCACCAGCATCTCCGCCTCGGCTAGAGCAGCTCTTCTTTCACTCCTTTCCTCACTGGCTCCCCTCTAACTTTCCTCGGTCAAAATGAAAAACTAATGGTCACCTGTCTAGCTAGACTCAAGTTTACACTGGAGGGGATATGCCAATAATACAAAACTATCTGTTTAAAAGGCGGAACTGAACAGATGTCGCAAGGTATGGTGATGGAAATGTGAAATATATTTTGAGTATTCAAAATACCTTGCTTGTGGTATTAAGAGGAATTTCCATAATTCCTGTATGTAAAAATAGAAATTTTACAAGTGTGTTATTTTGACTATTCCAGACTTTACAAGAATTTGACAGGATTTTATCTTCTTATCAAAGATCAAACACATAGTTTAACAAGTATGATCATAATTACAAGGATAATATAACAGAAAGTCATATGGCAATAAAATCTTTGTTTTAATATGATGGAAAGAGAAGAGGCTTTAGAGT
Organism: Neogale vison; assembly: GCF_020171115.1. NCBI lineage: Eukaryota > Metazoa > Chordata > Mammalia > Carnivora > Mustelidae > Neogale > Neogale vison. The sequence goes on from NC_058094.1 coordinate 215,278,202, forward strand.
CAGCAGGATTTCCTCCACATTGACTCCATCATTTCTTGTATCAGTGATCTGGACAAAGTAGGTAATCTTTTATGCTCAATATCCTCCTTTATGGAAACTTATTATGTAGGCTTACGATCTGTTTGAAGACCACAATGAGATAACAAATATAATGACAGGCACCTTAGGAACTCCATCAGTGGTAGCTCCTGTGGTTCTTAGGGAAGAGAGTGGGATAGAAGAGAGTATATCTTTATGAAAGGATACCAGGGACAGCTTAATACACAGGGTGCAGTTTTATATATATATATATATATTTTTTTTTTTTTTAAGAGAGAGAATCTTTTTTTTTTTTTTTAATTTATTTGACAGCCAGAGATCACAAGTAGGCAGAAAGGCAGGCAGAGAGAGAGAGAGAGAGGAGGAAGCAGGCTCCCTGCAGAGCAGAGAGCCCGATGTGGGACTCGATCCCAGGACCCTGAGATCATGACCTGAGCCGAAGGCAGCGGCTTAACCCACTGAGCCACCCAGGTGCTTGGCAATATGATATTTTAAGATGGTTTGGATTTTGGTAAGTTTAAATCTGGAACGAGAAGCATTCCACTGAGAGAAGCAGAATTAGCTAAAGTTTTAGGTGACAAATCAAGAGACCATTTTAAGTAAATAGTTCAGTTTACAAGTTATCGTTTACTGTAGTTTTGTAGTAAAAAGAAAAAGTGTAGTTTTTAGAAAAAGATAAGCTGGAGTCCGAATAGGCACAGCTTTGAAATCCTAATTATTACCAGTAAATATTTGGTGACCACCTAGCATATGCAAGATAATAGGCTATGTTATAAGGGAGACACAGATGTGAATTATATCTCATGAACCCTACAAGATTACTAACTCATCATAGAGACCAAGGCACTTAAAGCATGTACCATATTTTGTGTGAGATATAAAAGCTGTAACTAAAAGCAAATGTGTTTACAATAAAAGTGTCTAGTGTTTTCCCAAAATCTCTTCTGAATAGTTGAAAGGACACTTCTCAAATTGGGGCAGTAAAAATTAAAAGAAAGTCATCTTAAAGATTTTATTTAATTTTATTAAATTAAAGATTTTATTAAATTTATTTAATTTAAAGAATTTATTTAATTGTGCTGGTATTGACGAACTGAGATAATTTCTCAACAGTATTAACAAGTTATAAATAAATGCCCCCTGTTGCCTGAAAAGACAAATCCATACTCATTCAGCCTAGCTCAGCAAAGCAACCACATGTTCTTGACCTTGATCTGAGCAGTGGTTTCATGGGCACACACATATGCAGAGATTTATTGCAGCTTTCATGTTACTTAAAAAAAAAAAAAGTATGAAGTCTCTTCAGGTTAAATAGAAAAGCAATATCCACAAAGCAATCAAAGACCAGTTCATTTCAATATGACACAACTCTCCCAGAGGATAAGAAAAATAAAGAATATTCATTAACTCATATTATGTGGTCATATAATCTTCATGTCAAGACCAGACCATGGAAAACAGGAAGAAAAAGAGCAAGCCCCTCTTATGAACAGAAATGAAAAAATTCCTAAACAAAATGCTACCAAAATCAACCAGGAATTACCATTCTGAGTTTGTTCCCCAAAACACAAGGTGGGTTTAACAGTCAAAAGTCAAGCATCAGCCACAAAATTAGATTTAGGAGAAAAAAAAAGTGTAACTCTCAGCTTCAAATTAAAAAAAAGTATTTCCATCAAGATCACTATGGTATTTTCATAGTCTTCTAAATGAGTAAGTACAACTTTATTAACTACAAAGCTCAGATGGGATCTCTAAGAGCTTGTGACTTTATCTGTTCACATGAAGTGACTCAATTAAAAACAGATGAAGGGGCGCCTGGGTGGCTCAGTGGGTTAAAAGCCTCTGCCTTCGGCTCAGGTCATGATCCCAGGGTCCTGGGATCGAACCCCGCGTCGGGCTCTCTGCTCAGCGGGGAGCCTGCTTCCTCCTCTCTCTCTCTGCCTGCTTCTCTGCCTACTTGTGATCTCTTTCTGTCAAATAAATAAATAAATAAAATCTTTAAAAAAAAAAAAGATGGAGATTTTCACATTCACTAATATACCACTAAGTGAATAAATATAATCCAACAATATTGTATATTCTGTATGGCTGCATGAGAAAGAGAATTCTCAGGGAAGCACTTAGCACCAACTCAGAGCGGAAGCTCTTCTACATTTGCCAAAAGTCAAAGACCCAATGAAAGTGCCCCACCTGGGAAGTGAGACTTTCCAAGAGGGACCTAAATTTGTTGATTGGTCTGTCATAGACTATTAAATCTGTACCAGAAAAGGAACTGATTATTATTTTTGATTGCAAAGAAATTACGAAAAATATTTACCTAGTAAGTCTGAATTGTATCTCCAAGGCTGTACTGGGTTTCTCCACTCAAGAACCTAGAATTACCCAAGAGTCTGTAAGGAGCAGGACTCTCTTCACAATTCACAATTCCTCTTATTGCTACCAGGACTGATAAGTGAGTTCAGTAATGTGGTAGGATATCAGATCAATATCCAAGTATCAATTATATAACTATGCATTTGCAATATATCTATCAAAGGATGTTTATCTAGAATATATAAAGAACATTTCTAACTCAATAGCAATATGAAAATCCAATAAAGTGTGGGCAAAAGAATTGAACACTTTTCAAAGAAGGATATACAAATGGAAAAATAAGCACATGAAAGATGTTCAGCATTACTGGGAAACCCTCAATGTGATACTCCTACATACTCAAGTGACTTAAAGACTGACCATAGCAAGGGCTGGAAAATGTTGAGTAATTTAACTCTCATAATCTTCTGATTACAAGTATTTTGGAAATCATTTTGGCAGTTTCTTAAGAATCCAAACATATACCTACCGTACAAACCAACGACTCTACTAATTGGACATTTTCCCAAGAGACATGAAAACTTAGGACTACACAAAGATTTATACACAAATATTCATAGGAGCATACTCTATAATAGCCAAATTGGAAACAACCCAAATGTCCATCAACAAGAAAACTGGTAAACAAACTGTGATATTCTCATATTCCTACTAAACATAAATAAACAAAAAATAATTGATACATGCAACATGTATAAATTTCAAAATTGTGCTGGGTAAAAGAAGTTATTAAAAAATAATGTGAACTGTACAATTTCTTTTTCATAAAATTCTAGAAAACACAAATTTATATAGTGACAAAAACAGATCATTACTTAGAATCTGGGGGCATTATGAGGACCATGAGAGAAAGATTACAAAAAGGGATCAGGGAATTTTTGGAAGTGATGGACATGTTAATTATCTTGATCGTTGTGATAATTTGGGAAGTATATACATAATTCAGAAGTCATCAAATGAATAGACTAAATGTGCAGTTTGTGGTATATCAGTCAAATTCAATAAAGCTTTAAAACTGCACATGCCGGGATGCCTGGGTGGCTTAGTTGGTTGGACGACTGCCTTCGGCTCAGGTCATGATCCTGGAGTCCCGGGATCGAGTCCCGCATCAGGCTCCCAGCTCCAAGGGGAGTCAGCTTCTCTCTCTGACCTTCTCCTCGCTCATGCTCTCTCTCACTGTCTCTCTCTCTCAAATAAATAAATAAAATCTTAAAAAAAAAAAAAAAACAACTGCACATGCCAAAGAATTGCGAAGCAGGGCATAATCAAGAGAAACTGTAGTCAACAGAAAGATTCCAAGGGAAACCTGGGCGGCTCAGTTGCTTAAGTGTCCATCTCTTGATTTCAGTTCAGGTCATTCTCTGGTTGTGAGATCAGCCCCTATGAGATCAGCCCCAGGCTCCATGCTCAGTGGGGAGTTCACTTGGGATTCTTTCCCTCTCCCTCTCTGTCTGCCCCTCCCTCTGCTCACTCTCCCCCACTCTCTCTCAAATAAATAAGTAAATCTTTAAAAAAAAAGAAAGAAAGAAATTGATTCGAAGATGACATAAATGTTGGAATTAACTGAGAGAGTACTGTAGATATGATGAATATTGTCACTGGTTCCGTGAGAAGGTGGAAACACCACAACAACCAATGAAGAATCTTAGCAGAAAAATGGAAACTAAAAAAAGGATCAAATGGACATGAGAGAACTGAAAAATACATATGCAATATTTGTTGGATGGGTTAACAAAAGATTAGATGCAGCAGAAGAGAGATTCACTGAACTTGAAAATAGGTCCATAGAAATGATCAGAATTCAAAACTTGAGGTATTAAAACAAAAACAAAAACAAATAGTGCTTCAGTGTCCTGTCCTGGGAGGCAGGGTTGAGAAGTCTACCATGCTCCAGGGAGTCCCAAAAGTAGAGAAGAGGAAGAATGTGGCACCACAAGTACTTGAAGAAATAATCACTGAAAACTTCTATAGTTTGATTAAAACATCAACCCACAGAACCAAGAAGCTCAGCAAACCCCAAACATGATAAAAATAAATATTCCTCACAAAGACACTTCATATTCAATCTGTTGAAAACAAAATTTAAAGAAACAAAACACTTTTCAAGCAACTATGGAGGGAGGTGCATGATGTAGACTGAAGAAGGGTGACTTTTTCTGATTTAAACAAAGGAAGTGAAAGACAGGGGAAGAACATCTGACAGAAGAAAAAAAATCACAAACTGTAATTCATGTATTTCAAAACTGAGGGCAAATAAATACATTCTCAGGAAAAAAAGGTGACAGAATCAGATGAAGGCAAGTTTTCTTTATACTGAATCCTAAATGCAGTTGTTCGGACTGAAGGGAATGGTCTATGGCTATGTATGTATCATAGAAGTTAAAATATATGTAATATGTAATTATAGCCATATGTGTGTGTGTGTGTGTGCATGTGTGTGCATGTGTATGACATGATAAATATATATTGTAAATAAATTGCAGGGTTTATAGCATATGTAGAAGAAAAATGTCTGACAACAATCAAATGAAAATGAAGAAAATGCAATTATACTCTTAAGGACTTCTGCATTTTACATAAAGTGATATAATGTTCTTTTTTTTTTTTAAATTTATTTTACAGAGAGAGAGATAGCAAGAAAGGGAACACAAACAGTGGGAGTGGGAGAGGGAGAAGCAGACTTCCCGCTGAGCAGGGAGCCTAATGTGGGACTCAATTCCAGGACCCTGGGATCATGACCTGAGCTGAAGGCAGACACTTAGTGACTAAGCCACGCAGGCACCTCAATAATGTTCATTTTAAATAGAAAGTTATGTGTCAAAGATACATATTTGAGTAACCCAAAATAATCAGGAAAAGAGAAACAAAGGAACAAAGAACACATGAGATAAAAAGAAATAGCAAGATAGTATATTTAAACCTACACAAATAACTGCATTAAATACAAATACACTAAAAATATTAACCAAAGAGAGATTGTCAAACTAGATAAATGAGCAATATTAAACTGTACGCTATTTACAAGAGACACATTTTAAGGATTATTTTTTAAAAGGCTAAAAGTAAAAAGATAGGAAAAGATATTCCACCAAATCAGCAGTCATAAAAAGGCTAGTGTCTATAGTCATATTATTCAATACAGACTTGAAGGGACAATAAAAAAATTAGAGGGACATTTTATAATTAGAAAATATTAATCTATAAGACATAATACCAAATTTCAAACATGAATTACTCAATTATTCAGAACTAAAAAAGGAAACAGACCAATCCAGAATCATAACCTGGGGTTTAAAAAATCTCTCTGATTAACTGAAATAATTAGGAAAAAAATTCAGTATAGATGAATTTTACTTGATACCAAAACCTGACAAGGACATTAAGGAAATTGTAGACCAATATTCCTAAGGAACGTAAACATAAAAATATATTTTTTAATATTAGTAAATCAAATCCATATATCAAATACTTAAAAAGCTAATAAATCATCACCAGTGGCATTTATTCCACGACGAAAAGTTGTTTTAACAACCGAATGCTCATGTATTTCACTGCATTAATAGGAGACCAGAATTATGGAGGAAAATCCTAGGATCATTTCAACAGAAAGCCATAAAAGAACTGAATCAAATCCAACACTATTTCTATGTGTAAAACTCTGATGCACTAAAGTTTAAAAACTGCTGTAATCATTTTTTTTTCCAATTTATTTATTTTCAGAAAAACAGTATTCATTATTTTTTCACCACACCCAGTGCTCCATGCAAGCCGTGCCCTCTATAATACCCACCACCTGGTACCCCAACCTCCCACCCCCCCGCCACTTCAAACCCCTCAGACTGTTTTTCAGAGTCCATAGTCTCTCATGGTTCACCTCCCCTTCCAATTTACCCAAATTCCCTACTCCTCTCTAACGCCCCTTGTCCTCCATGCTATTTGTTATGCTCCACAAATAAGTGAAACCATATGATAATTGACTCTCTCTGCTTGACTTATTTCACTCAGCATAATCTCTTCCAGTCCCGTCCATGTTGCTACATGTTGGGTATTCATCCTTTCTGATGGAGGCATAATACTCCATAGTGTATATGGACCACATCTTCCTTATCCATTCATCCGTTGAAGGGCATCTTGGTTCTTTCCATAGTTTGGCGACTGTGGCCATTGCTGCTATAAACATTGGGGTACAGATGGCCCTTCTTTTCACGACATCTGTATCTTTGGGGTAAATACCCAGGAGTGCAATTGCAGGGTCATAGGGAAGCTCTATTTTTAATTTCTTGAGGAATCTCCACACTGTTCTCCAAAGAGGCAGTAATCATTTTTTTTTAATGGGCATAAAACAGTTACCTAAGTATGTTTAGAGATCTTAAGAAACTTCCAGAGGACAGTAATTTTGAGTTTAGTCCCATTCAGATGAGGTGAGGGGAGGAAGAACACTCAGGCACAGGCTGACTAAGTGTGCAGATCTGAGTTAAGTGTGCAGACGTGAGTAAGTGTGATATATTCCAGGACTCAACTCTTAAAGACTGCTGGAGTGTCAGAGAGAAAAGTTAGGAAATAGAAAAGGAATGGAGAGAAGCTACGTTTCTGGGTGTTTCTTCCTTGTGTGTAAGGGTCCCATGAGAACGGCAGTGATGTTTTAACTTAGGACACATGGGCCCTCAGGAGCCCGGAGCCCAGCGGAAGCACGATCGTCGGTGCGTTTCTGAGAGGGCACCCCGAGAGGAGTCGGCAGAGTGCCTGGAGGACATAGGACTGGAGTCAGGGAGGCTGAGAGAAGGCCATCGGATGTAGTCCAGTTGGGGCATGACAAAGACAACTGTGGCATTGGAAAAGGAGTGAAGGGAAAAAGAGAAGGTAACAAAGAGCTACAATTGATTGGATTTGTCAAATTAATTGAATCACCTAAGGATGGAGAAATCTCAGCCATCTTCCCAGTTCTGATCGTCAATCCAGGGACAAGGGCCAACACAGAGAATTGGGGCTCATAGACCACTTCATAAGGAACACATACCATGACCTATTCTAAGGACAGTAGTCTAAGCCTCTGACATGGATTAAATGTGACTGAATTCTCAGCGAACATGACTTTTAGTTTCTTTTACTATCTTGACTTTTCAGATCAGTCACTAATGCACAAAGATGTTGAGCGACTAAGGTTAAGAAGAGCTAGGAAAGACCAGTTTGGACATGTTGCATTTGAAGCGCCAGGAAGATGTCTGAATTGAAATTGATTGGAGTAATTGATCTGGAAGAAAGCACTGGCTGGTCTGCTGATCAAAATTACAGTGGAGGGGCGCCTGGGTGGCTCAGTGGGTTAAAGCCTTTGCCCTCAGCTTGGGTTGTGGTCTCGGTCCTGGGATTGAACCCCACATCAGGCTCTCTGCTCAGTGGGGAGCCTGCCTCCTCCTCTCCCTCTGCCTACTTGTGATCTCTATCAAATAAATACATAAAATCTTTTTTAAAAAATTACAGTAGAGTCAACACTGGCTCCTTGAATGAGTGGGAAGCCTTGGGGCTGCCCAAAGACAACAGAGGATAAGACACAAAGTAAGAACTGAAGAGGTACGCAAAACGAGAAAACAATTCTAGTTTTTCTGTAAGTACGGCTAGCGGCAGAAAGGTAAGAGTAACAGGAGTTAGCAAAGGGAGTTGAATCATGGGAACCAAGCAAAGAGAAGTTCAAGAAGTGAAAAATGGTGAAGAAAGTCAAAGTCTACACGTAGGTGGAATTAGCAATAGAGGTCACTAGCAATCTCACAGAGATACATTTCAGTATAATTGTGGAGTTAAAAAAAGCAAACAGCTATCTCAGAAACAATCATTAAGTTAAGATAACATTAGTTTGGAGACCGTTTCTGGGCTGGTGAATATCCTGTGTGACTTTGCCAAGTTATTATGTTAGAAGAGCCTAATAAATATTCAGTGTGACATAATGAAAGGCTTCGAGAACCCACACAATATAATAGAAAAGACTGTCCTAGAGTCAAGGGACCAAAAGGAGCTGCTCAAGGAGCCGGTGTGACTCAGAAGGAGGGAAGAAATGGCTCTTGCTAGAAATAGAATCCGAGGAGACCCCGTCAGGTAAATTTGATTAGAGAGAGGACGCTTTTATTCGTAAAAGAATAGGAGAAATAAGAGACCATCTCACTGCTTTGGTTTGTGATGCAAGGAGTCCTAGCACCGGACACTGCGTGTTGTTATAATTCTGAAGATGACATCCATACCTCTCTTCTGAAACCCTTCATGCAGATTCCCAAGCCCCGCCCCAGAACTTCGGAACCAGAATCACCTTTTAACAAGGTCACGATCCCCAGGTGAACTCCAACATATATGGAAGTTTAGTAGACAGTTCCTCGGAACCATCATTTCTTCTGAAATAAAAAACTGAATATTGGGGCGCCTGGGTGGCTCCATTGGTTAAGTGACTGCCTTTGGCTCAGGTCATGATCGTGTGATCCTGGGGTCGAGGCCCGTGTCCAGCTCTCTGCTCAACGGGGAACCTGCTTCTCTCTCCTCCCTGCTTGTGCTCTCTCTTGCTATCTCTGTCTCTCTCTCAAATAAAAAAATAAAATATTTTAAAAGATTGAATATATGCTCACTCTTTCTTTCCTGCCTTCCTTCCTTCCTTCTCTCTCTCTCTTTCTTTATAGTCCAGCTTCTTCCAGGAAGTATAAGGTAGGTTTTAAGGATGTGTTAAAAATAAAAATAAAGAAAAAGGCCAAGGGAAATAAATGTAGGGAAAGATAATAGTCACCATGGATTAAAGGCTTTGCCCTGTGCTAAGAGCTTTATCTAACCTTTATCTTCAAAACTTTAGAAGGCAGTCGATATTATTCCAATTATGGAGGTGAGAAAAATATAAGTAGGAAAGTTGAGATAACTTGCCTAGATCACAAAGTCTGAGAAATGGGGTCAGAACCTAGACCAGTTAGACTTTCCCCTGTCTATAGATTAGGCCCTGTGCTAGGCTAGGACGGAACCAGAAGTATCAAGAAGACGAAGACAACCCTTCTTCCGCCTAACCCCATGAGTCAAATGAAATCCCTTCGTCCACAGTTCCCACACTACCAGAAGTGTCCACACTATCAGGAAGACACTGCCAGGTAAAGAGGTGATGTCTATTTTCTTGGGTTAGCTTACAAGAGCTGGGTTATTAATGTCTGGTTCCATACCAGGAACAAAGCCCTAGGATAATCAAAGAATTGCCCAGGAAGCCATTTGGATTGAAGTTAGCCTCTCCTTCAAGAACGGAAGAGCCGAAACTTGCCAGCTTTGATTTCCACGCCTTTCAGCTACGAGTTCCAGCCAATTCAGTTCATACAACTCCAGCTTTCATTTGGGGCTGAGTTCATTGACTAAAAAAATAAAGAAGAACGGAAAAAAAAAAAAAACCCCACAAGAAAAGAAATCAAGGAAAGGCTTAATTGATTATGCAGAGTGTTGCTTTGGGAAAGGGAAAATCTTGTTAGAAGGCTGGCAAACTCACTTCATTAGGGACCTAGTGACATCTTCTAAAACCAGAACATTACATCAGGTTCCTTTAAAACAACAAATGACCTTGTAGTTTGGTCGGGATACCTCGTCCCCATTCATTCTGTCTGGTTCAGTCTTTGCGCTGTTCCCCATATTTTTATCGATAGTGAAAAGGCAGCTACCAAATAAGCTGAAAGAAATGGGACTTATTGGAAATTAAAAACACTAAAATCGGGGATTGTGATTCTGCTCGCGCACTTTGTCCTCTAAAAGCCCACTTTCTTTTTTTACTTTCGTGATCATTTGACCCTCTTTCCACCATCCTTCTCTCTCATACACAGTCCTACTCATTCACCTCGTACCTGGTGATTCTCTGTACGTAATGTTGAAATGAATCCAGACACGAGCATCAGATCTCATAAGGGTGTGTGAGAATCCACTGCTTCCTACCCCTTCGGAGATTCCCCCAAAGTGTGCCTTGCACAGTTTTCCCACCAAAAAAAGCGGGTTAATTTTTTCCTTCCTTCCTTTGGAAGCATCAAATGCCCTACTCATTGAAACCCCCGCGCTTCCTATAAATAATTAGCCTAAGGGATAAAACAACCATTGCAATTTATAAAAGAGGAACTGAGACATCAAAATGGTTCAGTCCTGCCAAATAAGTCTTATTCAGTTATGTGAGAAAGTGGCTAATAACAGTGATCTCATGGCCAGTTTCCTTTCTGCTTTAGAAAATCATTTACCTGCAAGTAATTCTTATCTGCGTTTCAGGCAATATTTGACACATATTCTGAGAACACACCTCTGAGTAAGACCAGGAAATTTGAATTAGACAGTAATGTTATGAGGTGGGTACATTTAAAATTTAGGTAACTACCACTCTGGAAAAGTCAACTGGAGAGGCACCTAAAGAAATCCACAGCAAGATCCTCTCTTTAAACTTGTTCTGTAAACCGTGTATGAATAAGAGAAATAAAAACATCAAAAGGATCCTGGTTAAATGTGCAGGTTACTTCAAATCTGAGCAAATACGAAATGGTTTGTGACAAAAATCAAAATTATATTTTCAATGGACTACAGTATCAACTTGAAACTCAACAACTGGAGCCATCAAAGTGGTTCATAGGATACCGGGAAGGCTTTAATGGACCACAAAATTTATACAAATGGTAAGTATATGGGAAAATCAGTACATTCCATTTTTTAGAGGCTCCAATTATTTTTTTAAAAAAATTTTAATGATTTTATTTATTTATTTGAGAGAGAGAGAGAGCACTAGAGGAGAGAGGTCAGAGGGAGAAGCAGACTCCCTGCTGAGCAGGGATTCCGATGCGGGACTCGATCCCAGGACTCCAGGACCACGACCGGAGCCGAAGGTAGTCGCCCAACCAACTGAGCCACCCAGGCGCCCCGAGAGGCTCCAGTTATTAACAAGTTCTTCCTTATATGGAGTGGAATCTTTTCACTGTCAATTTCATTTAATTATTCTCAGAGAGGAATGAGGTTGAATTCTTGGTAACTCAAATATAAAACACCAGGATATAAAATTAACTCTGATTATAATATGTCTAACTATGACTATGACAGCAGGGAGTAATGCTCAAATGGATTAGAGATTACTGCCTTGCAGCTGCAAAATTTTACCTAGATTTTGAGTAGTTGCTAACCTAGATCATATTTATTTCCTTAAAAACCATACAATGATGTCTTATTTTTTTTGGCATCTAGATCCAGGAACTTTGTGTTTCTAAAACAGTCTGTCCTTTATGTCTTTCTACTCCCACGCTTACTAAAGTACCTAAGTACTTGGCAAATATTTACTGAATGAATTAATAAGATTTGAAAGATTGACTAGCCAAACCTAATGAAACAATATTAAGGTTGGCCTCCCTTAGGGGATTAATGACTATCTTTTGAATTTTACACATAATTCTGCAGGCTTGGCTAATTGGTTTTCAGGCCTATGGTAAATTAGAAAGAAAGAAAAAAAGGCCATCATCAAGTATCCTGGTATCAGCATAAAAATAAAGGAAAATATGGAAAATTTATTTTTAAAAATTCATATGCACATATGGGTCATTTAGAGTAGAGTCAAATAACCCCCAAGAACACTCAGTTTTCCTTAATTAGTACTGATATCACAGTACTGACATCCGTAAGACGGCAGAGATCATCAAGGTCCACTTAATGTTTACAAGGCGTTGTGTGATTAGCAACATAGGAAAGTATGCACAAAGTAGCTTTACAAGATTATACCTACAATGTTAATTAGTTGAAAAAATTTAGCACATAAGGCATAAACCCTCAGCTCTCTAAAAATACTCCAGACTCCACTATTTGTGGTGACTTCCCTCGCCTGAGCTCCTGAGAGTGTCAGTTTCATGACACTTCCAGAAAACCTCCTTAGCAACTTCCGTTCTGATCTTCCGGCAATTTCTGTTTTCACCTCAATTATTCTAACAGTTCGGAGTGGTAGAATGAGGACGTTATATCCAGTTTATGGATATGCAAGCCAAATTAACACAAAAGAAAGTGAATCAGGAGAAAGGGAGGCTGGTCTACTCCTCAAAGGTCAAGATTTTGTTTTTCACGTAATCATTCATGGAGACTGGCTGCATTCATGATGTGGATGTCTGCTAAATTCCAGATCCCAGGCTGGGCGATGCATGAGTCGGGCAAAAGCAACCCTCTTGGGGAAACAAACATAAGTAATTGGAGGAATAGTTCAGAATGAGTTAAAAATCAGAAGGTCTGATAGGTTTAAAATACCTCATACGGTACCAGATATTTGTCTTTAAAGCACTTTTCCATTTAAAGCTCTAATTAGACTAAATAACCATTAACTACTTTTCAACCCCAAAACGATGTGATTCTATCTTGTTCAATTTCACAAAAATCACTGTGAAATAAACAATGTCAAGCATTGTTAATCTGCAGTTAATAGGCTATGAAATTGAAGATTTTATAGATTGCGTAACTTACCCCAAACCACACAGCTAGTTAACAGCAAGGCCAGAGAAGAAGCTAGCTTGATTTGAATCCTAATTAACTATTCTATTATATGATGAATGTCATTCATGTTTTATGATGGGAAATCATTAGCTGACCCATTTCATAGACTGAACTCTCACTCTGGGGTTATATTTATGATAAAGCACATGGACTAAATGAAGCCTGTTCCCCAAATGGCAGATGATCTGCTGCTTTGCTGGTAAAGTTTTTCTTTCTCTTCTCTTGGCATTCCATGTGGACAATCTGTGTACGAATCCACTGTTAGCTCTGCTCCTAGTGCTTCTTTTAAATAACTACTGCTTCCAGAGTGCTGGTAAAAAGTAGCTGAGGAATTGCCAAACTTGAGTACTGTGTGTATGTAAAGCTTGTCAACTCTTTCGGAGATGACGTGGAGTTCTTTTCTACTTAGGGTCCTTCAGGATACGATCTAAGTACAAATGAATTGTGCATGTTTTTTCAGGGAATTTTAGAAAGAAGAGTTGCCTTAAATCCTTCAGGGGTGCCTGGGTGGCTCAGTCAGTTAAGCATCTGCCTTCGGCTCAGTTCATGGTCTCAGGGTCCTGGGATCGAGTCCCTCATAGGGCTCCCTGCTCTGTGAGGACCCTGCTTCTCCCTCTCTGCCGGCTGCTACCACTGCTAGGGCCATCTCTCTCTCTGGCAAATAAATAAAAGTCTTTTAAAAAAAAGAATCCTTCAGCTACTTATTCATCAATGAGAATTTATTTAGTGTTCATATAGACAAGACCTGGTGGACATAAAATTAAATGTCACCTTCATCCTTAAAGAACCTGCACTAAAATTTGAAGATTTTCATGAAAATGAAAGTGCAGTTCCTTTGCTCGACATGACAAGGTGTGCCCCAGAATTAGAACCTTACGCTATATGTGCTGCTCAGAATGTTTATAGCACAGTCCACTGGGAAGCCAGGGAGATCTATTAGATGACTTCTTTTTATTAATAAAAATTTTCTGAATTAGAAATGGTGGATATGGTAGTTAACATCAATTGTGGACTCCCCCGGAAGTCCAACCAAAAAACTCTATTGACTCAGCAAAGCTAACTTCACTAAATCCACAAGAGTAAGGAAGAATGTAACCTTGACTGTGTCTCCATGTCTCAGGGAAAGTGGGTTTTGGAGGCTATCTGTGGGGCTTTGGGGTCTGATCTCAAGTGGTTGAAATTCATTCTTTCAAGGTAAGGAATTGACCAGGAATGAGAGAGTCTAGGTAAGTGAACTATTGTTTAAGAAGCAAACTCTTCACCCAGGTAAGCCATCTATCGTTCTAATAGGAGAACAATTTGCTCAGATGACTAAACCATGTGTTTGGCTGTATTAGCTTCCAGGAATTGGATGAAGCAACAAAGTTATGACTTGGTTTTATAGCCCTATATATATTTTTAAAGGTTTTATTTATTTATTTCACAGAAAGATAGGTCACAAGTAGGCAGAGAGGTAGGCAGAAGGAGAGGGGGACGCAGGCTCCCAGCTGAGCAGAGAGCCCCATGCAGTGCTCGATCCCAGGACCCTGAGATCATGACCTGAGCCAAAGGCAGAGGCTTAACCCACTGAGCCACCCAGGCACCCTTATAGCCCCATCTTCCTGGCCAATATTTCTTGGGATGATGGGAGCTATGCATGGGTCTAGTTTTTCCCTCAATTCCCTTCTTACTCACATGTAAAATGTGATTTGTGATTATTGTTTATCCTTCAAAGGATATTCAGTCACATTCTAGAGGCTGCCGATGAAAATAGCACATGCATTTATTATCAAATATACTTAATGCTATCGAAAGCCAATTTTTTTCACTTTTTAATTTAGTGTTGTGTATATATTCATCGGCACAGAGGTGGAAAGAAACATTTATTTGGGGAAAACAAAATCTTCATTTGGAGTTTGCCAAGTTTGGACCTACTGTTCTTCAAGAAAGCTAAAAATATAAATAATATATTCATTAAAAATGACACTGTTATGGGATAGCACTTTCGGTAAAAGCACTAAAAAGGCAGAATCAGCCCTTCTGCTGGAGGGTGGATTTAATTTTAAAAATCCGAGAGAAAAAAAATAACCTAAATCTGCATCTTCTTTGTTTTCCTCCCCACTGAAGCAACACTGAATTATTACTCATTTTGCACTTAAATTCAGGTGCCATACTCAAGCTTGTTACACACGCATTCTTATTTCTTAGTGAGAACACCCTTGTCAAACAGGTAGCATTCACCAATTTACAGGAAGAAAGACAACAGACTTAAACAGATTACGTATGTGGCCCAACTCATGCAGGTGTGGCTATGTTTGAACTTGGTGTATCGGATTTCTTTTCCTTTTCCTTTTTTTAAAAGGAGGGAGAGAGGTCGGGGGAGGGACAGAGAGAATCAGAAGCAGGTTCCATGCCCAGCGCAGAGCCCAACACGGGCTCCACCTCATGACCCTGAGATCATGACCTGAGCTGAAATCAAGAGTCAGTTGCTTAACCCACTGAGCCACCCAGGTGCCCCTGTGTATCTGATTTCTAAGCCTGTTCCCTTGGGCCTGCTAAGAGGAGATTATCATCATGAAGTTAGAACCTCAGTAATCAAATATCATCTCCCAGCTCTCTAGATCACAGACCTACTCATGACTCTTGCACTGGGTAGGGCGGGGGGTGGGGTGTGATGGAGTCTCTTTATTCAGAGAACAAGAGTAGCCCTTTGACTCACTGGAGGAGAAGAACCTTGGATTTGGAGAGTGTGGTAGGCAGAATACTAAGATGTCCCCCGGATTCCCAGCCCCTGGGTACACACACCGTCTCCTAGTTATTCAAGCAAACACTAATGTAAGTGCTGTGCAAAGGGACCTCACAGATGCATTCAGGTCCCAAACCAGTCGACCATAATACAAGGAGACCATCTGGGTGAGCCTGACCTACTAATCACAGGAGGCCATTAAATTAGGGCCTTGTGGTCAGAGACAAGGGAAATGTGAGGTATTTGGCACAAGGGACATTCTCCTGCTGGATTTGAGGGTCACGTGGCCAGAAGGTGGATGGCTTCTAGGAGCTGACAGTAGCCTGGGGCTGAGGTCCCAGGAAAGAGGGACCTCAGTCCTACACCTACAAGGAACTGAAGATAGCTAATCATCCGAACGAGTCTGGAAGCAGATTCTTTCCTCAAACCTCCCCAATAAACACAGCCCGACTGATACCTTGATTTCAGCCTTAAGACCCTGATGGGAAAACCCAACCACATCACTGCCCAAGCTGACCTCCAGAAGTGTGAACTAATAGACCACAAGGTTTATAGTCATTTGTCACTTGGCAACAGAAAACAAAACAAAGAGCTACCCACGTCTATGAAGCGAGAACACTCTTCTAACTTGTGATTAGAAGAGTGATGAGCACTTCTGGTCAGTCTGAAACTTCGCTTGCCTTATCTGCAAGCAGTGTAACCGATTTTCTACAAACACAATTCCAAGAAAACGTCATTGGTGTATAAATAAATGGCAGGTGCATCAAATTCCTCTGGTCATCTAACCACGTGGACTTATAATAACAGTAATATGGAAATAATGCTTTGGGGTGTTCAATGTACTTTTGCATTCACTGTATCATTTGAGCCTTATTATATCTCACGGGAGCAGACAAACAATTACTATTATTATTATTGCTCAAGAAAAGAGCATGTAGAAAGGGCAGGTGACTAACTCAAGGCAAACCACAAGAATTCGGTGGTGCATTGCAGTAGGCAGTAGGTGACAATCAAGGTCTTCTAATTTCTCTCAAAACCATATTTTATTCTCAGGGCTGACTAAAACATTTTGGCAAAACAAAGGAGTTATGTTCCTCCTTTCCTCCTCTATTTCAAGAAATAGAAGAATTAACTAGATAATTTTATATTTGGAATAATTGCTTTTCTTCCCACATCAATTTTCCTACCCTTCACACAACGTGGGATATTAAAAAACATTTTTTAGACATTTATTTTTATATAGAAAAACATCTCTGTTTATAAAATTTTTTTGCTGTCTTAAAAGAAACAAACTGATTTTGTAAAAGTTTGAACTACACTTCAAAAGGATTAAAGCTATAGGATAATGAAAAATTTTCAACAGTCAATATGGGATTCATAAACTGTGTCTGCAAAATGAAATTCTATGTTCCTGCTTAAGTGAGATCTATAGGGGCGCCTGAGCTGGGTGGCTCAGTCAGCTAAGCATCTACCTTTGGCTCAGGTCATGATCCCAGGGTTCTGGGATCGAGCCCTGCATTGGGTTTTCTGCTCAGCGAGGAGCCTGCTTCTCCCTCTCCCTCTGCCTACTGCTCTGCCTTCTTATGCTCTCTCTGTCAAATAAAAAAAAAAAATCTGGGAAAAAAAAAGTGAGATCTATATTTTTCCACTAAAAAGATGATATATATTTATTCACACAAGAAGTTGTTGATTCCCTTTGTACACTACAATCTTATTTTGTAAAACAAACAAACAAACAAACACACACACACATATATATACACCAAATTTTTGAGAGAGGTCATCTGTGGAATGGGGGCATTTTGATGCTTTTTCAGATATTCTGCATTTCTTAGAAGTACCACATTTTATAGTGTATTTTTATCCAAAAAAAAACCCCATTTTCATTTTACAAAATAATGGGCTCAAAACGCTCAGTCTAGTTGTATTAAAGCAACATGGGTATCATAAAATATCCGGGAATCTCTATGAAGGTTGGGAATTTACACTTCATTCCCATGACCGTAGCTGGGTATGCTCCCTGACACCCCATTGGGTCCCCCAGCATCAACACCTGTGTGCACGGCCCCAGTGGTGACTGAGAGACCAGGGCCAATTACCATGGCCAACAGCAGCCGAGAGTCAGCCAGGAGCCCAAGCAGGAACTTGAGTCTGGGGAAATTCCTACTCTTTCCTGACTCCATGAATTCAAGGCCCCAAATGACATAAGCCAAGGAGAATTTTCCTCCTTCGTAGGCTGTGAAACGCCAGACTCCTGATATGGGGCTTCCAATCAGGTTGCTGAGATATAAATCTGCCTCCAAAGGCCGCCGGATAAAAATGACAGCGAGCTCTTTTGACTCTTAAAAAAGTAGGTGTAACTTGGCCGGGGTTTCCACTGCCCAATCGCACTGGGACCATGTCCTCTGGGACCCTCCGCTCATGACCTCGCAACACTCACCCCACCCCCACCCTGTGTTCCTCTGTGTCTGCAGAACAAAGCCACGACTCTAATAAAGCGTGGAGACCCTGAGTCTTCGGCCTACTCTGAACCGATGAACATGTACGTGAATTTAATGGTTTTCTGTCCACTGCCGCCCCTAGAAAATATTCCACCTAGGGTCAAGAGACTGAGTTTGGGCATCTCGGGAGGGTCGTCTTCAAAACGGGGAAAAGAAATACTGAGAACGTGGAATAAAACAATAGTTTTAAAGTGTGAAAAAGAAAAAACCCGATTCCTTCGTCCTAACCCCCGACAGAAATTATTGTCATGTTTAATTGTCTTTAGTACTTGACCCAACACCATACTGACTTTCACACAACTACCATCTTAGGTGCTCACAACTTTGCATGGTTCTTTCCAAAATTTAACAAGCTGTAAGGCTTTCTCCATGCTTCGCGGTAATATCTTAACTTCTCTTTGTAAGAGGCCGCATGATTTCTCCCAACTAGAGGTACCACCATTGGATATGCCAAAATTGTTTCTCCCCTTGTCACCAAAAATGAAGGTCCTTGCCTGGTGACAGGCAGGAGAGCAAAGCCCTGTTGCGCGGCCCTCTGGTTCCCGTCTAGCTCTTGCTCATGTCCCTCCCTGGGCTGCTCTTCGTTCCTAAGCTACTCCTGGTCCTGCAAACTGGTTAAACGAGGCTAGATCCTGCCACCAAATGAAACAACAGTTTAGGCCTAAAACTGGTTAACAGCCAAGTCAGGCGATAAGAGAGAGCAAAAACTGTAATCTGTAAATTGATGGTGGGGAACCTACGTCCTGACTCACAGGACCAGAAGTAAGTGATTGAAACCGGTCTGTGCTGATATGGGCAGCCATTATCCTACCTCCCAAACAGTACAACTCCTTCTTGGGGAAAAAGCAAAATGCAAGCTTTCCTAAATACATCTACCACCTTGTAGATGGTTCATGCAATGGGTAAAGTTTCTGGGCCAACTTACTTGAAATGTGAGTAATTTAAGGGTGCAATTCATCATGCAGGGTGCCAAGGGAAGAAAGAAATATTTTATCTTGGGCAACGACACTCGGGATGAATCCACTGTATGCAGCACCGTGAAGATGGCAAACGGATGTCCTGGCCTCACTTTCTAAACTGAACGATTTGTTACAAAAACAGAGAGCATGTGAAGAAAGGGCGGAACGAGGAGTCCTCAGTGTTATTTTTTATTAGGTGTGATAATGGTATTGTGGGTATGATTTTCATAAAGCTTTTATCTTGGCAATTGCAGATGAAAGAATAAAATGTCTAGGACTTGCTTTAAAAATACTTAAGGAAAAGAAAAGTCCTGACACACCTTCCAAGCAACAATGATCATCAGAGTGTTACGTGGATATCTCACATCTGTTCTTTATCTGTGTACTTAGAGAGTTTTTTTTCCTTTTATTTCCTAGAAAGAAATAATAGTCACTCATATTTGGACCAATTTCAGGTATATTAGAGCTTCTCTATTTCAGAGTTTAGCTATAAATTGCTTTTTCATTGCCATTGTTGATATTTTTTTTACAGCTTTAGCAGAAGGGAGCTCCTCCTTCTAGACAGATCTTGAGTGTTGAACATGGCTGCTTAGGTCCCAGAGGTGGCCACCCATGCTCCAGGAAGTGTCCCCATACAGGATTCAACAACGTACCACTTCCTCCAGGTGACACAAGCCTCCAGCAGGGAACGCTGGCCACGTATTTTGCTACGCCTGGGTTGGGCGCCCTCGAGTAGAACACAATTTTGTATCATGTTGCGTGACGTGGACCAGTCCTGGTCCTGAACACTTAGGGGTGTTTTGTTGTTGTTGTTGTTTGTTTCGGTTTGTTTTTTAGTCTCTGGCTGCTTTGCTTGGCAGCCAAGGATCTAGTCAGAAGCCAAATTAGGATCACTCGCTCCCTACCGGGACATCTCATGCCCCACCGAGAGAGGTTGGCCTGGTAGCAAGTTTCTGTGCTATCCACCCCAGCCACCAGAAAACAGGCCAAGTTGTAGCTGCTGAAGCCTATTATCTATTATGTCTTCACGTGGCCTCTCAGGGCTTCTAGTGATGTGCTCTGACAGAACTGTATGTGTGTACCTTTTGGAGAAGGCGAGGAGGGCAAATAAAATCTATGCCACTTTCATCGGCCAAATGATTTGGATCGTGAATGAAGGTGATGGTAGTTGCTCTGACTCCATAAGCATGGGAGTCGGATCTCTCTGCCGTCCTTTCCTCTTTTATAAGGGGACTCGGAGTTTTAAGTTGGGATTCAGGCTTCCAGAGAGCTGGCCAAGAAAGAAAAGAACTCAAAACGGGTTATCTATCAGATCTCTCTGGTGACTAATGATGGCGAGAGAGTCAGTCTTAAATCCCAGCCATCCATGCCTCACCTGCCTAGCTTGAGAGCCACTAGCCATGTGTGGCTGCAGAGCACACCGAACACGGGCAGGCTGCCTGGAGATGCAGGGCTGTCAGTGTGCAACGCACCCCAGAATGTGAAGATCTGGATGAAGAAAAAACAATGTACAGCTCCCTCAGAGAGAGTGATCGTGTTCATTTCATCCCTAGTTCGTTCACTGATTCAAGAGGAGGGCACTGGGCCAGTCATTAAAAATAGAGCAAGAAATAAGACAAGCTCAGTCCTAGCCCTCATGATGCTTCAAGTCCAGTAGCTGTCACGGAAAGTTCTCTTCCCCCAGTGGCTGGCCGTTCTCATGAATACTAGGAGTATGCTTCTGATATTCTCAAAGCAGCACCGCAGTCTGGGGGTACGTACCCATGGCCTCCCGGGACAGGTGCCATTTCTTACTGAATTTCCATGTGCTGGCAGTGACATGTGGGATTCCAAGGACAGTCTGAAAACATGAATATAAAGTATTTCCTTCCTATGATGAAATGGTAATATTGCATCAACACTGGATTACATGAAATGGATTATGAAGAGGAACCTGGCCTCTCTCTTGCTTTGTTAAAGGTGGTTCCAAGGACAATGAAGACACCATATGGGGCTCACATACTCATCTACACTTCTCTCTACTGATTTTTTTCTACTCCGTCATTGCAAATACCCACCCTACTGGAGCTTGGTCCCCAAGAAGCTGTGGAACCATTGATGGAGGAACATGATAACTAAGGCGTTATAAGCTGCCTCAGTTTCCCTTTTTTTATTTTCTGTTTGAGGACACTTGTATCTTGGGTGATTAATGCAGACAGTGCCAGGCAAGGGAGAGGCACTAGTTCTCAATCAGAAAACTGGCACCTTCGGTCTCAGAGTCCTTACTGAAAAATCAAGAGCAAACCATGAGATCTTGCACAATTCCCATCTCATTAGGTCTAACTATTTTAAAACTCTGTCCCATTGTAGATAGAATTGTAGTCCGTGAGATAAATGTATGTGAAACCACCTGATAAACAATAACTCATAATGTCACTATCATCATTTATGATCATCATAATTATAATATATTATATTATAATAAATACTTCCATCAAGAAGAAAACTTGGGGGACAAAGAAGATTAAAATACCTTCATTCTGGGAAAATTCCCAAACAACAAAAATTCAAATACAAATATTAAAATACTAATATTTCAGGAGTAAGGTTGACGAGGACAGAGGTGAGATAAAGGGGTGGGGACCTCGAACGGAAGCATGTCCAAGAGCTGGGGACAGTTTAGCTTAGGAGTTCACATCATGTCAACTGCTCTATTCCAACAGATCACTTTGATATTACTTGCCTTTCAAAAGAAAGTTCTCTTTTATATACTAGTGATTAAAAAAACCAACCAACCACCAAACTCGCCCTACTTATACTGTGATCAGCTGAGTGTTTCTGCAGTAACAAAGGTGGACGGTCAGCCTCTGATGTCACACTGTGTAAATGGAAGCCTGTTAAAACAGAGGCCACTTTGTACAGCTTCTGGCTTAGCGATGCCACGCACCACGCCACTTAGCCTGTAACTGCACACGAGTGAAACACAGAGATGTGATGATTTTTCCTGGCGTCTGAACTGATCCCAACATTCCTGGTCTCCATCAAACCCTAAAAATCAAGGCAGATCCAATGGCTTCAGAAACCCTACTTTGGTTTTGCTTGCCAGTCTGGGAAGCTTAAAAGAAACCCAAAAAACTGAGCTGTTTTATGCCTTGGCTGCACAATGGATTCAAAAAGCTTTCCAAATCAGAGCTAATTTAAACCAGTAAATACATGTTCCAGCGAGTATGACAAAGAGGTTGATATCATGGGGAAATGCATACAGTTGCAAGAAACTGACTTTTTCTAAAGAAGCTTCCAAAAGACATGATTAGATTATATTAAATAATATTTTTTAATATACCGTTTTTATAAAACAGCACATGACCATTTTTTCCAAAGAATCTGGACCATCACTTTCCTTTGGAATGGCCAGCTAGGGGAGCATGGTTAAGCTTGGGTCGAGTGTGGTTTTGTGGCACGAGAGGGGATGGGGCCCCACACTTGTGGAGGCGGAAAAGCCACAGAGAAGATGTTTAAGACACAGCGAGCAGAGCAAACCCGTCTGAAGAAATGGAGGTTTCCCTTCATGGCATACAGAGGAGTCTCAGCAGGATGCAGACGGCAGCATGCTCACGTGGCTTCTTGGAGGACAGTTTAATGGATTCATTATTTAAAATGATGCGAGGGGCGCCTGGGTGGCTCAGTCAGGTAAGCGCCTGCCTTCGGCTCAGGTCATGATGCTGAGGACCTGGGATCGAGCCCCGTCTGGAGCTCCCTGCTCAGCGGGAACCTCCTTCTCCCTCTCCGACTTGCCTTTGCTCTCATGATCTCTGTCACTGTCTCTCTCCCTCAAATACATACATAAAATCTTTTAAAAAAATAAATAAAATGATGTGAGGAGAGTTAAGCCAAAGCAAAAGAGATATTGAAACATAGTGGGGGGTAAGCAACAGCAAGAAAGGTTTACCACTGTTAGATCTAGACAGAAAGCAGACGCGGTAATTTTCAGGGCCTCGAAACAGCGAGAGCTACAGGCCAGGCCAGGCCAAAGGTGATCGGACTCTGCAAACTCACCAAATGAGCAGGGAAGGAAAGACAGAAATAAACAGTCTGGACTCATTTTTTTTCCCCTTTTATGAGCCCTTGACAGTGCCTCTGTGGGCCAAAGCCAGCCAAAAGCCAGATGGCAAAGGAATCTGGTTTTCCATGAAGGTCAGCCTCCTGGTATTTCAAGCAGAATAGAGAAGATTGGAGAAGGGGACTGGAGGGAAAAATGGAACATAACCCAGAGAGCTGATGAGTTCGATCAAAAGGATATCATGGGGCTAGAAGATTCCCTATGGCGGGCGGGTGGGAATGGGGGAAATGTGTATTTCCCGTCTACCCACTCCTGTTTCAAGCTTGCCCTGACTCTGATTCCCACTGTCCACCCGACCCAGGTGGCTCGTGGTGCAAGAGCAGAGACCTGGTAAAGCAGCTCTTCTGCGGGCGTTCAAGATGAAATACCTACATTAAGGGGCAAGAATGAACAAGAAACAAGGCCATGTACAACTGCAGGAATACATTAAGAATTCTTAGATATGAAAACATTCTCGCTTCTCATCTTGAGCCTTCTACCATCCTGAGATTTGAGCTAATCCCAATTTTTTGATTAAATTTTGATTGAACTAATCCTAAACACTGTATTCATTAGCTGAGCAAATATGCTTTGGATTTGCTTTTTCCTGACTTGGCCCGATATTGATCTGGAACCGGCTAAAAGCTGAAGGGGTCTCGGAGTAGATATTAAAAAGAGGAGAGTATCTTAGTCTTTGAATATAGCGGATTCTTTCATGAGAATTTCCTTTTTTCAAATTTTCTGATCCTTCCATGGGCTTTGACATAAAAATGTTGGTAATGAAAGAGTTCTAAACCTCTTATTATAATTTATGTTAATAAGCCCCTAGGGGGCTGGTCAGTGAGACACCGTGAGACCCAGTGAAAACTCTGCACATATTCTTGGTGGCTCAGCACACCGTATTAAGAACAGATTGTTTTAATAGAAGCCTTGCTTTATTCCCAGCCCTGCTGCCCATAATTATTGTAAAGCGGGACTACTTCCTGCCTTCCTGCCCAAAATAGCAGGAAGCATCCAACTCTTTCAACCCGCTTTGCTTAGGGTACCACCTCTCTGCAGGGGTTTGGGTTCACTGCCAAGAATTTTGAAAAAGCTAACTCTGTTTTGGTTTCTTATCCAGAACTTAGCTTGTGAGCAAAGAAATGAAGGAAGATCTGTAATATATCCAGGGTTTTCGAGAAATGACATGGCTCCGGGCCCGGTTAACCACCCCGAGCGATCGCCAAGACAGCAGCCCTGCCTTTTTTCACGTTCACTGCGGGAATCAGTTCCAGGTGACACCAGGTGAGCCTCTGGCTCATTAGAAATGACTGGGAAACTCGAGAGAGTTTTTAGTAAGGACTAAGAGCAAGAGGCTGTTCTCTGCCCCTCGGAATTCAAAAAAAAGTTGCACTGAGCCTTCCTACACCCTTTCTCTGTGGGTCCGTGCTACTCGCCGGTGGGGATTCAGAGCCAAATGCTGCTTACTTCTCATCAGGGTGTCCAGACCTACAGCCAACCTTGGGGTAGCTTCCCAGGTCATGTTCTTCAGGCATCCCAGGGCTCGGACAGGATGACTTCTAACTGTAACTGTTCACATTAACTGTGATCTGCGGTTGTCTCTTTCTTCTTTTCAGTTCTGGGCACCATACCCTGTTCTGCATGTTCTTATCCCATGAAACCTTACGGCAACCTCACCAGTCATCGCTGTTAACCCCACTGGTCAAACAAGAAAGCGAGGTTTAAAAGGATTGATCCATCTGGCCGACTTCTTAAGGAAGAGAGAGCTAGGGCCCAAACTAGAAAGTGCTGTTCCACCCAGGGCAGAGCACACAGGGCCAAGCACCTCCGAGCGGTCTCCGAGGGACACCTAATAGCTACATGCAGCACAAAAAGGACTATTCTTGGGGAGACCACCAAATACGGTGGGTCGTATCTTCAAAGGGGAGCCAGACCAAAGGAACTTAGCTTCGGTCTCCTTTGCCAGAGACCTTTGTCCTGGCTCTAAAATTGTAGTGGCCTCCAAGTAAAAAGGTACTTATTATTTAAAAAGCCAGGGAAGCCCCCAATTTTACCAAAGTCCTCCAAGTCCCCTCCATTAGATGTGAGCTGAAAATCCTTTCATGAAGAGACAAGGTCCTTTTACCTTAAGTCTGTGGTGGAGGTAGTGTGGGGACCAAAAATCTCAGGGGAGGTGACTGTCCCACCCCAAGGAAGAAGTGTCCCTTGTTCTCTAACCCTAGGATCATCTTTCAAGGAAGATGGATGGATGGATGGATGGGCAGATAGACAGAACAAACAAACAATGATACTACATAAAAATTCCTTGTTTAAATGTTTTTCTATCTTCTACCCCATTTTGGCTCAGAATTCTGTGATCATCAGAACTGCCTTAGGCCTAAGGCACCAGTTCGCTGTTCATAGGAGTACAATCTGAGCAGCATAAAAATGCATCAATTTCAAGGGAAGTTAACAATTTGTCCCATCTTCCTTCACACACTCATTCATCACCAAGTGCTTCCTCGATGTCAGCCACTAGGCTGGAGAGCAGAGGCACAGAGCCAAACACAGCACAGGACCTGCCCTCACAGAGATTACAACTGACAGGTAAAACTGACAAGTAAGCCAACAAAAGCGGAGGGGGTATGGAGGCATTATGGGAACAGAGAGGAGCAAGGACCTAAGTCTTCCTTGGGAGTCAGGGGTGAGTTAGGGCAGGTGTTTCAGAGACAGTAAAGCCTAATGGACTCTAGAAGGAATGAGGGGCCATTAGCCTTGGTTGATCTCATGGCAGAGACAAGGCCTGCTCAGCACGATAAGTCTCCTGACTGATAAGAAAGGACTCTGGGGGGTTTGGAGAAGTGTCGCAAGAAGTGCCTGGAAGCAGATATTCTCTGTGTCTTGGGTGATCTTGACAGGGCTTGGATTTTCCCCTGAATTTATCCCACTTCAACCTCAAAAGCTAATTAAACTGCTGAGCACTGCCTAGCCCAGCTCCAAGATCCTAGTCTGAATACAGTACAAAGTCTGTGAAACCTATTCCTTCCACGCTATAATGGACGAGCCCTTCTGTAATTTCATCCTTTCACTTACACATTAAATGGACCTGTGACCAGTTCCCCATTTTCACGTTGTGCTAATGAGCTCTTCCAGGAGGACTTGGATCATTGCAAAAGAGGCAGGCTCTGGTTCTAGAGAGAAATGGTCTACAGGGTATTGTACCACGTTTGCTAGAAATGCAGCTCCTACTGTCAACGTCCTTACACACTCGAGTATCCTAAATAATATCCTGAAGATCTGCAAAATGCGCCTGAGAGAGAAGTGAACCGAGACGATCTGGGGAGTAGAGCAGACGTGTGAAAATAAAGGCTGCCATGGAAAAGAGAGCGGGAAGGGGAGAGCCCTCAGCTAGGGTGAGGGACCCTCAGCGGGGAAGACTTGGGATAGCGGCTGTCCGCGGGACCTGCCCTGTGAGAGCGCGCAGCCCCACCAGGAGGGGCAGCAGTGAGCTGTCCCAGTGCCGGAAGTGGACCGGGTGGCATCAAAGTTGCATGTTTCAAAAGAGAGAGGAAGAGTGAGCGTATTGATTACTCAGAAAAAGAAGGAATAAATAGAAGGATCCACAGTTTCTCTGTAGGATGCCAAGAGCAGCTGAGAATTATAGACAAAAAGGCAATAGAATTGTATCGCAAGCCTGCCTGGGGCAGAGTGTCATGTGTCACAGACGTTTAAATTTTGGATTCTTGCGGAAAAATACCCAAGATGCTCCCTGACAGATGCAGAATAACCAGAACTCTGGGAACTCAGATTAAAACAAACAGATAGGGGTGCCTGGGGGGCTCAGTGGGTTAAAGCCTCTGCCTTCGGCTCAGGTTGTGGTCCCAGGGTCCTGGGATTGAGCCCCACTATGGGGCTCTCTGCTCAGCAGGGAGCCTGCTTCCCTTCCTCTCTCTCTGCCTGTCTCATTGCCTACTTGTGATCTCTGTCTGTCAAATAAATAAATAAAATCTTTAAAAACATTTTTAAAAAACTTTAAAAAAACTGAACAAATAGGCAAACCTTTGTTGTTGTTGTTCTTTGAACTCAGTAGAAGTATGTTTGTCCCGTTTTGTTTACATTAATGTCATAACTGAAACAAAATTTATCTTAGCATTTGAAGATCAAGACCTAACAAAGTAGGGGAAACCTGGGTAGCTCAGTCAGTTAAGCAACTGACTCTTGATCTCAGCTCAGGTCATGATCTCAGGGTCGTGAGTTCAAGCCCCTGGTTGGGTCTACTTAAAGGAAAAACAAACAAACAAAAAACGACTTAACAAAGTAGAGGTAACCCACAAACCGTTTACTCTGTATTGCCAAAAATCCAGGGTATGAATCACAACATGAATACATGTCTTTTAAGAGTTCTAGTAATTTATTATCTTTGTTAATTTTTTAAATAGTAATCCTAAAGGCATTCTTTCTAGAAATATGTATTATAAAAATTTTTTGTCTGTGTAAAATAAAAATCACTCTGAGGTTTAAGAGAAGTCAGTAGGATACAGAAAGAACATGAAGCCTAACCAGTTCCCCTATATTTATTTAGCAATTTATGGTTTATCAAGAATGTTGTGCCTATTTTCTGATTTGATCCTAGCTATTTCGTGAAGGAAAAGGGGGCAATTTATATTATTCCCATCTTCCAGAAGAGAAACCTAATCCTCAAAGAAACTATCAGGGAGACGTGGACACAGTTAGTTACAAACACAGCAGAGGCAAGAAACCACATCTGCTGATTCCTAGTTCCCCAAAGGCTTGAATGTTGTCCCTGCCCTAATGTAGTTTTTAACTACTGGCAAGAGGAAACATTTGGTTGCTTGTAAAATGAAAATAAACAGTTCTGGCAAGCAGGTGAAATTTGGTGAAAAAATTCCAAAGGTGATACCAGATAAAGCAAAGAAAATGGGGATCAGAAATGGATACAAAGGAGTTGAATTTATCAACCAGATGACAGATCTCGCGTGCACTTCTGCTGGACCACAGTGCCCGAGCCCTCTAAGCGCTTCTGGGTGTGTTCTGCAAACTGACATTTTGGATAAGGAATTTCAAGAGGGATCCCGCACTGCAGTCGCTCTTACTGAAATGAAACTTTGCAGAGAGGAAGGCAATAGCAGACTCTGGCTCACACTTAACTTGGTGCTTATCATTGCAAGGCATTTCCATTGGAATCATCTCATTTTATAGTCTCCGTAGGTGGCTGGAATATATAGCATCAAAATGTCTCAAAAATGTATCAGTTCAGCTCTGTTCCCCCTTCTGTCAATGTAAACTGTATACAATGTAGTTCCTTCTTGAAACAATAGCTATTACTTATATGGCCTCAAAGAGCAAGCCCCTGCTGTTCATGTTTATTCATTGTATAGTATTTATTGTGATCATATCAATAAGGCACTGTTTCTATGGACCAGCTGCATGAGACACGGAAATAGCTTTGTTTTAGAACATTCTCTTTGTATTTGTTGCTGTTGTTGTAATAGCATTTGTCATATATGGCTCTGAATTCTACTAAGGATTTCGGGTTGGAGAGTGTATTTCTAGGACTCACTCCCTCTTTACTTTGCCACTGCCGTGATCGCAGATTACAAGACAAGGCACACATAGGAATCACAAGTGACAGAGCCCGGGAGGAATTTTTACATTCCCTCCAAGAGATTCTGATGACTTCTCAGATTTTAAAGTGACTGTTCTATGGAACATTCTTTTATTTTGCTGTTGATCTGAGTTGAATCACTGTTTTCTGAGGATTCCTTATTATGTATCCTTATTATTAATGTATCCTTAGCATGAAAACCCTGTCCCAGATAACACTAAAGCCTAACCCTTTGAAAACCTCCCTTAGTAAGACCCTCAGTCTGTACTAGGACCATTTGCTATAGGTCAAGTAATATCCTAGCATGGAAAAAGTGCTTATGATGTCCAAAAAATTCTTAAATCCTCATTATCCTCTATTCCCCCACACGCAATTATAGGACACTGCTGAGGTTTGTGCTGTGAGCATAGAGACAAATCAGATGGCGACCAAGCCCTTAAAAAGTCTGTGGGAAAATTACGGCTTGATTTAATCCATTTCTCATCACAATTAAATCTGGATTGTTAAATGGCACATAGGAGTGAAAAACCAAGCAAATCTCATTCGCCGAACTACTTCCAGAAAACTTCTTGCAGTTTAGCCACGAGACAATCACTAACACACTAAAACAGGCCCACTAAATGTGTGCATATGTGCAAAAGGACACAAATGGCTTCTTGAGTGTGTGTCTACAAAGTCTCCAAGAAGGGACATTTTCAATCGAATTTTGTAGCATAACCTCCCACCTCCCAAAAAAGCTTTGATGTTGCACAATAGTTTGCTACCTAAATATTTTTGAATAAAGTTATCTATAGGGTAGATATAGGGAAGGCTGTAATCGCCTGTAAATGGACCGCGCAATATATTCCCGGGTCAGGCCTTGAGAAGACAGGCAGAGCGGTACGAAGCCCAAGGCCCCTTGTGTGGAGTCACCAAACACTGTCTTACCAAGTGCTGCCGGTAATGCTAACTGACTCCAAGGTCTGCATTTCTCCCCTTTCCTCTGATCTTTCCTTCCTTTTTTCTCCGCCCTCCCTTTGCTTTGAGCCTTCTGACAGCCAACAACTTGCAGTTATTTGGGGTTACAATATGTTATCCCCAGTGGAAATCAGAAGCTGTAATTCAAAAGGTGACCACTCTCGACCTCTGACCCTGCTGCCTCCCATCCTGCTGCTCCCCTCCATTTTCGTCTCCATGGAACTGAACAGCCAAGTGGAAAAATGGGAGCAGGCAAAGTCTATAGCTATTCACAGACCACCCCGCTCCCCCCGTGCCCCCCTCCAAAAAAGAGAGAGAAAGAAAGATGAATGAAACTCATTCATCAATAAGCAGGAGATGAAGAAGAAAGCCTTATTGGCTGAAAAGCAAGCTAAGAAATACGGAGGCCAAAAAAATGAGGAGTGCCAGGAAAGAAATATAGAGGAGTAAGGAACCAGCATGGACCGCAAGTTGCGACATCTCAAAAAGAAAATGCCCAAAGAGGAAAAGCAGCATTGCACATTTCTGCCGACTGAGTTATCTGCGAGGGCCCAACAGCTTCAAAATGAGTGCCCATCGCTCGCACCACACCCTCTTGCAACAAAAGCGCCCAGAGAAAGCATCAAAAGGAGAAGGCGCAGAGTCTCTAGGATTGTCCTTTCTTGGTGGCAGCTGGGAGATACGGGGAGAGAGAG
Organism: Neogale vison; assembly: GCF_020171115.1. Classification (NCBI taxonomy): domain Eukaryota; kingdom Metazoa; phylum Chordata; class Mammalia; order Carnivora; family Mustelidae; genus Neogale; species Neogale vison. The sequence goes on from NC_058094.1 coordinate 215,308,625, forward strand.
ATAGCACCTGCTGGAAAGCTGGCAACTGAGAACCCCCCTCCTGTCCTACACTCATTCAGAGGGAAAGTTTTTGCAAAACAGAAAGCAAGTTGCAGCCATGACGGCCAGTGTACTCTCTGCAAGCCTCATACAGTTGATCTTTATTTCAGCAGTAGGGCCTGAGCAACTGGACGTGCCCAAGGTCAAACTGCCACCCAAGGTCAAACCGCCACCTAAGAAAGTGACCCAAATGAGACTGACAGATGGCCTCACCGTTAACCAACCTGGCTGCAGCACAGAGGTCAGCAAACCCAAGAGCATTCCTCCCAATATAAGCATGTTCGATGTGGGGGGAATCAGTATTAAATTCAGGTGAAGCTCAAGATAACCTCAAGATAGAGTTTGGCATTTCTGCAGCATTCACCATCTTTCTCTACTACCCATGAGAGGTAAACATTTCCTCATGTATGAATCATCTATCTCAAGAGCTGGTTTGTTTCTCCCAAGCAAGCGCTGGCTCTGAGATTAGCCCCCCAAGAGGTTCTCATTTTCTGGGCATGACGTGCACCACTGGGCAAGAAGATGTTTCCATCACCCCTCTGTTCACTCCTCCTGCACCAAAGGGACCTCAGCCGTACCATTAGAGCTTGAAAGGTAGGAAACAGTCTCCCTCCTTTCGCAGGGACAGAGTCCAGCTACTTTCTTATAAAATTCTGAAATGATCAGGGTGCCTGGGTGGCTCAGTGGGTTAAGACTCTGCCTTCGGTTCACATCATGATCCCAGGGTCCTGGGATCGAGTCCCGCATCAGGCTCTCTGCTCAGCAAGGAGCCTGCTTCCCGCCCCTCTCTCTCTGCCTGCCTCTCTGCCTACTTGTGATCTCTGTCTGTCAAATAAATAAATAAAATCTTAAAAAAAAAAATTCTGAAATGATCTTGCCAGACAATTTGGCCCCTCGCCACCTTTATTTTGATCTCTGGTGACACCTGTTTAGCACTGTCAGATTTTGAAGTGTGAGGGTGCGCACAAAGGGGGTGAGGTATCATCACGGGGAAACGAGAAGGATGAGGAGGACAAGGTGGCAAATCTCCATGAGCTTGAATCAGCAGGTGAAAGCTGGCGCACTTCAGGCTCACTATCTCACCACCGGGAAGATCAAGGACCCTGAGCAACTCCGGAAGTCACAAAGTGGGACCCAGAGAGGAGTCTGGAAGAAGCCCTCACGGAAGAAACAGCCAGAGGCTCTTTGCATTGTCCCCAGACGAAGGACAGAGATGACCCTGCGGTAAATACGGGGGTGGTTACCCCTCCCCGGGGCGTTCCTTCACCTCCTCTGCTTCCAATTCTGCAGCTTCTCATGAAAAGCGCTGAAATGGGGACCAGAATGCAGAGGCAGAGTGGATTCAATTCCTTTTGGGCCTCTGCCAGGTTCTCATTAGGTCCTGGACATGTGAGCCAACACTGATTTCCATGACTGATCTACCCTAAATCTGCCCTTCCCAAAACACTAGCCTTTGTCCTTCCAGTCGCCGTCTCTAAATGGGGATTTGGGTGAGAGCAATACCAAAGGGACCGTCATTATACACCCATTATTATGAAATTGATGGGCTCTAAGTCTTTCTGGCTAAAAGCTCTGACAGGGTGAGATCACATCAGATTGTAGAATCATGGCTTTCCCCGGTAAATCGGGTTACAAATGAGAGCTAGAATTGGGAGGGAGGGTCAGTAGGAGGATAAAGGAAGAGTGTTTTTCCTCAAATTCACCTCACTTCATGCTGGAGCGAGAGGCCATCCATACTCACGAAAGGCTAATTATATAAATCAGATGCCCTGGCTGAGTTTCCAACCCCCGGGGAGCAGGGAGAGCTAGGAATAAATGAGGTCCTCTGCAAAATGAAAGAAACCCTTTGAAAAAAGGCCAAAACCAATGGTTATACAGCTTAACTCACAATTTTTTTTTTAATGGAAAAAGAAAAATCTGACCAAGGATAACAAAAATAGCTGAGTTTTCATCTTTCAGCAGATTTGGAAACATACTCCGCATTTGTTTACCTCCTTGCTCGTATTGACTGGTCTTTACTTTGGCATCACTGGGTAGGACTCCTAAAATGCTCAGATTTCTAAACACAGGCTCAAAATGAAATCTGACTTGTGTCTTAGGAAGGTCACATTTATGTTAGGATGTCATGATAATGAACCATTGTTCAAGGAGGAGGCTAACTATGATGGGGAAAATCACAGCACTAAGAATGAGGGATATCAACCTTTAAGTCTCCACCACTCACCTGCACACCATCTTAGGCCGTCACTGCCCTTTCCAAGGCCTCAGATTTCACAGATGAAAATTATGGGGTTGATGTCCACCAACGACTTGATCTATGATACTAAATTTCCATACAGGCCACAGGTTCTCTGCGGTCAGATGAAAGATTGAAACTGAATCCATATATCAATGGTGCACACGCCACTTAATTTGAATTTCAGATTTTATACTGGGACTTTGATGTTGACATTTACCTTCTCCATGGATCGCCTCAGCCTCCATGAAAGTGCATTCCTATCCCATTCCCAACTCACCGACATGGTGCCCCGCTGCGTCTACTGACGTCCACTGTCTGAGAGCTACTTAATTCCTGACAACGCAAGTTCCTTTTTAGGGCAAGACAGGAAAGATGCCTAGATTCCTGAGCCTGGCACCTAGAAGTCACTCAGTTACATGCATTTATGAACAGAAGAGCCACTGAAATGTTTTTCAGAATGCCTCTAATTGGATGGAGGGCTAACTTATTCACAGTGGTTTTACATTCCAACAATCCATTTTTCCTAATCTTTATTTCTGACCAGATCAACTGATTAAAATTAGTTGCCTTATTAAGAACTCAGACCAAACATATAAGTTGTCAAAATCATAGTGATATAAAGAAATGGAACAGATGATGGAGACCATCTGGTCTACCCCATTTTTCAGAGCTACCAGGCTAAGGGAGAGGAGATAAATTTCTTGCTCAAAATCGTACAATCATATATATGGCTTGTGGTGGGGCTGAAATCAGAACCCGTATTTCAAGATACCTAAGCCAATTCTTTTTCTATCATATCATATCTGGTTCTATTATAAGTTTCTCTTATTTGAATATATATTTTATATAGTGTGTATCTACTCAATGTACACATACATAGCTTTAATATGTATTTAAGATATATATTTAATGTGGGTCATCCAGGTTGGTGTTTTCTGCATGTAATATGGTTTATAATTCTGTGATTACCACTCCCAGGGTGCCTTAACATATAGCCTTCTACCTGATAATATCAAGAACACTGTCCAGTAGAAAGGGATGCTGAGTAACTGCCAGGGTCAATGATAAAGGACAGAGCCAGGGCCAGAATATATCTGTGACACCCCTCACCACCCCCAAATACCCTGCATAACCACTTCTATTCCTGCCCTTATCCCATGCACAGTGACAGGGTCTGGAATGAAAGGACATCGCAAAGTTTGCTGTGTTCTTTGGAAGTAAGATATAGCTTTATCTGTTCATGGGATCTCTCAACTGCCCAGGATTATATTTTCTGCCCTCTTTTCCTCAAGTTACAAAATCCCTACTGAGAGACACACCTGCATCTTAGCAATCCTGCCCCCTCTGACTTGCTTTTCTCCTAGCCCATAAAACCGTCATCTAGTCCAAGGGGAAGAAGATAAGTCTTCTTCATTGTTCAATTCATTGTTATGGTTACAATTTCTATGCCCTGAGTCCCACCCTCCCCCCCCCCCCGTGGCTTTGAAAGCCCCCAAATTCATTGCTACTCAAAAGTCATAAATTTTGCTCTTTTCTCATGATCTGCTATAACCACTTTCTCTTGAGGTTTGCATTATGATTTTATGTAGCTGCTCAAGGGAAGAAGGGATAAAAAGAAAAATGGATTTACAAGTAGAGAAAAAATTCAGTACAGAACTGATTCTTCTATTTACAGAACTTCTGTCTACAGAACTAATTCTTCTATTTCACATCATTACTTCATAGAAATATGTAAATACTTAGGTACACTCATATATTCTACCAGTGGTGATTAGATTCTCAAATCAGCTGACCAAAGCCTATGGAAACTTCTGGAGAAATTAGCCATCTGCCTCATCTCCTTTTCAATGGTAGGTTATGCCCAGTTGTTCATGAGTTCTCATGCTCAGAGCATGAAGGCAGTATTTTTTAAAGATATCATCATAATGGCTCTCCTTTGGGGTGACCACGTCACGATGACCATTTATATGCCACGACAGGTGAGGATTAAAATCTTCAGAGCAAACAGGACAGCCAAGGATAGGATACTCCCAACCCAAATTTCATCTCTGCAGTTCTCTCTAGCACACTGGCTTTCCATAAGTTCCCTGGAACTGAGACAGTATTCTGGGAGTTATAACTATTAGGGAAGAGCAAGAAGGTTTGAATCAGTTGGCTATCTCTACATTTACCAAAGGACCCTGAATTATCCAAGACTGGTACTCTGCCATCTAACAGGCTTGGCTGGAAATTGAGTTACCTCTCCACCCAAGAGGTTAATTTATTCTACCAGCTCAAATGGCCATAGGAAGCTGAGATGGAAAGAGAAAGTAAGATGATGGGACACACAACAGATACTGAAATATATCCCAAAGCAAGAATGAGTGTCGGATACAGTTTCTCGGGGAAGTGGATGGTTGGAATGCCTGAGGAAACCAGTTGTATCATTGATTGTATCATCTACACAAGAGCAGATGGGACTGGTTTAAGATGCAGGTAGCAATTCCAAAGCTCTAAGAAATATTTAAAACCTACCAGACAATGCTGACAGGGGAGAAGTGTGATGTCTTCCAATCTGAAGGACAGTTTATGAATTATCTTCTATTCTTGGTGCTGATCATTTTCAAAGCCAATTTTTTAATTATACTGTTGCAATCATTCTCTAGTGAAAATGAATATAAATGAGGGTGTACAGCCATGAGGCAGCCAAGTGAATCCATCCCTTTCTCTTTGGGGAGTCTCTGTAGTCTATACTTTTCTTTGGAGAGTTTTACCAGAAAGCACTTCCCTTGCTTTGTTACCGAAGCCAGGGAGCAGGGTAAGTGAGACAGGGAACTTGGTTTCCTTTATTGGCTGCTCCTTAGTTATAATCTCTGCCCACTCTTTATCCTGGCTTTCCAACTCACTTTCAATATACATTTTGAAAGGTTGTGGCAAATTTAATTAAAAAAAAAAAAAAAAAACACACTCCACCAGCCCTTTCTCATATTTAATGGAAAAAAAATAGAAGCTTTTCCAACATCTGGTCCATGAGAGAGACCAGAAAAAAAAGGGGGGGGGTTAGGAAAGGGCTAGAAAATTCTATTTCTTTTTATAAAAGTATTAAGTATTAAACTTTAAATAGACTCATACTCTGGCTTAAAATAACTTCCCACAAAACAAATGCATAAAGAGCCTGAAACTAGAAAACTCCCAGAAGAAGAGAGGCTGTAAGCAATTTGACATTGGTCCTAGCAATAATTTTTTTAATCAGTCGTCACAGGCAAAGGAAAAAAAAAAAAAAAGTTAAAATAAACAAATGGGATTACATCAAACTCGAAAACTTTTGCACAGTGTAGAAACCATCAATAAAGCCAAAAAGTAACCTACTGAATGGGAGAAGATATTTGTAAATGAAATATCCCATAAAGGGTTAATATCCCCCAAATATAAAGAAGTTACACAACTTAAATATCAAAAGGGGGGGAAAAAAAAACCCAGCCTGATTAAAAAATGCACAGAGAGCTTGAGCAGTTTTCCATAGAGAACATGCAGATGGCCAACAGGCACATGAAAAGATGTGGCACATCGCCGGTCCTCAGGGAAATGCAAATCGGAACCACAAGGAGCCATTCCCTAACACCTGTCAGAATGGCTAAAATCAACACAGGAAACAACAGGTGTTGGCGTTGATGAGGAGAAAAGGGAACCCTCGTGCCCTGCTGGTGGGAAAGCAAACAGGTGCAAAAAATATGGAAATAATATGGAGGTTCCTCGAAACACCTACACCCTCTTGGAGCAGCCCCTCTCCTCACAACTGGCTGTTATCAGGACCCGCTTTCTGGCCTGGGGTCCGGGCAGGTTTGCTCCTCTGTTGCTTTCATCAGCTGCTGGGTGATAAGCAGGAGGCAGGAAGTCACACTATGAAGACAGAAGAGTATTTACCTTTGGAGTCACTGAAGGCCATCTTTCAGCTCTACAACATAGCTACAATTTTTAAAAGGCTAGATAATGCCCTAAAACATACAATCCTAAGACATGCTCCCAAGAATAACATCTATACCGTGTACTCGGTTAACTAAAGCAAGTTCAGTGGTATCATGGCCCACTATTCTTCTCTGCATTTCTTGACCTACTCGGCTCCATGTCACCACTGAGGTCCCCACTGCTCTAACAGACATGTATAAAGATATTTATAGCACAATGCAAAGTTGGCGTTTTAGACATGAACAGAGTTATAAGAATATAGACTCTACCTCAGGAGATCTAATAGGTTTAGAAGCTCAGGACAATTATATATACAAATGTACGATATACACTATGCCTATTTTTATCTCTTGGGTCCAAGCCCAACCTTCCTTCTGCGCCTTTGTGATGCTCCAGAATTCCTTAGTGTTTTATTTTCAGTTATCTAGTTACTAACTTTATACATAGTTAGCTAATATTCATTCTGTTAAAATAATTGATATGGTTTCTCTCTTCATTGGTTCTAATTGATACAGAAATTGAAAGCAGACAGGAGATCAGGAATCAGACCCTCAGAGATGGCCTTTAGGATTGGTTGGGTATGTCCTTGGGTTCAAACTCAGCGATGGGCTCTCTGCCAAGGGAAAAGAGCATGCTAGTAATTATGTGATATGACAGCATCACAGTTAATCAAATGAACACCTGTGGAGGGCTGTGATCAAGTGCCTCCTGAAGAAAGTGTCTTCAGAGCCCAGAAGGCTTCTGTCCCAATTATGTCATGGTGTGAGCCCTGTGACGGGAGCTGGGTTCTTCTGAGTTCTCTGGAGAGGCTGCAGAAAGAAGTGCTAAGCTCAACTCCAAATTCTTATCACAAATCACAGAAGAGAACTTACCTAGCAGCCCTAAAGGACTCTCTAATCTCTTGTAAACTCCGGACTGATCTCCTGAAAATCAAACACAGCACCTCCGAGTGTGTGTTACAAGAAGGACTAACCGTGTTGAAGTTAAACTTGACCAGTCCTCTCACATGCCAGTGAGGACATCATCTGGGAAGTAGATTTCCCAAAATTTGGAAAGGGGAGGTCTACCGGGGTTCTGACAAAAGACCCAGGCTCTTCAACCTCCGAGTTACTTGGAGCTTCCCCTCGGCGAACCCCACCACAGCTTCACGTGGAGCCAAACGGCCACACAGAAGTGTGGTCTGTGGCGTCCCAGCACCCCAGGACAGAGCGGAGAAGGATGGGGGCCAAGCTGGGAGACAGGAGGGATGTAAGTAAGCCCGTTCTGCAGTCCAAGGATCTTAGGTCAGTCTCGGCCTCTGTCTCTGCATTTGCATACTGAAAAGAAAATACTGGACTTGGTGGTCGTTTCCCTTCCGTTGTCAGAAGCAAAATCCTATCTAAAACTCTAATATATAAAATGCATAAAAACAAGCTGCTCTGATTAGATCTTGTCCCAAAACAGGGGACCCTCGCCTTGCTCCCCAAATTTACCCTGAGGCCCCTCTTCAGAAGCCTACGGCTCTACTGTGGTTAATCAACTTCTGAAGGACATAATCTCTTTAACGCCCTTCTTGCTCTACAGATAACGCAGAGATTTTCTCTTCACGTCTAAGGAAGTATTCTTAACGTGAGGTCCCCAGACCAGCAGCCTGCCTGCCACCGGGAGCTTTGGTAGAACATTCTCAAGGCCCCGAACTCCAAAGGCCTCAGCCCCACCACTGGCTTGCTGTGTACCCCTGGGGAAAGGTGCTTACCCTGGGCTTTCTATCCCTGGAATTCCGATCTTGAAATCTTGAAGGCCTGCTCCAGAGGGAGGGAACACAATTCATAGAAGAAAACCCCTTGGGGGCACAAACAAAGTCGTGTTCCTGAGAAACTCAGAGGGAGGCATTTTCCACGACTCCGCGTGTCAGGTGACGCAAGGGAAGCAAACGTTATAAAGACTAAAGACGGTCCAGGGCCACCTCGCATTAATAATGGCAGGGGTCAGGGGAGGCTCTCGTCTTTCAAACAGGAGGGGGCTAATTTCAAAAAAATGACTGCTGGAAGAGACCAGAGGACGGAGAGGGCCCCTAGGAGAGTGCAAAGCACTTTGTTTGCTGTAGAAACTGGCCGGCCATTCAGCAAGAACAATAAGCAGGAGACCAAAGGCCTCCTGGGGCTCGTGGGGTTGCACAGTGGGATCCCAAAGCATTACCTTTCCTACAAATGAGCCAGCTGCCAGATTTGGTAAACATCATCAATCTCTAAGAACAGGGCTGCACCCAGGAGGTGACCCAGGTGTTTGATCATCGAGGATGCTGGAAAACGCGCAGCCAGCGCTGTCTGTGCCAAATGGGTCACAGGGGCCCCCTCTGTGCTGCCGGTTCCCAGGCCCCCGTGTGGACCGGCTCACAGCCCACTGCTTTGTCTGTCACCAAGCCTGCCTCTCTGCTGGATGGGGGGTTTGGTCTCAGTCTGGTGGTCCCTCTCCCTGCCACTCTTTCTTCTTGCCCCACATGCACGGCATCCTTCGTCAGAAACCCCATCAGTCACCTCGAGCTTTTCTGACGCTGAGCAAGTACATCCATCACTCGGGGGTCAGGCTTGAGAGAAGGAGGCGCTGGCAGGGCACGGGGCGTGCAGAGAGCGGGGAAGGGGCCCTCGGGCACCTGCCCTCTCCTTCCCGGCCCTGCTCCCCCCGACCCAAAGAGCTTTTGTCCTTCCATTCTTCCGTACCCTCTGTTCAGGGATCAGATGGTGACTTGTAGGTTTCTTCCCAGGGGGTTATTGAAGGCTAGACTTAAAAACCAAGACTTATAAATGTCCAAGTTCCTTTGGATTCAGAGTTTCTTTTTCAACTTTCCTTCCTGAGCAGCGGGTGTGAGGATGTGGGGAGAAGGCAAGAGCGGAATCTCCCGAACTTGACCCCCAACTCGGCCACCCCACCACCCCCAAACTCCTGAGTGCATGCACACGGAGGTCCCAACTCTGGGAAATCCTATGGACCCCAGAATTTAACGACTTCCTTTTCATCCAACCTAGAAACCTCACAGGGTCCCCGTCCCACATCAGCAAATGCTCAGATGGAAGACCACGCGCCTCCTCCTTTACGTCTCTGGATTGTACAGAGCCTTCCCGAGGGGATACCTCGCTACAGTGAAATCACTGTTTCTAGAGCATTCAGTATGGACCTAAGGATGCCTTGCAGGGGATTGTGCTATAGAGAAATTTTAAAAACAGGCATATAGTTTACAGTCTTTGCGGGAAAAAGAGGCATCAGCTGAGACGGTGAAGGGCACAGTGCGTGTGAATAGGGTTGACGTGGGTCAGTACCCTTGGAGCTCGAGGAGCGGATGGTTAAGGGGGCTGGAGGGTTTAAAGAAGATGTTCTGGATGACCAGAGCTGGACCCTTTGCTCACAAGAAGTAATCTAGTGGCCGAGAGCCTAGAGATGAAGGTCTGCCATGAGCCAAGAATTTCAGCACCTCGTCCTTCCCCATTTCAGCAACTCCAGGCACTTCCAACAATAGGAAAGCCACGGAGAAGTCTACAGATTCTTCTAGATGGCAAGTTATCACACGTGACTCCACATTAAATATTAATTTTTATATCCTCTGGGCTCATCAGACATAACTCTAAGACAACAAATGTTAGGGTCTACGCCTCATTTAACTTTGCATTCCTTTCCAGAGACCTGACACACAGATGCGTGTGCCCCGAAGGAGTAAGTGGGTGAACGAAGGGCCGCGGGTGTTTCTGGAGGGCGTGTCCCTCCTCTGCCACCTGTCCCGGGTCGGCTTCCAGTCACCCCGAGGCTGGAAACAGAGCGGGGTCTCTGGTGTCAGACGACCAGCGCTCAAAAATCTAACCTTCGCCACATACTGCCCCCGGTGACTGAGAAATCGACCTGCCCTTTCTGAACTGTCATTTTCCTTATGGATAAAATGGGACAAGACCCCCTCAAGGGAAGGAAGGGACGTGAAGGCAGAAGCAGAGCCTCTGATGCCCAAAACAACCTTCCTGCCACCAGCACCAAGTTGGTTTGTTCTCTGGCACGTTAGTAACTAGTGTCACGTCTCTCTCTATCCCTTCACGTCATGAAAGGGAGACCTTTCTGATCTGCATATCTGTCCCCGACTAATGTCTACGCTACGGGTGGTACGGAGACCACGTGACTGCTGACAACCTGTGTTCCAGAGCCACGCACACACCTGCCTCACCTCCTAACCCGAAGACCATGTGCATTTCACTAACCAGCGCTCAGCCTCAACTTTCTCGTCTGTAAAATGGGATCAACTGCTTCCCACCTTACTGAACTACTGTGAGGATTCTCCGAAGTCCGACGCATAAAGGATAGACTGGCGTTTCCTCCCTTCCCCTTCTTTGCAGGCTGAAGCCTCTGAGGAGGGCGTGACTTGAATACCCATAAGCCGAGCGCTCTCTTTTGAGTTCCTTCTTAAAACTTGACATTGAAGCAAGGCCCACGGGACTGAGACAAATATCTCTTCATTATTTTTTTTTTTTAAAGATTTTATTTATTTATTTGACAGAGAGAGACCACAAGTAGACGGAGAAGCAGGCAGAGAGAAAGGGAGAGAGGGAAGCAGGCTCTCCGCCCGGCAGGGAGGCCGATGCGGGACTCGATCCCAGGACCCTGAGATCATGACCCGAGTCGAAGGCAGCCGCCCAACCCACTGAGCCACCCAGGTTCACCAAGACAGCAGTGACCCTCCTCCAAAAGCTCGCAAGCCTTTTTTTTTTTTTTTTTTTTTTTTTAAGCTCTTCAGCTTCCTCCATAGTCACTGAAATGGAAAACTCCGGATTCCTCCCCTGGAGGGTTTTGTTTGCCATTTTATCAGAATCGGACTGAGACCTCAGACTGTCCTGTTGGCATCCATAAAGAGTATTCAAACCTGCACCGGTAAGCAGGGGGACAAGCTGCCAAGACTGCAGGCCCCAGAGGCTGGACACGAGGCTTGTGCCACCCGAAAGCGGGAAGGGCCTGGGGCCTGTTCTCCGGTCTCTCCAGGTTTGCTGGGGCTCAGTGACATTGTATCTTTCTATATGTAGGGCAGGACTTCAGTGACATCAAAAGGTCAAAAGGACTGTGAAGATGGTCTGGGCCATTTTTCCAGTCTGTACTCAGTACTCCTCGCTGCCTGGACAGGCCCCCTGAGCACACATCCCACCCACTGAGAATCCACACGTCCGGGTGCCCACGACACTCTAAGGGGCAGAAAACAAATTCCTCCCTCTTTCTAGCTCTGAAATTCCCTTGCACACCCCATGTATACCCGCTATGTGCTTGCACGCTTGCAAGACACACACCGACGCATTCGTATTTAAATGACAACTTCTGGGAATCATCCCTTTATTAGTAGTATTTCATGCCACGGAGAACAAAATTGTCCTGTATTTTCTCTTTCTACTCATCACTCACTGACACTCACCCCTGCACCCCAACACCCTTCCCTGTGCTCACTCACTCGGCCTGATAGAAAATTAAGAGCCACACATTGGCGCATAAAATCTTTCTCGAACATTTTAGCATCAAATTAAAAATGTGGTTCTCATTTCCTAACTATCCTATCCGCTGTACTCAATTTATCAACTCATTTCATACTTCTAGGAAATTTCACAGTGCTCTTCTCTCTGAGTTTAACACCTGTCTCTGTATCAATAAATAAGTATTTATTATGAAGATGACGACCACGTTCGCTCCTTCTCGGACTTAAAGCTGGAATACAGAAAGAAAGGGAGAAAAATACCTCTGGAAGATGTTTAAACAGGATAAAGAGTTAATACACACATGGGGAGTCCTATAAAAAGAAATACGACGCCAGATAATGAATAGAAGCAAGCAAACTTTTATGACACGGTGGTTTTGTTTTGTTTTGTTTTTTTCTTCAGATTTGCACTCTACACTCTCTTTTGATTTTCCGACCTGAGTTTGTCAATCAAAATTTATTCCTAACAGCAGCAGCTTTACCCACACCAGCACCCTGGCTTCTCTGGTCCTTCAGCCCTAGGGTCAGCCTGTCCCACGGGAGACCTCGCCATTTCTCGCTGGAGGTCATGATGTGGCCATTCCTCTTACAGAGCAAGCTAGGGTTAGGAGAACCTTCTGTGCTTAAACTTCGGGCTTTATTTTTCACAGACTCAAAGGAAGCTGAGGTAAAGGGTATGTGCTGTGGCTCTGTGATGAGCCATTCAGCGAGGCCCTTGGAGTCCACGGGTATTCAGAGCATCTAAGCTAATGGGCAGTTAAGGAAACAATCCAACAGCTGGTAGGCCTCCCTGGCTATTGCCAGCCTAGCTTCCAGGCTCTGGATGGTGCTGAGTTATGGGACACAGTTTCGGCTCAGCCAGCAGAGATGTTCCCCACTGACGCCACCGCCCCCCACCCCTACACACACATCCAATGCCACGATTCACAGCGCTCATCCAACTGGCTTCAGGGCAGGCTTTCTACCTGCTCCCAGCTTGACTAAGAATCAAAGACATGCTTGTTTTGTCAGAAGAAAATCCTTTAATCCAAATATGGTTTGATTTTCTGTTTGGCTTCAAAATAGTTTTTAACCAAGTATTTTTATACAGATTTTTCTTTAACTGGTAAAAAAAAAAAATAGATACGTTATATATGGTATATATTCTCAATATATTTTATCTCTCTATAGGTTCTCTCTATATTCTCTCTGTGTATATTCATATGGTAACAGTGGCAAGGTTTCTCTTATCAATAATGCTTTATCATTGATGTCAAATTCCTAGATGACAGGTGATAAAAGATACTAAATACATGGATTTGTGATGTCTCTATAACAGTATTATCTTTGCTAGATACTGACTAAAGCTTCAGTGGTCTCTGTGTCTGTTTTTGTGCCAGTACCATGCTGTCTTGGTGATCACGGCTTTGTAGTAAAACTTGAAATGAGGCAACGTGATGCCCCCAGTTTTACTTTTCTTTTTCAACATTTCCTTAGCAATTCGGGGTCTCTTCTGGTTCCATACAAATTTTAGGACTGTTTGTTCCAGCCCTTTGAAAAATGCCGGTAGAATTTTGATCGGGATGGCATTGAAAGTATAGATTGCTCTGGGCAGTACAGACATTTTAACAATGTTTATTCTTCCGATCCATGAGCATGAAATGGTCTTCCCTATTTTTGTGTTTTCTTCAATTTCTTTCATAAGTGTTCTGTAGTTCCTCGAGTACAGATCCTTTACCTCTTTTGATTAGTTATATTCTCAGGTATCTTATGGTTCTTGGTGTTATGGTAAATGGAATCAATTCTCAAACTCCCCTTTCTATATTTTCAGAAGAAAGCAACTGATTTCTGTGCATTGATTTTGCATCCTGCCACATTACCAAATTGCTGCATGAGTTCTAGTAGTTTAGGGGAGGAGTCCTTTGGGTTTTCCATATAAAGTATCACGTCATCTGCAAAGAGAGTTTGACTTCTTCTATGCCAATCTGAATACTTTTTTTTATTAACATATAATGTACTATTAGCCCCAGGGGTAGAGGTCTGTGACTCGTTAGGCTTTACATACTTTGCAGCACACACCACAGCACATACCCTCCAATTTGGATACCTTTTATTTCTCTTTGTTGCCTGATTGCTGTTGCTAGGACTTCTAGTACTGTGTTGAACAAGAGTGGCGAGAGTGGGCATCCTTGTCGTGTTCCTGATCTCAGAGGGAAGGCTGTCAGCTTTTCCCAACTGAGGATGATATTCACTGTGGGTTTTTCATAGATAGATTTTATGAAGTTGAGGAATATTCCCTCTATCCCTCTACTTTGAAGAGTTTTAATCAGGAATGGATGCTGTATCTTGTCAAATGCTTTCTCTGCATCAATTGAGAGGACCATGTGGTTCTTCTCTCTTCTCTTACTGACTTGTTCTATCACATTGATTGATTTGTGAATGTTGGACCATCCCATGGATAAATCCCACCTGGTCGTGGTGGATAATCTTTCTAATGTACTGTTGGATCCTATTAGTTAGAATCTTGTTGAGAATCTTGGCATCCATATTCATCAGGGATATTAGTCTGAAATCCTTCTTTTTGGTGGGGTCTTTGCCTAGTTTGGGGATCAGAGTAATGCTGGCTTCGTGGAAAGAGTCTGGAAGTTTTCCTTCTGTTTCTATTTTTTGAAACAACTTCAGGAGAAGGTCCTGGGCTCTTGTTTTTTGGGAGGTTTTTGATCACTGCTTCAATCCCATTGCTAGATATTGGTCTGTTCAGGTTGTCAATTTCTTCCTGATTGAGTTTTGGAAGTTTATAGGTTTCCAGGAATGCATCCATTTCATCTAGGCTAAAGCTTCAGGGGTTCTTCTTCTTCTTTTTTTAAAGAACATCAGAATATGGTTTCCTCTTCTTGTCTAAACATTACTTAAAATCTGTCTCTCAGTTGCAGTATAGTCCTAGCCTTTGGAATTCAAACACAGGATCCCAGATTTCAATATAGGTAATCAGCAAAAATAAAATATTGTTTAATGTTTAAGTTATGCAAGAAAAAAATTTCATAGTTTTGAATTAAGGCTCTATTTACAGATTTATGATTTGGTTTTTTGTTTTACTTAAAAGAGGCTACACATGACTAGGCTAAGTAAAACAGTATGTTTATTATTAATAACTATTTGACTTTCATAAAGATATTATACCGCAGAGTAAGAAGTTTGGACTTAGTCACCAAAACTTAAGGAGATAAAATATAACAGTGGTTTTATCCCCACCCAGGGACAGTCTGTGGTAGAAACTAAATTGGTCTCCCTTGACACCTTCCTTCCCCAGCCCAGGCACCTTCATAATGCGTCTCATTTCCCTCTTTGATTTTCTTCCTAACCCCAACACTAACTGAAATTCCATCTGCTTATTTGGTTCTTCATTTATCCAGAATGATAGCTCAGGAAAAGCAGGCACTTGTTTTTTTTGTTGTTTTTTTTTTTAAAGATTTTATTTATTTACTTGACAGAGATCACCAGTAGGCAGAGAGGCAGGCAGAGAGAGAGAGGAGAAAGCAGGCTCCCTGCCGAGCAGAGAGCCCGATGTGGGGCTTGATCCCAGGACCCTGGGATCATGACCTGAGCTGAAGGCAGAGGCTTTAACCCACTGAGCCACCCAGGCGCCCCGACACTTCTGTTTTTTTCACCTCTGTTTTGCAAGGATTCTAAGAGGAGTATGGGAGCATCCTATAAATACTTGAGAAGCAAATAAATGGATGTTTTCAGGTGGTGACCTCTATTCTATTGTAAAAACACAAACTGCATCATCTCATAGTTACTGCTCGGAAATGACACACACACAGACACACACAGGTGGTCATGGCTTTGCCCAGTACTGCTCACGTAAAAATGGGCATACAGACTGAAACCGGGCAAAGCAACCTTAATACTCATTCGGAAAAATTATGACCGTTTCTTCAACTTGGAAAATTTTTCACCAAATCATTCAAAACTCTGTCTCTGTCAGTTATAAATGCACAGAGAAATTAAAAAAGACAGGAAAACAACTAATAGCATACTGTCATTTACAATGTTAGAAATATTGAAACTTATGGGACGCCTGGGTGGCGCAGTTGGTTGGACGACTGCCTTCGGCTCAGGGCGTGATCCTGGAGTCCCGGAATCGAGTCCCACATCCGGCTCCCAGCTCCATGGGGAGTCGGCTTCGCTCTCTGACCTTCTCCTCGCTCATGCTCTCTCTCATTGTCTCTCTCTCTCAAATGAATAAATAAAATCTTTAAAAAAAAAAAAAAAGAAATATTGAAACTTAAAGGGTTTCATCACTGCTTTTATAAAATAGTTATCAAGAATCTTCTGCAGAGCCTGCTTTCCTTTTCTCATTGTGCAAATCACAATGCAGAGCAAACATCTTTCCTACGCCTTGGCAAACGCCTAGGCCTTTCTAAGCGGAGATTATTTTATTCTTTCATTCTTCAGGTTTTCAAGTCTGAGCGTACACTTGAGAATTCCATTCAAGCGAGTTTTTGGCCGGCGTCAATCACTTTGGCACATTTTCCTCCTCTTTGTCTTCTCTGCCTGCCTCATTTATGTCAAGTTTGTGTTCACCACATGCCCTTAGCTGCATATGAGCAGCCTCTCAAAAATGGCCATGTGTCCAATTTCCCGCTTCCAGCCCTTTCCTATGTCCATTTGGGTTTCACTTCAATTTCACGTCCAGCGGTAAATCACGTCCATGTCTTGCCCACACTTTCAACGTTATTGGCCAATTTCTTCTTTTAATTACCCATTTTTGGAAAATGTCATGTAGGCTAATTCTGGGAGACCAGAAGGCAAGAAGACAACCTTCTTCACTCTCCTCACCGAGCATGAACAACAGACACAACGTGACCAGTGCGTACAGATGATCAAAGAAGTGATGTGCTCGGTCACCGATTAGAAGGCACATTTGTTAGTTATGCTGTGATCTGCAGACTGACTATCTGGAGTGAACTCTGTCCTGTGTACAATTACTTATGGTTAATATGCTAAAATCTCAACCATGTTATTGGGGGATTAGGGTTAATTAACTAACCTCCAGTAACCACAATTCAGGCAAACTGGAACCACGTCAAGTAAGAAATGGCTTTCATTGTAAATTTCATTGCTCTGCCAAGCTTTCCTGTAACCTCCCAATACCTCTATGGATGGAAGAAGCAACTTTAGAAATATGGGAAATTGGGGTTTTACCCTCAGAAGTCTTAGATTATAAACAGAGAGATTTTACTTTTCTTACTATCTTTTCCTGAGAAACAGACAGCAGCATGTAGTCAGAGCTCTCGGAAAAACAAAATGTAATTACAGAGCAAAAGATTTGCATTTACTGGTCAGGATCAAAAAGACTTACACTGGTGGTCTTGAACTTGATCCTGTGTTATGATCTCCTGTAGGGCTTATTAACCTAAGGCACCCTCTGAGTGCTACCCCACCCTCTGAGTTTGTAGATTTGAGGTGGTAGCTGAGAAGGAACATTTTTAGGAAGTTCCCAGGTACCGGACGCTGCAGATAAGAAACCCCAATTTACGAACCACAGACTTAAACACACGCAACCTATTCCATGGGGGAGCGCAAAGTCTCAGGAACCTAAGTCTGGCAAGAGGATAGACACTGAATCCTAGACCTTGAAGGTGGCTTAGCGATCCTTCAGTTAAGCCCTGTTATTTTACCGCTAAGAACATGAAAGCCTGCAAACTTCAAATGATTTACTTAAAATACGAAGTTAGCCAGTCTTAAAGTCTGGTCTAGAACTTAGAATCTATTTCCAATAATTTCTGGAGGACAGCCAGCATCATAATAGACCATATTCTCAATAGACATATGGTGAAAAGATCACACACACACACACACACACACACACACACACACTTTCAGACTTACTGAGTATGAAATGGTCTGGCTAAAAATTGCCATTCCTAAGCCCTCACGTAAAGGTTCTGACTTCACAGGTGGAGGAGAAGGCACTTTTAGATGGCAACCCCATGGGATTCAAACGCAGGGGAACTGTTCTTCAGGAAACATTGGGTAATGCCAGTGTTTTAAGCCAAAGAATGTACACACTGCAAAGAACAGAATACCAAATGTCTTTGAATTTTTTCTTTCTTTTTTTTTTTTTTTCAAAATACTTCCACAAAATACTCCCCCTATTCTCATATGAGGTGGATGAGGCAACACCAATTCTTCCTTCTTGAACAAACTTTGGACAAGACTTCCCCTTCCTAGACTCTCCTTTTCTTCACCTGTGTAAGGGGTAAAAGTCTTTTCTAAAATATTTATTTTGAGAGAGAGTGAGTTTGGGGGAAGGGGCAGAGGGAGAGAGAGAGAATTCAAGAGACTCCATGATGGGTGTGGAGCCTGACTCGGGGATCGATCTCACAACCCTGAGATCATGATCTGAGCTGAAATCAAGAGTTGGATGCTTAACCCACTGAGCTACCCAAGGTGCCCCAATGGGTAAAAATATTACATCTGATCTCATACAACTGGTCTGAGGACAAAATGAGATAGGACCTATGAAAGCAAATTGCAAAGGGTAAAACAGTATCTGGTTATTAGTTGTTAGCTTCATTACAGAGAAGCCTAAAGGGTAAGATTTTTTTTTTTTTTAAATCAAGTGGGGTATCTGCAGATAGAAGATTCTTAATTGTAATGTAGTTGGCTCATCTTGGCAGAAGCTTACTGATCAGTCAAAGGTACCAGACGAGGCAACATCTCCATGAAATCACAAAATTTTACCCCAAGAAGCCCCAGGTTACCTGGCCAGAATCTGCAGATTAACGTCAAAGCTGGAACAATTTTTAAGTATAATATATGCAGGGCTAAATGGCTTTCTTGGAAAATATCTTGTCTAATCTCTGTCCCCAGGACATTTCCTGTCTCTCCTGACTCAAATTGGACTGGAAACCAGACAACTGCGACTCCCTGAGCTTTCTTTTCTTTTAATAAAGCTGCAAAGATAATTTTTAAAGCAGAAAAATGAAAACTATCCATTTACCTCTACTCTGCCTTCACCGAGAAGAAGATCCCCAGGGTTGGATGAAGAAGACACCAAAAAAGGAAAGGAGAGTGTTCCTATCCCAGCAGGATGTGTGGAGGAAGCCGTGCTGACTGAGGACAGCAAGGAAGCCATCTTGGTACAAAATATCCCCCCTACACAGGAGCTCTTTCAACAAAGAACACAAGAACCTTTTTCTCTTTGAGGGCCCGGCTCTTGTTTTTCTGCACGTAATTTTCATCAAAATTTGTGGAGCCAGAACATTCTGGCTTCATTGTTACTCTGCTGTTGCGCATCATGAGTAACTACTTTCTTCGACTGGCTGCCCAAGGGGTGAGTCTACCCACAACTGGCACGAGATCATTCATTTGAGGAAAGGAAAATGAGCGCTTTTAGGGAAAGAGCAGGCATCTCACTGGGAGCAACTGGTGCTCATCTCTGATGTGGTTACTCGAATTACAGAGGCTCTTGGAGAACAACCGACCTCTTTTAGAAGAAGTGGCTTCAAACCATTCCATATGAAATGCCCAGACCTGATTACAGAGCTTTCTCGAAAGCCGACATCTGAGGCAGATTTAAAGCAAAGAGCAAAGGAACAAAAAATATTCCCCAGAAAATAAAACTGTTCATGTTGTCTTAACTCATTGTAGCCAGAGTAGCAAGACCTCCTGGGGCAGAAGGTACAGGAAGGAGCCTGGTTTCCACTGACCCCGTGAGACACGCCTGGAGCTCGTCCTCCTCAAAGGGCCTCCGTAGACACTAAGGATTCCCCCCAAAATTCAGAGACATGTGGGATGCGTGGGTCCAGCTCATGCTCAGGTCTGAAGATAATCCCGTCTTGCCACATTTTCTTCAGTCCAAGGACATCGGCCTCTTCCCCCAAATCAGCCCTTTCTCTAGATGTCTTTCTATCCGCGACACCAGAATTCTCCCAAACTGGTCAACTTCAACATTCCATTTTCCAACCATCCTTCAAACACCCACCTTCCAACCTCACATCTAGGTTTCAGATGGCTTGTCTTTTCCTTCATAGTGTCTCTGGAAAGGATCCCTCCCAAGTACCTCGTTACACTAACGCATCAGAATTGATTCATTCGGTATTGTGCCCAAGCACTGGGCGAAGAGCTCCAAAGATAAGTAAGGAAAAGAAAGTCATTTAAAGTAACTGTTCAAGACAAGAATAAAATCAGGACTTACACTATTGTCCCTACCTTCAATGTCCCCTTTCTCTCTTATCTTAATCAAGCTTTAAACACAAGTCAGGAGACATGATCTCCAAGAAGCCTGTTTTGAATCCAGTGTCAGCAGACTTCAGTGTCTCTCCAGCGGACTTTCCGAAGTGCCTATCTTGATCCCTGCACGGACACTCCACGGGTAGATGTGTCTGGCCCCTAGCCAGACGGTGGGATGTGAAGACACAGACGGGGTCGCATTCATCTCTGCATTCCTAGCACTTAACACGAAGCTCAGGACACGGTGTCCATTGCATGTTTTTGAAGCAATGAATGAAAATTAGAAGAGAAATCGTTGAAAGCTGGGGAACAGAACTATTCATTTCAACTGGGGCAGTGAAGACGATTTTCTTGGAGGAGGTGGTATTTAACAAAGCACTGAAGCATGAACAGGATTTCTAGAATGTGGAAAGATCAAGGGCTTGAAGGGCAGGGCTGGTACGCAGAGGATTACTTTTTAAGACCTAATGGATTCTCTCCACCTCTAATCTATTGCTTTTCTAAAAATCATCTTTCTTATACTCTACTACATTTTTTCCCCTTCCTTACTGGTGGAGAACCTCCAGTGAGCCCTTTCTGTCTAACACAGTGCAATTCAAGCACATTAGCTTGCATTCAGGGCTCTTGCTGCCCTACACTTTTTTCTGCTCCTAACTTTGGTCCTCTGGCCACCTACTGTGTGCACACATTGGACCCGTCTGCAATCGGTCCTCTGTATCTTAATTTTGTCACCTCCTTGGCTGTCCTGATACTCCCCCCACTCAGCCCCCCTTTGCCACTGCAGACCACAGCACCCTCTTCCTCTAGGTAACTTGATCAAACTCTTCTTTTACCAATTCATCATACACTATACTGTATGGTTTTCTAACTACAAGTCTGCTGTGCCCCTCTTAGGAGGACCCAGACAAGGGACTGCCAGTCTGAGGTAAAGGATGGTAGCCCCCCGTAACATGCTGTGTCTCAGACAGACATTCTACTGGCTAAAAATTCTCACTGAATGGAATACTCCTCTAAGAATATATCGGGGGGTCTGTAATTTGGGCAGATATCTTCTTATTCAGCTACCCATGGATAGGGGGCTTACGACACAAAATTGAATTTAATGAGAATAAAATTCTAGTATTCATTTGTTACAAAATGACCAACTCTGCCGCTGTTAAAAAATAAGAACTTCGCACTTCTCTCTTTTGTTGATAAAATTACAGTCACAGTTTGTCTTACCTTGTCCACATGACCAAAGAAATGCCTTTTTTTTATTATTATTATTCATACTGAGTGACTGGCCCTTTAAGACAGGTGCACCCTTCCCACCATTTTCGTGCCAGCCCTTGTGACTTCGGGGCCCCTTCCTGCTCTTCAGCCCCACCCCACCCCCAGGCTTTGCCCTGCATCAAACCACACCAATATACCAGTCTTAGACCTTAATCGTGAAAGACACCGAGGGGCACAGGGCTCGACCCTTCGTCCCCCACAACAGGCCGCGGGGCATGGAGAATCCATCGCCTAACCTTTCCCAGCCTCTGTCCATCTGGGCCCCACTGTTGGATGTCCAAGCTTGACAGGGAATGCTTTCCAATGGGAAACTGCAGCAGGGTTTCCCCCCCTCCCCATCCTTTTGGGCCCTATTGTATGTTCAGCTGCACTGGAACTAGCCGCTAATCAAAGCCAGAGCCTCTCCTACACAAACAAACACGGCATTGTGGCCTTCCCCAGGGTGGAACACAGCACTCCCACAAACAATTTAGTCAGGTGATAGCAGGCCGCAGGCCCGGAGCGAGTGTCTCCAGGACACTCTCCTGCCTGTGCTCCCCGGTCCCTTCCTCAGCACCAGCCCCTTGAACCACCATTCCAGGCCAAGTGACTCTTGAGGAGACAATGGAAAATGAACCAATACATGAAAATATGCAGCCAAAGAGGTCTAGCCTAATGGCAGAATTCTTTTACCGAGGGAGGGTATTCTCCCCATCAGAGGGAGGTAGGTATAAATTACACAGTGCAAGATTGTACTTCTGGGCCCTGGCCAGAGGAAAGAGGGGAATGTTGAACCAAAACCTCTTCAGATACTCCCGGGACCCTTGTCATGGAACAGGGGGAGGAGGGTGGGGCAGCATGCGGCTGAAGACTTTTGTGGTCAGAACTACTTGGATCCAATCTGAGTTCTACCTCTAGCTTGTGATCTCGGACAAATTACTTCACCATCCTAAGACTCCGTTTCCTCATCTATAAGAAGCAAAACAATCTTTTGCCCCCAAGGCTTTTGGGAACATTTAATCTGGAACTGAATGTCAAGTTCCCGCCTTGTGTCCCACACAGAGAAAGCACCTGACAGACATTAGACAGCATTCTTTGAGCCGGTGGACGGTGCTCTGAAAGGAGAAAGGGGAGGAAATCACACAAAAAAGCGAGCAAGGTCTGTAGCTTCTCAAAGTTGCTGATGATCAGGGACAAAGTCTGGCCCTGGAAAGTTCCTAGAAACAGCACCCCAGAGGTGCTGCCAGGTCCTGAACTTGACAGATCGCCATGTGTGCCCAGAGCACATCAAGGGAAGTGAGGGATGCCAGTGGTCAGCGTGAAGCCTGGAAACAAGATGTCTTCAGAGAACAGCAGAAGGCAGACCTCTGGGTGTCTGAACATCGATAACGGAAACATCCCTGAGTACGAAGAACCGAGTGGAAAAGAAAAGCTGGAGATGCCAAGGAAAACGACTGCTCAGGTCACAGTTTGTGGCGAGGGCAGCCAAGTAATACTCAGTCTTGCCAGGGCTGGTGGAGGGAGGGCAGTGGGGATGGGGCGTGGGGGGTAGAAACTAGGTAAAATGTTATCCTAATTCTAGGCAGCAACAAATGTGAATTGAGCAGCTGGCTCTATGCCAGCATAGAGCCAGCTGCTACCTGGGCAGTGACAAAGAGAAAGAACCAGAAATGATTACCCTGCAACAGAGTTTAGAAAGATGAGCTTCAGTGACAAGACGCGTGACCACTGAAACTCAGAACTAATGCAATGATTTCCATTAAATACGAAGGACCAACAATCCAAAATGATTGAACAACTGAAGCATCTTCAAAGGCGTCTGGGGGGCTTGGTTCGGGGAAGCATCCGACTCTTGATTTCGGCTCAGGCCACGATCTCAGGGTTGTGAGATCGAGCCCCGAGTCAGGCTCCACGCCCAGCAAGGAGTCTGCTTGGGATTCTCTCTCTCCCTCCACCTCTGCCCCCAGCTCCCCACTTGTGTGTGCCTGCACACACGCTCTCTCTATAAAATAGTAAGTTAAAGCTTTAAAAAAAAAATGGAAGTCTCTTCCTATGGAGATCTACAAACAGAACCAGTATCGGATGTTAGCTAGAGGAATGTGTCCTAATATCTGCAGATTTGCTTCAAGAATCGCCGGTCATTAGTTGTGTCCCCGATCCTTGCTAGCATGTACCTCAAGTGTCCCTCAGTTTAGCTGGTGCTCCTGAGGGGACGTATTCACCCTTATTTCAGTAAAAGTCAATCTCATCTAATAAGCCGCAGGCCCGGAGTTGCTCCCTTTGCATCCACTGGGAGAATGTGGAGAATGTGGTCACTTGCTCCTTAAAGCCTTACTAACTGGTCTGCACTTGACCACCCCTGCTGTTACCTCCTCCAGCTCCCAGCTTCCCCGCCTCCCTGCACATCTACGGTCATCCCGACCTCACTGCGGCATCAGGAGTCCTAACAGATACAAATATTTAACACTCTCAAGGGACAGAGTGTGATTTTGCTCAAAATGCACCAAGAATAGAGATAAGCAATTGCTTATCACACTAGATAAGCCAAGAAATCCACTCCCCTTTGAGAAAAACAGCCTCTGGTACTTAAGCTGATCTTCTCCACCTAAGATTATATTTAAAATCGAGTACAAAGAGAAGTTACACTTTCCCCGGATTCTGCACTGGTTTTCAACTATTGCTCAAGTTCTAGTGCATGATAAGAGACCGGGCCACGCCTCAGCGTGGACTTGGAAATCAGATAAGGAAGAGGTCAGTTGGAGGAAAGAAGGAGACAAGAGGATAACAATTTGTTCTGCAACATAAAATTGGACTTTTTAATAGGCGGGGCCAACCCTAAACTTTTTTCTGATTTAAACAAGATGCTTAACATTACATCTTACAGCTGGCGATGAAAGGCAAGGGACAAAACCGACCCAGGAAGCTCATGGCGTGTGTGCAGCCAACCCTGGGTCTGGAGGATTCTGCTTGCTCCAGGACATGAAAGGGAGCCTCCCTGTCTCTTCCTTGATCCCTTTTCTTGACAGCACCCCCCCCCCAAGGGTGGAGAAGACATAGATGTAAACAGCGGGCTAGAGGATTGTGCCTTTATGGAAGAGTGGGCTCAGCGACCAAATGGACTACCTTACGGTCTTGTACCCAAGATCGCTCAGGTTCCATTTGAGGCACTGGCATGGCTGCTACTGTTCGGTCTTCAAGAGCTTCCTCTGAGAAGAACAAGGAGGGACCAGGATTGCTGCCCAGAGCCTGACTGACTTCATGGCGTCGTTATACGTAGAGGCATCCAGAGCCCGGGAGACTGGGACAGCAAACAAGACCAGTCCAGCGCAGAGAAGTCTCCTCATAAACCCCGCCAAAGCCAGTGGGCTCACTGGTGCCTCCACAGTGGAGGAGACCTCAACTCTAATAGGATTTTCCGGGAGGCCTGAAGTTCCTTTCCCCAAGCACAGGGCTTGCAACTATCAGGCTTACGGATATTTTCCCTAAGATCTCAAAACCAAGTCCACTTCCATTTCTTTTGTCTGTTGGTTCTGCTGCCTTTGAAGTTAACCGCTGTCATTTTAACCTCCTGCAAGAGCACATCAGTGGACGAAACGTTAGACACCCAGAGTAAGGCTGATTTTGGAAACGCAGATCTATTTTGAGAGAAACTGGTTAAAATCCACCTCTACCCACTTACTCCTGCTGAATTGCTTCTGATCTGTTTCTCCAAACCAAATTCATTTATGACAGCCTTGAAGTTGCATCTCCAAATTCCCAGATATCACATATCAGAGGGCAAACTCTGTGATCCTGTCAGACTAAAACTTCTATTTAAAAAGGGCTAAAAATCGTTTCGGGCTCAAGTTGGTGGGACTCCCAGTACCGGCAGAAACAATCAAAGCGTGTAACTGTTGCCTGTCCTCTCCAATCAGCGATGCAGTTGTCCAACGCAAATTTGATCGGACTCCTTTAAACTCGAGCCCATTTGTACATTAGTTATTCCAAATAACAACAGAGCAAATAAACAACTCCCCTTTGGGTGCCAATGCATCAGAGAGCCACAGGCTTCAAAAGGTTTGCTGCCCCTGCAGGTTACCCACATGCAGGGCTCTGGGTCCAGCCCCTCAGCCCCAGAGCAGTCTGGAAGGCCCCTAGCCTCCTGGGAGCTGCTACAGGGTTAGATGGGTCCTGGGCAGGAGCAGGCAGCTGTGGCTTCCCTGGGGAGACTCTATCCCCCTCCCCACCCCTAATGTATCTGGAAGGGTCCTCGGGGTCAGAATGGAAGACACTGTTTACTCAGCCTGACCTTTAACTGGCACACACGAAACACACGAAGTTCCACGGAATTAAGTGTTCTCGTCTAAACAGTACATCCTTTGCTGGGACAAAGACTTCTTTTGTTTGTTTGCTTCAAGGCATTATGTTTGTTTGCTTTCATTTTGCTACTTCCAACCTTATTAGGAGAGTCTGTAATAGTAATGGACTAGGCTTTTTTTTTTTTTTTTAAAGTCTGAAACATTGTATATCAAAATCTTTTTTTTTATTTTTAATTTTTTATTTTTTATAAACATATATTTTTATCCCCAGGGGTACAGGTCTGTGAATCGCCAGATTTACACACTTCACAGCCCTCACCAAAGCACATACCCTCCCCAACTGGACTAGGCTTTTTTTAATGACTCAGATTCCCCCATGTCAAGCTAAGTACACTGAATTTCCATCTTAATTGGCCTATTTCATAAAAACAAATGCACAGGAATGTGTGTAAAGCTATTAAAAGTAGAGCATGCATTAATTGTAATGTTGATTTGTAAAAGACAGGCAATTACTCATTCAACTATTTCTTACAGTTCCATCAGCAGATCCAAAAGCTGTGGATGTGCATCAGAGTGTTAATAGCAGCATCTATTTGGAGCAAGACTCGAAGGGAGGTTTTCTTCTTTATAGTTTTTAAAAATTTGAGCATCTTAAGCCATGAAGATATATTTTTCTAGAATGAGGAAAAAATAATTTTTTTTCAGGTATGTATTTCTCTTTTTCTAATAACAAAGATAATAATGAAAAACTTCATCTTTTTCCCCATGATTAAAGTGAAGCCACCTTTTCACAAGTCTGACATGCATGGTGCTCTGAGATTCTGAATACCGCCAAAGACACTGAACTTAATAGTTAAACGGATGCTGTAAATTTAAAGTGTGCATAGGAAGACAGGCTCTTTTTCCAAAATTTAAGTACCTAAATCTATTACAATAATCTAATCAACTACCTGTTTTCCTTCCTAGAGCAGTTGAGTTTTCCTCAGTTACATGCCTTGGACCATACCTACAGAAACACTGCAATATATTGCACAAGAAGGTAATATTTTTTCTTTCTTTCTTCTTCTTCTTTTTTTTGGGGGGGGGGTTAGAAAATATCTTTTGAACAACAACACTGACCCTTGCCTAAAATTCTCCAAAGCTACTTTGAAGCCACTTTGGGCTTACCATGGGCGCCCCACAGGACCTGCTGGCACGTGCCCACTAAAACCCCTCCAGTGTTCTTAGGATCCAACAGGAAGACCACGATTTGTCAAAACCTCAGGGATAACCCTTGGCTATTATGGGCAAGACTCCCAGGGGGAGGTTTAGAAAAAGCTGAATTATTAGCAAAGAAGTAAGGCCAGGATGAAAACACTGTTCTAAAATTGTGTGTGGTCTCCCCTTGTTTGAGCTTGAGTGAAGATTTTGTTACCCAAGAACGGTACTGGGATATGTTCCTTATTGCCGAAACCTAGCTCTGAGGCAAGAATCTCCAGAGGCCCAGGGTCTTCCCAGAAGTCACCAAGATGGAGGACACCTGCTCGACTTCTGTTACAGTACAGAAGGGACAATCAAAGAGAATCATAGTCAAAACCTTAAGAAGAGAATATTCCAGCACAAAGAAAACAAACGATATGATATCCTTTTCATATGAAGAAGGAAGTTTCCTAAACACTTCTCACTCACTCGCTTTTATGACAAATTAAGGCATGAATCCCTTCTCCCTTCTCCAGGGAAAACACTGGAAGGAGACACTGGTACACGCGGGGCAGGGGGCCTCTTACTCTAAGGGTCTTCAGTTGAGCCAAGCAGGAAATCAGACGGTGATTGCAAATTTCTTTTATGAAAAACCAAACACTGTAAGTATTTGGACATGAAGTATGGGTATGCGCTGTTTTTGCGCCCAACAAGAAGGGTTATTGCCCAGGACCCTCAATGTTTGTATTAAGCTATGAAAGGTCATGCCTGGAGAGTTCTGGTCCTCCTCCCATTCTCTCAAGTTCATGGATCCCAATCCTGGTGGCTGGCTGCTCAAAGTCAGGTCCCCAGGCCAGCAGCCGGGCTATCACCGTGGGAGAGGGCTGCCGGGCGCCTGCTAAACCACAGCCTGCGTTGCCCGGAGACCTCCAGGGGACGGAAACTCCGTGAAAGCGTAAGGAGCACCTGCTACGGAGTAAGCGCGGTGTCGCTCTTCAGTTGCAAAGACCTAAATTTAGCGAGCGTAACTGACTGAACAATTTGGCATGTCCTCCTGACAACTCTCAGGAAGAACTATAAGACAATATTTAGTAAAAGAATGCAAAACCATTTTCATTTAGCCTTTTTTTAGGATTGTCTTCTCGCTTCCTCCCCATCCCCCAGCTCTGACTCAGATTTTCATATTTTCACACCCTTCACACATCTCTCCTCCTGCGCACTTCGTCCGGTCAAGCCGACCTTCGGGCACCTTCAGCGATCTCTAGGCGTCCTCGGAAAATGACAGTGACAAGCAGCAGAATCGGGGAAGGAGAAGTGGTTCCGCAGATTTTATTACGAGCCGCTCACATGCAGCCTAAGACTTTACAGTTTATAAACATCAGACTGTCACGATGTACCTTCATCACTGAAGGCAAAAGCAAGGGACGCCATCCCCAGCCTCCCTGCCATCTGACAGCCAAGATCCCCTGAGGCTTTGGGAGGGTCAGTGACACATGCCCCGTCCCTAGCAAATGTCAGGCAGAGCTGCAGGGAAACCATCAGGTTTCTGCAGCTTCATGGGGACTCCCACCCGGAGCTGATGCTTCCTTGGTGGCGGCCGAAATCACGGAGAATGTGGTTACGGGCATCCCCAGCGCCAGCAGTGGGATGGCTGCACTGGACTGGGGGGCCCTGAATGCCCAGTGATCTCCTGGCGGCCACAAAGAAGGCCAAGGTCAGCAGCCCGATTTAGACCTCAGGCCTTAAGCACGACCACAGGTTGCATGTTCCTTTTCAGGGGAAGGGAATCGGGGAGCGGTCTTTACAGAGAATGATCTCAGAGTGCGAGGCACAGCAGAAGGGTCTCACCCAGGTCTCACCTGTGTGCCTGTCTGAGACCCCACCTGGGCCTGAGAAATAAAAGTGATGGGGAGCGTGGGGTCACCGGGCAGGGTCACTGCGCCCCCGGAATTAGCGCCTTTATCGCCTTCATCCAACACTCCCTACCAATCAGACTCTGGTTTCAGTCCTTCATGTGCATTTTCTAGATTAATAGTCATGTCAATACTATAAGGGAGGTATTCATGTTCTCAGTAAAATGAGAGGTCAGGCCATTGAAGAAAAACCATGATACCTGCTGACGGTCACAGAGCTAGCAATAAGTAGAACTGTGGTTTCTACCTTGGTTTCCTTGACCTTGGAGCTCAAATATGGGCCTGTTAGGGCTAATATGCCTACTCTGTCCCCTCTACCCAGGTGGCCTGTCACATATCTGCGTTCCTTGATTCCACCTCTCAAGTCAGAATCTGTAGGGCTGGGCCCCTGGCACTGGGAAGCTAAGACATGATTCTAGTTATTCCCATAAACAGGAGACAGGGAACCGCTAGCCCAGGTTATTTGGCCTCTTATTATATATACCTTGGAGTTTAGGCTTGATATAAGATGCAACTGGGGCATAAAAATTAATTAGCCAAAGATGAAACGGCATTATGTTATAGAGAAGAAAATATCCAAACTAGGAATTTTAAAACTTTTATTTTTATTTGTTTAAAGATTAATTTATTTGTCTGAGAGAGAGAGAGAGAGAGAGAGCGAGCACAAGCAGGGGGAGCAGCGGGCAGAGGGAGAGGGAGAAGCAGGCTCCCCGCTGAGCATGGAGCATGTCTTGGGGCTCGGTCCCAGGACTCTGGGACCATGACCTGAGCCGAAGGCAGATGCTTAACTGTGCCAACCAGGCACCCCCAAAGATTTGTTTTAATACTTTCATGGCACTTACTGGGGTCATCTTAACCTCTCTAAGCTTAGCTGTATCAGTGTAAAGAAAAAAAAATCCTGCTCTAAGTGGAATTGTTATAAAAATATTAAAAATAAATGTAAAAAGTTCTGAAAAGCAAATGTTCTATAGCCACATTGGAGTTATGATGAAAAGAAGGCTTTAAGTGAGCAGTCTTGTAGCTTTGAATTATACGGTCCCTTAAAGAAGAAGGAAGTCAGATTTCTTTCTCCATTATGGAGGCAACCATGAGTCAGAGACCTTGCAAGTTCTGAGCATGAAGTGGACAAGGAGGAGTATGATTAGAAGATGGGCCAGGGACCTGACAGGCTTAGATGACCTGTGAAATGACAGAGGTGAAGAAATGAGAGATGGATAGGCTTCCTTATAGAGGTTCGAGGCTGAGAATGGGGGTGCTCAGATTTAAATCGGAAATTGGCACCAGGTGATGTTTAGAGGAATTACGTATGAAGGACGGATCACCAAGCTCTTTGGAGCATGAGAGGCAGAGAGAATGGTATTCAGAGTCATTTATGTTTTTCACTCATTTGCCAGACATTATTGGTCATTTTCAGAGGTCTGGAGCTTGATAGTCTAGGGTTCTTGAGATGAATGAGACAGAGCCCCTGCCTTTCTGGATGCACAGTGTGGGTGGGATGGAGCTCCTGAGAATGGTGAGTAACTATGACAGGGGAAAGATGAGCTTTTCCAGAGTCAACCCTGCTGGGAAAAGCAAGAGTTAAAGTCACTTGGATGGGCTGATGGAGAGGGGGAGGAGAAAAGAGCAGGGCAGAATCAGAGCGCCACCTAGAGGACAGATTTGCCTGGGGGACCCCCCCCCCCACTCTGGTGCCTTCAACCTCCTACTCACTCAGTTCCATCCAAATTCCACAGCTGACATGGAGGATTTGCTTTCTCTTCCTCCGTGCATAGCTGTCCCCTGAAGGACAGTCAAAATCTCATGTCTGGTATATCTTTTCCTGAAGAATCCATCTATGGTGATGTGCCAAGTCTTTAATATTATATTTATTCTAAGTAACCCAGAGTGAATTCTAAGATGTCACTTTCAGTCATTTCCTGTCTGCCCCACGACATGGCCAATGTGAAATGAAAACACAAAGGAACCCCGAGTCAACTTCTCTTCCAGAATAAATGGCAATAAAATAACCAAAAGACAGTGATAATTTTGAAATAAATATTCTCCATTTAACCTTTTTGAGTTAAACTTCCTTTTTTCTCATAAAAAAATTTTTTAATCACTTTTTTGCTGGAACTGCTTAGGGCAAAAACTTTGTCTGTACATATCTTGCTGTAACTCGTGTTGTAGTTATTTTAATGTACTCACACATACACTGAGTAGCCCATAAGCTATTTGAAGGCCTATTTATTTTTGTATTCCCTATCACACTACCTGACAAGTAATGGGACAGTCATGATGTGTAGAAGTCTGTTGGGATTAAGAATAAAATAACAAGAAGTCCTCTGCTTTAGTCTCCTTCCCCAACTAGGATTGTCCCATTTAGTATTCATTTAAAAACAACAAAAAAAAATTTTTTTTTTAAGTGTGACACCAAAACGCAACCGAGAATGGAGAAATTTGAGAGCTCTCTCATGAAGACTGGAGTAGAAACCCAAAGAGTCATGATCAATACTGAAGCATTTGGAGAGAGAGAGAGAGGCAGGAGGGGGAGATCTGAGTATTCAGAAATGAATGTCCACATGTGGAGGTTGAGGAGAAAAGAAGAAAAAAAATGCTGAGGAGTGGCCAAGGAAGCTGGAAAAAATTAATAGGTCAGGGAGGTTGCAGTAAAAGATAATCAGATAATCATAAGAAAGCAGTGTTGGCAAACGATGCTGTTGCATGTTAAGGGAAAGGAAGAAATGTAAAAAGTCATTTGTTTGATGAAATGACCTGTGACTTTTCAAGTGTTTTTTTCCAGAGATGGGGGGGGCAGGGCCATAAATGGATTTTCATGGTATGGCATCTCTTTTAAATGCATTTGTAATCAAGGATTTCACAAGTTAGCACCATTTCCATATACAAACGGAACTGTGAGACTGTAAGCCTTAGAGAAAAGAAACTTTTATTTCTTGAGTATATCACACCGCCTAGCTCAGTATTAGGCATCTAGCATACATATAATAAAAACTGCTTATTATGGTTGAACTGACTCACCAGAGGAACAAGAAATCTTCTACTGCGGAGGCGGGATGGGGAGGATGGAGGTGAGTAATCCCGGCTCCACTAAAGTTTAGGAACTAAGAGGAGAATGAAGTCAACACCATTCTCAGTGACGGGAGCATAAACTGATCCTGGCCAGGGTCTTAGTCACAAGGGAAACAATCCAGAAAACAGGTTTGAGTGAACCAGGCCAGAAAAATGTAAAAATCATAGCTAGAAAGGTCCAGCTTTCCAAGTATCCCAGGATATGGACGACCCTTCCGGATACATAGGTACATGAAGGCGTATTTGCCACCCCAGATACGGGGAAGAAATTGGGCAAGACATCGTGGGACTTGTTAAATGGGAAATGATGGCACTGGATGAATAGAAGGGAGCAAGAGAATGAGAGCAGAGGAGGGGAATGGGGAAGTGCTAAAGCTGGAAGAAGTGAAAACAAAAGGTTAGGAATACAGCATGCTATTTGCCTTTTCAGTGACATTTTGGTTGTCGAACGGTTCTTAGAATTAAGAGCACGGGGTCAGTGTCAGTTACCATGACTCAACGTCTTTCAAGATTCATATACTTTTTTTTTTTCAACTAAGGATGATGTTTAGGAATCTAAGAATTCTGCTTTTAGGAAACACATTATGATGGGTTTTTTCTTTTCTTTTCTTTCTTTTTTTGGAAATGCCACTTTACCTAAACCTACTGTGAAGAAATGGCTAACAAACAAATCCCAGTAGAAGAAATTAAAATTTTATTTCTCAAACTGTCTCAAGCACCAACTGTTGACTGTATTCTTTGCCTGAGCTTAAGAAATAGGGATTTGTGGTGAATGTGATCTACATAATCGAATCCACAATGTTACCATAAACACAACACCCTCCGATAATGTCATGGTATAACTACTCTTTTAAACCACAGACATTTTAACCTCTTTTTTTTTTTTTTAACCAAATACTAAAACAGAGCGGAACAAAAGGCTTGTTATATTTGACAACCTAGAAAGATCGTGAGACCTGGAGAACTCTGCCACATACAAGACTGGCATGAAGTGTGTGGAAAAATGGCTCGATGGATGGAAACTTACATTGGCCATAAATATCAGGGATGAAGAACAACTTTCCAAAGTCAGGCTGTGGCCCAAATCCCACTCCGGCCAGTTGGCTCTGGATGGAAAAAAGTCAGCCCAGCTCATAAAGAGAAGATCCATATCTGAATATTATTTTACCCCAGAGCAAAGGCATGGCCTTGTGCCAAGAGGAGACAGAAGTTCTGATTATTCATGAGAACGGCAGCCTTCACCGGCAGCCTTCACCGTTGGAAGAAGCCCCATTCAGCATCCAGCCAATGGAAAGGCACCGTAGGGAAGCCCGGACTCCCCCCTGAGCCCCCAAATAAGCCATACCTTAAACTAGACTCAATGCCCTCCGGTGTAGACCACACTTGCTCTCGGGTCGCCCTGGGTCCTCTCAGTTCAAACATTACCTTCCGTAGGGAGTCAAGGACCGCTCCCCATATACCGACGCCACCATATTAAAAGTAGGAGTGGAGAACTTGAATGTATATTCTGAATTCTGATTTCTGGTCTTCGCGATCTGCCATTAGCTAACCACACACACCATTTTGAGTAAGCCAACTTAACTCAGTCTCCTGGGAAAATTTTGAAGAGTGATAATTTAAAAAAAAAAAAAACCCACATATGAGAAAGAGAATCAGAATCCACATGAGAGGTCATTTAAATGAGAAAGCGAGAGTATCTTCAAAGGGGGGGAAAAAGCATCTAACCTAAAATATTTCATTTCTAAGATGGATCTTATTGATAAAAGTGATTAAACTATTTGGGGACCTTATTTCTCTCGGGTTATTTCTAATGATCAAGTTCTGTGAAAATTCAACAAGGCCACTGGCTTTTTTTTACTAGAGTAAAAGAAAAAAAGTGCACTGAAGCTCTCAATAAATTGGCAAATTTATTACTCCAAATATCTTGGAAAGAGGTCTAGGAAAGCACAGAACTATGTATTATTATATAATATATATTATATTCTGTATACTGTTAAATTAACCTCATTCTCTATAATACCTCATTTAAACATCAGGTGATTCAAGTTATATATTAACAGGATGATAATTGGGGATTAACACAACTCTGGCTTGGAAAATACAATGCGAGGGGCGCCTGCCTGGCTCAGCTGGTTCAAGGACCCCACTTGGTTTCAGCTAAGGTCCTGATCTCAGGATCCTGGAAATGAACCCGGCATGGGGCTCTATGGTCCCTGCGGAGTCTGTTTAAGACACTCCCTCTGCCCCTTGCGTGCACTTGCTCTCTCTCAAATAAATAAATAAATAAATCTTTAAAAAAGAAGTAAGAGAGAGAAAAAAATACAATGCAGTTGCATCCACACGTGGCCAGCAGAGCGAGCGCCTACTGTGGTCCTGAATGGCTTCAGGTGGGCCCGCCTCACAGATCTCACCTGTGGGAAGAAAACTGTCCCCAAGGGTGTCTGGGAACAGAAGGGGGTCGGGGGAGATCACCTTCCGAAGATGTAAAGCACAATTAGAGAACTCCCAGCACAAAAGTTTCTTAAAGCACAGGGTAATGGAAGGAGGTGGTTTTTTTGTTTTTGTTTTTTTGTTTTGTTTTTAAATAAAATAAGAAAAAATCGCATCCTATAGTTTCAGTGAGAGCAAGTCTCACCACTCTGAAGGCACACACCGCCCCAAGGAGGACGAGAGCTAATACCCGCTCTAATTTCCTTTGCATCTAACTGGACTGTGCGTGCTTTTTTTTTTTTTCCTGTGCGTGCTTTTTAATCATTTGGTCTTTCAAGTGCATCATTTACTTAAAAGGGCATATAATGAAGATGGAAAATGCATGCTTTATTTTGTGCTCGGAGACACGTCTTTTGTTTCACTATCAATACCTTGAAATATCTCCACGGAACAATTAGTCCCCAGCGATCGCCGGGCTGAATGGGCTCTACCGTTTCATCAAACTTCACATTTGCCCGGGACCGCATGGGTGGTTCAGTGGTAGAATTCTCGCCTGCCACATTTGCCCGGGACCATGAAACTGCTTCCTGACGTTCTTAGTCCCAGAGCCCTGCTTGGTGACTAACACCTCAGTCCTCTCCCAGGCCCGTGGCTCCCACACAGGCGCACGCAGGCACACACCGTTCGCAAGCTGCTACAGCAACAAGCCCACCAAGAGGAAAGATGCTAAAAGGAAACTTCGAGGTCCCGCCCATTGTTCACGCTCCCTCAGCAGCCACCTCTCCCCCTCCCCCCATGCCACTCCTATTTTTTTTTTTTCTTCAGTGTATCCCCAAACTTACAAAGCAGCTGTTAACAGAGAAAAAGAGTTAACAGCCAAGTGTGTATCAGCGAGAGGTGTGTGTTCTGTGTGTTTTTGTTAAGGAGAAAGAGGTATGTGTGTGTGTTCAGGAGAGGAAGTTTTAGGTTTCGTATGGGAACCAAGGAAGGAGGTGGGTATATTCCTTGCTTTAAAAACGTTCATTTCTTAGAAACATCAACTCAGAAACGACGAATCGGGCAACTTCGTAATGAACACACCCCACCTTTCTGTGCGGGAGCCTCAGAGTTCAAGGGCCTGTGTCCGGGGCGGTGGTTCAAGTCCGCATTCAAACGAGATGGGTTTCAGGTGTGTCTTTCGAAACTTTGGATGTGACCCTTTCCGGAGCCCCTCCCGGGCTGGCGGGCAGGACGAAGAGTGTCCCCGCTCGGTGAGGGCTTCTCGACGTCCCCCGGCCCCGGGAGGCGCAACCCCGCCGCCCCCGCCCCCGGGCACCGCACCCACAAAAGCCAGCGGACGGGCGGCCGCCCGCAAGCCCAGGTGCAGGCGGAGGCGCGGAGAAAGGACGCGAAGCCGAGCCCCGCTTGCCGGGGCGCCTCCCTGTCTCTGGCTTCCCCCCAGACGCGGACACACCTCCTACGGCAGGTCCTCCGGAGCGCGCAGCCCCGGCGTGGACCCCGCGGGCCGCTGGCACGCGGCGCGGAGGCGCGCAGGGCATGGCCCCCGCTGCTCTGCCCGGCTCACCTACCGGCACCCCGACTCCCGCACCCGACTCTCCCCCCCCGCCTACGCACCCGCCCTTGCCTCAGCTGGCCCCCGCCGCGAGTCCGTTTCGGGGGCAGCCCGCTCCCACTCGCAGCGCCATCCTCGGCTGCCCCCGGGCGGGTGGGCGAGGGTCAGGGAAAGTGGCCCCGGGGCGGCGGCGGAGCGGCGCGCCGCTTCCCACTTACTTGGAGTTGCAGACGCCGCGCGCGCTCCGGCTGCCTTTGTTGAACGCGGCGAGGCTGTGCGCTCGGTCGGGTGCCGGTGGCCGCTGCCCGCGCGCGCCTGCTGCGCCCTCCGTCCGCGACCGCGCCTCCCCGGGCTCCCGCTCCCCTGTCCCCGCTTCGGCTGGGGCTCCGCGCGGCGGCTCGGTCGGCGGGCTGTGGGACGGGCGGGCGGGGAGCCTGCTCCAGCCTGGGCCTGCGCTGCGCCCTGCCGGGGAGGGAACGGAAGGGAAATGGAGAAGGGGAGGGATGAGCGGAGCGGGCAGGGCGAGGACGCGGGCTGGGCGAGGGAGGGAGCGCGCCTTTCCCTCGCGAGCTGATTGGGAAGCTCATTAAAGGCTGGAGTCTCCAGGGCCGCTCTCCCCGCAGGAGCCAGCACGCGGGTTTGAACCCAGAGGCCGGGAGAGGAGACACTGTGTTTTGTTTGGAGCAGGGACCCGCACAACCTTTCTTTTCCTAACTTGGTGCGGACCTGTGCTTTAGGTGGGTGCGCGCCCGCCTTCACGGGAGGGTCCTTAAATGGAGAGCGGATGGCCTTTTAGGATACAGGGATGGCCTCAGACATTTGTTTTGTTTAAATGAGATTCGGGATGAAAGAGCCCAGACTTCAAAAGCAGCTTCTCCTTCCTCCCCACGCGCGAACACCCTCGCCCGCGCCCGGCTCCAGTGCCTCCAGCTGTCAGCCCCGTCCCACCTGCGCGTCACAAATGTGCGAAGTCCTTCCTCGCGCTTGTCACCAAGAGTGACAGATGTCTGAAGGTTCCCAATTAAATGCCACTTTCCTTTAGGGGGCTCTTTCCTTTTTTGGCTTCCTTGGTGCCTTGAGTGACCTATTTAGTGACAGGCCTTTGACACCCAAGGGTTTAGAGGCTTCATGAATGGAGCTCCGACTCTGGTCTCCGTGAAACTCGGAGGCTGGGCTGCGTGGCTTTCCGGGTTTTCATTATGCTGAGTTGAGAAACCAGGCTAAGGTAATAGGGCGGGGGTTGTTTGGGCAGCATGTAGATGTTTATGATACCGATGAGATAAAAGTATTGCATGTCATAATCGTGACATGTAAAACCAATGTCCCCAAACATTTCAAAAAGTAAACTTTGCGGAGGTGCCTGGGTAGCTCAGTAGGCTAAGCGTCTGCCTTTGGCTCAGGTCATGATGATCTCAGGGTCCTGCTCCCTGCCCAGTGGGGAGTCTGCTTCTCCCTCTGTTTCTGTTTGTGCGCTCTCTCCTCCCTCTCTCTCTAGCAAATAAATAAAATACATTTTTTTAAAAAGTGAATTTTGAGATTTTCTGCCACTTATCAGTTCTTGCCTGCTGTTGGTCTTTCTCCTTTTACTTCCTTTCAGCCTATCATTGGACGGCATCCTCCTACAGATGGTTGCAAAGTAAACTTCCATTTTCCACAGTTCTGAGGTTACATCCCTTCAGTTCCGTCTGGTTAGTATCTACTAAATGCCTTAAGTAACTGAAAATTTACATTTGCTGAGCCCCATACCCAACCCCCCAAACTAGAAGCATCGTTTTGTGGCGAGTTGTTCCCAGAGATCTGGGGCTCTTCGGTTGACTGCCACCTGGACAAATGTCCCAGGAGGGTGCCAGTTAGGGTCAAGGAGGTGTCTCCACCAGTAGACCTTTTAATCAGTCAGTCAACCAATCATTTCTTTGGTCCAAAGGGGCAGAAATTCGCTTACAAACCTCCAGTCTATCCCTTTACCTAAAG
This sequence comes from Neogale vison, assembly GCF_020171115.1. Classification (NCBI taxonomy): domain Eukaryota; kingdom Metazoa; phylum Chordata; class Mammalia; order Carnivora; family Mustelidae; genus Neogale; species Neogale vison. Next base: position 215,346,198 of record NC_058094.1, read on the forward strand.
TCTTCATACACAAGCCACACACCATCCTAAAGCAGAAATAAGTGAAGAAGGAGCTGTGTTCCCTCGACTCACGGACTGCATGTTGCCTCTTTCTCCTTGTGATTCCATTTTCCCAGTGACCAAGCCATGTTGGTTTCAGTGTGATTTCACCTGGATAAATTGGGGAGGTGCGCACTTTGTTCTTTACTATTTTTATTTCGCCAAGGCTCTTTTCTGAAACACGCTTCTCCACATTCACTGTCACTCCTGAAGTGTAGAGTTTCTAGGCCTTTAAACAAGGGGTTACTCATTTTCTATTTCTTCCTAATTTTATCTTAACATTTACAGATTTAACATGTTGCTTGTCATTACGGGGCTTACACTACAGAGTTGATAACGTAAGCAATGGTATCCCCATGATTTCCATGCCATAACATGTATTATATAAAAAATAGGGGCGCCTGGGTGGCTCAGTGGGTTAAGCCGCTGCCTTCGGCTCAGGTCATGATCTCAGGGTCCTGGGATCGAGTCCCGCATCGGGCTCTCTGCTCAGCGGGGAGCCTGCTTCCCTCTCTCTCTCTCTGCCTGCCTCTCTGCCTGCTTGTGATTTCTCTCTGTCAAATAAATAAATAAAATCTTTAAAAAAAAATAGAACCCTCTATTCAAATACAGATATATGAGAATTATTGATATCAGGGCTTCTCAACCAGGAGCAAAAATTGTTGCCCTCCAGGTGACATCAAACGATGTCTGGAGACATTTTTGGTTGTTACAGCTTGTGGGGGGACGGATGCTACAGGCAAATCTAGTAAGTGGAGACCAGCGATACTGCCAATCATTCTACAATGCCCAGAACAGCTCCCATAACAAAGAATTATTTGTCCCAATATGTTAATAGAGCTGAGATTACGAATCCCTTATTAACTATCGTACTTTTAAAACATAAAGGAAGATTAAAGAGTCTTTTTTAAGGAATAGTAACCTCTGAGGTTGAGATTAGTCATAATTTACTTCAACGCAGCATTTACACCAAAGTTCAAATGGAACATGTTGTCACCGGACTCTGAAGCGTTCACTTCCAAATCCAACCTTCCTCCTGTTGCCTCATTGTGGGTCTGCTGAGTCAAGATTTCATCTCATTCTGTTCCTTTAGCCAACAACCTTTGAAGACTCAAGTTTTTGATTGAATAGAGCCATGAGCAAAAACAGATAAAAATCCCTCCTGCAATAGAGTTTAAATTTTTGTTTACATAAATAAACATGTTTAATTAACTAATTAATTAAATTTTAAAAAGACGTGAGGAGTGCCGTAGGGGTGGAAAAAGACAATGAAAGAAGATAAAATTGCCAATGTGTGGGGTGGAAAGGTCCTGGGGTGAAATTTGAGTGAAAACCTAAAAGAATTATAAAATGTTGTTCATGTAAATATTTGGGAGGAGACCACCAGGCAAGGGAATCAGTCAGTGCAAAGGCCCTGAGGTCTGGGCCTCATGTGTTAGAGGACCAGGAAGGAAGCCACTATGGCAGGAACTCAGTGCATGGAGAAAGGCATCCAGGCCAGGCAAGTAATGGGCCAAATCATGCATGGCCTTTGTCTAATGTAAGAGTTCTATTTTTGCTCTGAATGAGGTGGGAAGCCATTGAGAGTGGCAAAATCTGACCGATTCACTATGGTCTCTCTGTGTTGAATGGCCCACAGGTGGGCAAGGGCGGAAGCAGAGGTAGCAGAAGCAGATAGAAGGCTACGATAGTAATCCACTGTCCAAAATTCTTCTCCCTGTTTCTTGTGAAAAACAATGAACTGCAAACACCCTTTCACACTCCCCCTACCCCCAGACATGCCCCAGCGTTTGCAAATGCCCACCCTCCCTGCCAGGGGCCAGCCTCTCCAGGTGTAATTAATGGTCCCCTGCATGAGGGCTACCAGGCTAAAATATAACCCACGCAATACAATCTGAAGACATAGCAATTAAAACGTGTCCTAAGGGTGCTTTGAAAATGAGGCCACTGATTTTGCAGTGACAAATACAAGGAGAAGTGTGATCAGCATGGAGTGAAAAAATGTAAAGGAACCGGATGAAAAATTTGTCACGTGTCTCGCAGATCCCTACTTGGCAGGATGTTTGGATTCTCGATTACCATTCCAAGTGCTGCAGTACCCCTAGAATGCAAAAGGACAAGCCATTAGGCTCCCTCGGTTTGATGGAAGTCCCATTAATACACTTCTCCTCATCTCTCTGAAATATCCCAAAGATTTAAAAAAAAAACAAACCTGTATTGTTTTGATCACTGTAACTGGATTACAAAATGTACTTCTCTATTAGATAATTTTCATAATGCTTGTGGGGTTTTTAAAGTTATTTTTTAAAAAAACAGAACGGGTGCCTGGGTGGCTCAGTGAGTTAAGCCTCTGCCTTCAGCTCAGGTCATGATCTCAGGGTCCTGGGATTGAGCCCTGAATTGGGCTCTCTGCTCAGCAGGGAGCCTGCTTCCCCCTCTCTCTCTGCCTGCCTCTCTGCCTACTTGTGATCTCTCTGTCAAATAAATAAATAAAATCTTTAAAAAAAAAAAACACACACACAGAAAACTCAACTGAAATGGCTTAAATATTTTGGGACTTTATCTCAAGCAGACTTGGTAAAGTCAGTGTTTCAAAGCCTTCCAGAACCCAGGTGTTTCCATTTTTGACTCTGCGTCTTCAGTTTGTGAACCAAGGCTTTTCTGGATGGTTTTCAGGAGCTTCAGGCATAATTGGCTTCAAGCAAATAAGGCCCAGGTAGTTGGGGTGGGATGGGGCCATTGGGTGATGGGTATTAAGGAGGGCACGGGACGTAATGAGCACCAGGTGTTATGTGTAACCGATGAATCACTGAATTCTACACCTGAAACTACACACACACACACACACACACACACACACATATATATATATATATCTCCATATGACTAAATAGAATTTAAATAAAAAATTTTAAAAAGATAGGTAAATTAGGCCAAACCCAGTAGAGAAAAATCCAGCCTCCCCAGTCACTGTGACCACAGAGACCACGCCAGCAGAAGGAAGAGGTAGAACAGATCTGGGAAGCAACAAACAATGCCTATAAATTTTATAAATTTTATAAACTTACACTTTTATCAGTCAAGCAGCTATGAGTCTCAGTTGCTTGGCTTAAGCCCGTCAGTCTTGTCTCTCTTATCAAGAGCAACTAAAATATCAAGGTTCTAAACTGGCAAATCTGAGGACCAGGCCTTGGGCCTCCTCCACACTCACCCAGCAAATCAGGCCTGAAATACCCAAGAGCTGGAGCGTAAGAGTTACAAGAAAGCAATCTGCACACCAGTATCCCTCGGGAAAACAAATGCTGAAGCCCTTAACACATATCATTGCATCACTGCCAGGAATGTGTAAAAATATGACCGTATTCTGCCACATTGGATGATTATCCCTGAAAAGCAAGTTTGGTTTTCCATGTGAAAATCATACAGCGTAATTCACTATATTAGCAAAATAATTAGAGGAACAAAAAGAACACATTTACATACAGGGAGGAAAAGGCATTTGAAAACATTCAACACCCATTCATTGTGAAAATTCTCAGCAGGTTAAGAATATAACTGATTATCCTTGTTCTGCAGAAAGCCCTCAGCTACTGGGACACTTACTAGAGAAAGCGAATACTTTACTTCAAAGATTAGGAACGAGGCAAAAATCTCCATTGTTACAACTTTCAATGGATATTATACTAGAGATCTCAGCCAGTAAAATAAGGCCAGGAAAAAGAAATAAAAATAATGGAAAGAGGTACAATTTTTATTGTTATGTGGCATGAGTATACACTCAGAAAATTGTCAGTAATTCAGAGAAGTTTCTAGAACCAAGTGCCCTTAGCTGGATACAAGTTTGAATTATAAAACTCAATTTTATTTCTATATTCTAGCAATTAATCATTGAAAAAATAAATATTAAAAACTGTATCTCAAAAACATGAACAAGTAGTGAGATAAGTTTAAGAAAACATGTCCAAGGCTTAGACATTGAAAAACATCAAGCATTTCTGATGGGAGTGATGGAAATAAGTGGGAGAGATTCATTATGTTCATCAATCTGAGATTTTAACACTGCTAAGATATAAATTCGATCCATATTTATCTACAGATTCAGTGTAATCCAAACCAAATGCCAACAGATTTTCTAATAGAAATTGGCAAACTGGAGCCAAAATTTCTAGGGCCGTGCAAAGGATCTCAAATAGGCAAAACATTTTTAAAATAAAGAACACATTTGGAGGGCTCATACTGCTTGATATCAAGTCCCAGTATAAAGCAAAAATAATCAAGATTGTTGTGCAATATTGGCATCGAGATAGACTTTCACATCAGTGGAGAACAAAACCACCAATTTATGAATAGACTCAAACATATTTCATGGGGAAAGGATTGTCATTCCAAATGGTCCCCAAAGAACTGAGTCATCATGGGAAAAAAATACATTTTCACACTGTAGAGCAAAATAAACTCAAAATGGATTGTGGACCTAAATGTAAAAGCGAATGTTATAAAATCTCTAGGAAAAATAATAGGAGAAAAATCTTTGTTACCCTGGAGTAGGCAAAGGTTTCTTAGATAAAATAGGAAAAACACATCAAGTGTTACTAAGAATTGATAAATTGAATTTCATAAAAATAAAATGTTGTTCTTTGGAAGCTACCATTAAAATAAGAAGAAGACAATCCCAAGAATGCAAATAAATTTCTCAACTACATGTATGTCTGACGAAGATCATGATCCAGGTAATTAAAGATTTCATGTAACTGAATAATCAGAAGTCCATCAACCCCATTTAAAAAATGGTCTCCACAGACACTTCACAGGAGAAAATCTGTAAATCCCAAAAAGCATATTTTAAAAAAATGCTTCGCATCATTTTCCTTGTCAAGTTTGAAATGCAAACTAAAATCCCAAGGAGATACCAACCACATACCTACTGAAAGGGCTAAAGTTAAAAAGACCAACAATCCCAAGTGTTGGTGGGAATATAAAATGGTACAACCACTTTGGAAAAAAGTTTGGCAGCTTCTCCTAATTAGACATACACCTACCATTGGATGAAGACATTTTGCTGTTGGATATTAACTCCAGTTAAATACGTATAGGTGTGTCCCGCACAATGGACATAAATGTCCATCGCATCCTTATTTATAATAGCCCCAAATCGCAAATCCATCAGTTGATGAATGTGTTAATAAAATCTAGTGGATCCATTCAAGGAGATAGTATTCAGAAATAAAAGAATAGGTGTTGATACATGCAACAATCTCAATTAACTTCAAAAACATGGCACTGTGCCAAACAAGCTAGACACTTCTAGGTGCATCCTGGATGATTCCATTCTATCAAATTCTAGAAAAAACTCATCTAATCTACATTGACAAAAAACAGATCAGAGGTTGTACCTGTGACATCAAGTTGAGGTCGGGGAGAGGTTGATGGAATCATCAAATATTCTATTAAAGTGGTGTTTACACAGAAATATACATTTGTCAGGGCGCCGGGGTGGATCAGTCAGTTGAGTGTCTGACTCTTGATTTTGGCTCAGGTCATGATCTCAGGGTCATGAGATCGAGCCCCACATGGGGCTCCGTGCTCAGCGGGGAGTCTGCCCCTCTCCCTCTGCCTCTGCACCTTCTCTCACTCACTCTCTCTAAAATAAATAAACCTTAAAAAAAAAAAAAGAAATACACATTTGTCAAAAATCAGGCTGTATGCTTTACATGGGTACATTTTATTGTACATAACTAAAATTATTACATGTGTCTCAATAAAGTTGACTTAGAAAGTAAAATAAAGAGATAGTGTTTAACAGCATTGGCTAAAGTCAGATTACCTGGCTTCAAAGCCTGGACCTTTCACTTGCTGGTGGTCTGAACTTTGACTAGTAAATTTACCCCTCCATGCCTTGGTTTACCATTTGTGTGCTGAGGGTAATGGCAGTGTCTGCCTTCTAAGTTTGCTGAGAAAATTATGCTTTTAACCGTTTAGAACATTACTTGCTAATTAATAAACACGGTATCACCATCTGTCACATTAACAAAGAAGCTTTAAAATCACCACCCTAAATTCTGGGCTAGAATAGATCCATGTCAAAACAAACCATATCCTAAGAATTCCAAGAGCCAACTTCTTTATTTTAAGAAATCCATTTTTCTTTGCTTATTTCCCAGAGTAGATTGCCAACTGCTGTTATTAATAGATATTCAGTTGATAGTTAACCCAGAAGGATGTCTGCCGTGTATAGATGCCCGACCAGGCAACCCTCTGAGATTCTGCCCCAGGACCCGCTCATGCAGGGGCAGCAAGGGGACTACAAACACAGTTCCATGTGTAAGGACATGTACCCTGTCCTCAAAGAACATATGCATACAGCATCACTGATAAAAGTATAGGAGTTTATAATAAAAGGTGGTTTCCTCCATTCAGAGGAAAAAGGATCCGTATCAGAAGTTAGGGGGAAAAAAACAACTTAATAGAAATGGAAGGATGTATAGTGGGTTTTGAAGAACGGGTTTAGAGAAGTGAGGCAGACGGAGTCAAAGACTGTAATCATTCCAGTTGTGGGTAAAGCTCACGACGTCCAGCAAGAATAATGGGAATGGCTTGTAGACCCTTTGGTGAGGTCTGGGAGCAAACCTGAGCTGGAGTGAGGTTCACGTGTGGCAGATCTGGAACTTGACTTTGTGGCGGACAGGACAGAGACATGGGGGCTTCTAAAACAGACTGACCATGTTCATGTATCATTTAGGATGACTGATGTGTAAAGCATGGAGGCAGCCTCAACGAAAGAAAGTCTACTAAGAACTTGTCATCTCCTCAATCTGTCATTTGAGAGCCTAAGCTTTGATAGAGCCCAGTAAAATTTATTTGAAGGGCATCATCTAAAATTTGGCCTTTGATAACACGCTTAATTTTTTATCATCTCCAGTGAATTGTTTGTACTGCAGCCAGGTAGCCGTCCCCAGTGCCCTCTGGGTACATGGGGCTGCGTGACTCCTCCTGGGCTCTAGCTCTGTTCTGCGAGATAATTCTTCCCTGCTCTGCATTCGCGAACACCCTACCCTTCCATCAAGCTCCTCCCGGACCATGAAGCCTTCCAGAATGACACAACCAAGGAGCTGTCCCATCACCAAGGCCACCTCTCCCAGAGTTCATAATCCATTTATCAAACAACAACAACAACAAAACCCAGGCAGCTGTCCTTAGTAAGGAATGCAGATAAAGAATATGGGGTTAGAAGAGTGAGATTCTTTCCAGCGGCTGCTGGTTAGTTTCCGACTTCAGATAAATCGCGGATGGCTCTTGATCTCAATTTTCTTTTTCTTTTTTTTTAAAGGGTTTTATTCATTTATTTTTTTAATATTTTATTTATTTACCTGACAGAGAGAGACAGAGCAAGAGAGGGAACACAAGCAGGGGGAGTGGGAGAGGGAGAAGCAGGCTTCCTGCTGAGCAGGGAGCCCAATGCTGGGCTTGATCCCAGGACCCTGGGACCATGACCTGAGCTTAACGACTGAGCCACCCAGGCACCCCTCGATGTTGATATTCTTATCACTAAAATATAGGAGGACCAGGAATCTTCAAGCTTCCTACCATCCTGGGTGTAGGATTAGATTAGACATTTTATTATAATTTTAGGAGTTTAGAAGTCCTAACGTGTATTCATAGGAACAAAATCCATCTTTCTTTTAATTTCTCCTCTTAAGCAGGGCCATCCCCAAGGGATATACAACTCCACCCCCCCCTTAAATAATGTAAGTTTCAGGGAGTCTTCCACATATATTTTCTCACTGGATACACATCAGGAAGCTTATAAGGATGGATATCATTATTACTACTTTGTAGCTGGGAAACACAGCTTAATCGAGTAATGAGGAAAGAGGAGAGTGACAGCTTTTCAAAAGGCATTGATATGTCCTCTCTCCCGGCTCTTCACTGACACCCTCTGCCACTCAGCTGGTCCCAGAAAGTATGCATATTTCATATCTGAGATTAATTTCTCACTAATGACAGTTCTGTAATAGAACGAAAAGCTTATGCATATGCACTCCATTTAGACCTTCCTTAAGACTTTAATACTTCCTTTCTTGTATTGAAGGGGTTTTTGAAAAATTTTTTAAGGGGAATCAGGCAAAGAGATGTGAGCCTGAGTCATTTTGTTATGATATGTTGAGGCTCTGCGGTTTATTTTAAGATCAGTTGCTATTTAGCAATTCATAGTCCTAGTTTTATTTTGGAAATGACTTTCAGTTTCCATTGCATATGAATATTTAAGACAAGATGATTATTATTTGAGACCAAAGTTTACTCTTTGGAACTCAGCAGAACAGTTTCGGAGATTCAAATAGAATGTGGCTCCAGGACCTATTAGAACAGATGGATTCTGCCAAGCATCCATCACCTACCCTCGCACAAACACACAATTACACACACACACATGCAAAGAAGGGACGGGAGCAAAGCTATACACGCAAGTACCCGCGAACACACATGTCTAGAAATGGAAGGAAATGTGCCCGCAAATTCTGTTTGCCAAAACGCTACTCCTGGAGATGCAATTTAGAAGTCATTAGTTTATTCGAGAGGGAGAAAGCAAAAGAAGCCTTAAGATACTGAGTTCCTTGTTTGTCCAAGGTTAACCCACAGTATCTTATGTCTAGAAAGCAATTTTCCTTTCAAGGACATACCAGACTATCCATTTCCTGTTAACTGTGCATAACGGAATAGATACAGATGTTGGATGGCTGAGTTGGAAATGGAAATTTTCTTCTTACTCCGAAAGCTCCAGAGCTCCAAGTCCATAGTCGTTTTTGCTTTTGCCCTCTCCCCCTGCACCCGCACATGGGCTTAGGTTGTGCATGAAAAGGGAGATTCTGTGACTAATATCAATGAGACAAAGAAATGAAAGCTCTCTAATCCCCGGGCCGGGCGCCAGCCGTCCCACTGTACGGGGCCATTGGCCAGAAATCCCACTGTATGCTGGGCCCAAAGCCAACCGGGATTGGATACAATGAATTTCACAGCCACTTTTCAGAGCTGACAGCGAATGTCGGGGCACCAACAGCCTTTGATAAGAGCTCCAACTTTCTCTCTAACATTTCTACCCAATAATAATAAAGCTTTTTTAATTTATAAAGTGGTACTCTCTTGAAGATTGCTTAGTGCTTTTAGAGACACCAACTCATTCATCTCAATGCTTATAGTGAGAAGGGGTAGGGCTGGTGGCCAAGACTGGGAAATCAATATTCTCTTCCTGTTTTGCGAGAGAGAGAGAGAGAGAGAGAGAGATTACTTTATGCAACAGTTGATGCTATTATTGAAGTTTCTAGACAAAGTCTCACATGAATATTCTTCCTTAAATTAAATGTGTTGCTGTGTGATTCTTAATGAGTTGTTTACTTAGAATACCTTCTCTCCTCTTAAGACTGGGGGCTTTTGAAAGGCCAAACACATACACAAACCAGTTAATGCTGGCAAGCTTCATGGAACTTTCTGGCTGTTTCAGATTTAAATATTGATTTCTTTCTCTCACTCTCCCTGTCTCTTCACAATGGCAGCAGCTGTCAGGAAGTTGGGAACTTTGTGCCAAGAAAGCACCCAGGAGAGTATGAATGCCATTAAGATATTTTTTACCTTTTACTGTATTGTTGTTTTCCAAAGCTCTTGAGTAGCTCACTGGATATCGGGTAACCAAGAAGGGCTGTGCTTCTACCGGGGAAGCACTAGGTCTGATTTCCATTAGGGATTCTGAATTATTTAGTGGGACTCAAGTGCCCCAATCAGCTGCTTTCTGAGTAGTTGACTCATGGCATCCATTCATATTCAGGGTGTTCCGGGGTCTTCTCTTGAAACCAGAGCATTCATAACCGGTCACTTCTTCATTTTAACTTTCAATGGTGTAGGAAAAAACCTTACTAAGAATTAGGTTGAATATAATACATATCTTGTATGCAAAGCAAGGCCTAGAATATTGAAAATTGGAATAATTGTGACTACCTCACTTAATCACCGTCTCCTTCTCATTTCCAAATCCTGTCATAATGTATTCTGGCATATAATTTCCAGATTTTGCATTCCTTTATGCTGTCAATGAATAGTAATTGCTGTAAGAAGTTAAATTCCTAGCCCTTGCGTTACCTTGCTGACTCATCCTGTTGGGTTCAATAGATTGACATTTTTGATTGACACTAGTAGAAATTCCAGTGGAGATCCAGACAAGAAAATAAAAGGTTGGGTTGAAGGGAGAAGCCAATGTATAGATACATAAATAGATAGCTATCTCTTTCTGTTTCTTGCATGTTAGAGAGAAACCAAAACTGAGCGATGGCCAATGACCACTTATATATAGATTTGTCATTTTTTAAAAATTACATAGCAGGTTTGTAGCAAACATGCCTGAAGAGATGAGCTTGAGTCAGGTCTATGGAAAATCTTGCCAACATTCATATGGAAGTTAGAGTTTATTATTATAGACATTCCTCGGTAAGCTGTAAGCCAAGAAGCACCATATTTGTATTTCCATTTTGAAATACAAAGACCGACTCTGGCTGCCTGGAGGTGGGGCAATGAAGATGCAGAGGGGATCTGCCTTGAGATAATGCACCTGGGAAATCATGGTGGTTGAATAAGTAAGCCAGCAATGATGATGGAGGGACAGCAGATTAGAGAGAAAATAATGGACAAGAAGCAGTAGATGGACATGAAGCAATAGATGGTTGGCTATGGATGGCAAAAGGAAAAAAAAATTATTAGAAATAACCCCTAGGATTGGAGCTTTGTGGATGGTGATGCCATACTCTGAGATAGGGAACAGGAATGGGCAACTAGAAATAAGTCCACTCTCAGAAATGCTGAGTTTGGACATTTATGTGAGGTTCAAGTGGAGAGTGCATTATTTCAGCAAGATTTAAAAGAAATACATACCACGGCACAAATTGACAATTTTAAATTCACTTATGTATTTTCAAAGCATGATCTAAACCTCTGGGCCACTCACTTTGATTAGTCCATTTAGAATGCCTCTCTAAATCAGCTCATGGAAGAAGCTCTCAACCCTGTAATAAAAATCTTCCCAAACTAGATTTTGCCCTTTAAAAGGGGCTGTTTAATTTTCGATGTTTCCATTTCTGAAGGGAAAAGGAGAAACTTTGCTAATGACTAATTCTTTCATTTCGCCCCCACTTGAACGTAACCATATTTTGGAGGTTCCTTATGTCAAAGTGATTAGAGACACAGGAAGTTGTGTCTTTGTTTAAATAAAAACCTAGTTATCTGCTACACAAGGGACAAAGTTGGTAGCTTAACTAAGACTTGTTTTCCACCCCAATCCCCCTTTCTGGGTACCCTTCTCTTATCCATTTAAACTATCATTCTCAGGAATATTTAGTAAATTTGTAACCAGATTTTTACTATTACCCAAAGCCGTTAGTTTCAGTGCCTTAAATCCTACTTGCTTTTTATTTTGTTTTGTGTTGTATGTTTGTGAGTCTTCTTTCTCACTGTATTGTTGTTTTCTTTTGTTTTGGATTTCTGTGCATACAAGTGAGAGGATCAGAGCAACCCTAACTTCTGCTTCATTCCCCTACCCCAGCTAGTTGACATTTCTTGGGTATGGCTTTTACGTGTGTAGAGCTGGGTATTGTCTCCAGTTCCTTTTACATTGCCATCTTGCACCCTGTTCTCCAAACTCCCTTATAAGACACTAATTTTGGTCCCATCCTACTCAGATGAGTCAGGGAGAGGTTGGTAAGAAGAATGCAGTGGTTGACTTGTGCATAATATCTAAAGGATTGGAACAACTGACTACCCAAGAGAAACTTGGCACCAATGGGAATTTTGTCAAAAAGGAAGAATGAGTATATTTGAGAAGTAAAGACAGAATAAAGCTTTCCTGAAAAACTGGAAAAGTACAACTCGATATTAAGGAGGTGACTGACTATAAAGAACATTTATTTTGCAAATTCAGGAGTATGTAATAACAGGCTATAATCATCTTCATCTTCCAGGCACTGGAATAAGCAATTTATAAATATCACACATAATTCTCACAACAACCCCATGAGGTAAATGACTCATTATCCCTATTTTTCAGATGAAATCATACAGTTTGAGGTGGTCGAGTCAGGGTCTGAGCCAGGTCTGACCTAGAATGTACTTTGATTTTCTTTGGTCACCTCCTTCCCAGACTTTTATCTTTTTTGCCACATTACATAATATTTTGATCTGTAGGAAATGAATCATTAGGATTATTTACCTTCTGAAACTAAACTGTTAGAGAAAAATCACGATGGAATTCAGATGAGAAGATACATTTCTGTCTTAAAGTGTGGCCTCCATTTTTAGGACTAGTTAGGAATGCTTTCAGCTTCAAATAACAGAAAACCCGTCTAGCAATGTCTCACATAACAAGACTTCTGGACATCTGTGGTCGTTGGCAGTGGTTCAGTGTCTCCAAGATTTCAGAGCCCATTTGGTGTCTCTGCCACGCTCTTGTCCTGCATCGTGTCTCACAAGATGGCTACCTCACAGGAGTGGTGCTTAGCAGAGGGTCTCTCCTTGAGTATCTCCTGCATGGGGGGAAAAAAATAAAGCCTTCCAGGACCCCCAGAAGACCCTTCCTTGCATGCTATTAGCCGGGAAAGGTCAGATGTGACTTCTCCTGGAAGAAAGATGGAGTAAGTTGGAGATATGATTTTTTCAGCCTCCGTAATGGGGGGCAGGCAACAGAGATAGAGTCTGCAGAAAACAATCTCTTCCCCCAAGAGCAAACACTGTTACCTGCACTTACCTGAGTTTTTGTTGATTTGTTTTGTTTTTCCAATGCTGGATTTCCGCTCCTTTATCTGTACTAAGTTTTAGCAACACTTTAATTTCCTATTTTAATTACCACAGGCTTAATAAAAAGCTGTTGCATGGGAAAATGGTTTTCTTCCTCTTCATCTCCACCAGGTTACTTCTGCCTGTGCAAACAGACTATAAGCAGTTCTGTTCTTTTCCTTAGACTTTTCATCTTCTTTTTTAGGCTTTTCAGGGTTCCTTGTTGATCTCACCATATAAACTCAGAACTCCTCAGTAGGATCTGCTGATAACTGGTTCACGTTTCAAGCTCTTTTTCTTTCACAATGTTTAGAATAAGAAAACACTTAGAGCCTAAGATAGACTCCCAATAAGTGATACTAATGTCTCATTCAGACAAATATTTTATTTGTCAGTGGCACAAAAGATGTGTGTGTGGCCAAGTGTTATTAAAGGAGGAATTTATGCTAAAGAAGATTCTTCTTCCTGAATAGCCAATCAAATATCTCTTGTTGATGAATTACCTAGACCCCAATTGTTCCAATTCATAGTTCTTTTCCACTTGCAGGGTGGGAAGACTTGAGGAAACAACATGCAAGGCCATCCTGTGGGCTATGTCCTTCTAGAAGCCATATCAGGAAGCCCACTAGTCTTTCCATGTGAACCACACTTCCAATATCAGATTTATCATTAATAAAAGTAATATTTTGGGGTCCCATTTGCTTTTTTCTGTTTTATTTATATTTATTTATTTTTAATGTCTCAATTGGCTTGGAACTTAAACAGTAAGGTGGTATGTTATTTAGTGACCCCTTGAACCCCATCGATAAACAACTTGTGATCACAATTCCTTTTCTTTTATCAAATACCTATCTGAATTTATACAAGCTACTTAAATCCTTAATCTTAGTTTTTCTCATTTATAAAATGGGATTACTGGTAGGTACTTACTCCAGAAGGTTGTAACAAGGATTAATATCAAGAAAATGAGTGTAATGTGTACTCAGAGCAGATCATGGAATATAAAAGACATTCACTAAGTGGTCATCTCTTTCTGTCATTTGTACCAGAATTTGAATCATGCATTCAATACAGTTAATAAGTACAAGAGGGCCTTATTATCTGAGCATAATTAGAACATGGAAAATACCTTTTTAGATAAGTGACCAACATTTCATATTAAATGGGGATTATTATATTGAAGAGTAAAATGAAAATATTTATATTATTTAACAAATTAGCTTATAATAAAAAAATATTACTAATATTACTAATTACTAACCCAAAGAATACATCAAATTTTCATTTGTTTTTTACATTTTGTTTCAGTTTTTCCAACAATTTGTATGACAACGTAATATGCCTTATCTCACATTTTAAATCTGAAGCATGATTTTATTTACAACAATTTGTAAAGCTTTCATCAATTTTCCAAGATTCCCTTATTCTTTGCAATTCAATTCTCATTTCTAGAAACTACACTGCTATTATTAATATTTTATGATTTATTTCTATAATTTATTTCCTTGTATTATTAAGATATTATGGCATACAAAAAAATCAGTGAAAGACTTCCCAGCAAGATGTTGGTTCAACAGTTGAGGGTAGATGCTTGCTAGCATTAGGAATGAAAGTCTAAGTACAGACTAATTTTGCTAGTGGTGTATTCAAAAGCTAATGGTTCTATGCCACTGCAACTTTTGATCTACTATGCATTTGCAACCACAGGAACCTTAATAGTGAAGTCTTGACTAGTTAGGATATTACTGGTCAACTCTCTTAAGTTTATTGAAAGCTATATAAAATATGTCATAAACCATTTTTTTTTAAACCTCAAGATGTATCTTGAAAACCTACAGTCTGGAATAACATTTGGTACCTTATCTAACCTCACATTTTGTTATTCCTTGACTCCATGGCTAGAGGCTTATCAGACTGGCACACCTGGGATTTAGAAACTCACAAATGATTGTTGTTCTTCTCCAAGAACTTAAGGTAGCTCTTCACTAGGAGCCTAAAACTCATCCGTATCATCAAGTGAGTGTTTTTTTATAAAAAAGAAGGCAGAGAAGAAGGTAGGAAGGGAAAGAGAGAGGAGTGAGAGGAAAGGAAGCAGGAAAGCAAAGAAAGAAGGGAGAAAGAAAGGAAGGAAGGAGGAATGGGATAGAGGGAGGGAGGAAGGAAGGAGGGAGAGAGGGAAGGAAGGAAGAAAACAATTAAATTCAAGTGACCTGAAAGCATGGGACTGCAGCTCCTTAAATGTCCATCAAGACTTGAAGCAGAGTTCTCAAATCAGAGGTCATTGTGGCTGAAATGGTGTACATTATGGAGTGACTACAGACACAGCTGCTTCTTTATGAGGTGAGAAAGTAGCTGGAAGTGATTTTCCTACTTTGATAGTTTCTCAGTCCTTTACCTCATCTTTCTTCTCAAAGACTTGATTATCAGCATAAACAGTCCTCTGATATCTGATATGGATATAGCCATGGATCTGATAGCTTTAGATGAACATTAGCAGAAAAAGTACAGTAAAGCAACTTTAATTTAGCATTAACAATGCTCTAGTGTTGTTAACAGTGGTCTGTGTCCTTCAAAGTGTTGGAAATCACTGGAGCCAACAAAATACAGATACTGGGAGAATCATGAGTCTTGAATTCTGTTCCTAGTTCAAATTTTGTAGACTCCATCTTCGTTGTTTTTTTTTTTTTTTTTAAATTTTCAAAGTGAAGAGTTTGAAAATACAAATGTATACCTTGGGAGGACTATTCAACTCCATAATTCTGATTCTATATTGCAGTACAGGCCACTTCAATGCACAAATTCAATTATTGGTGGGCTAAAAAATTAATGTAACTATTCCCTCTCCTATCTTCACTAATATAAGGGAATGGCTCACAAATGGTCAAGCCAATCGGGCTGTGTCATTTCAGATATTGAGACTCTGATTCAGTTATCCATGGTTTTGTTCCAAACCACCGAAAACTTAGTGGCTTTAAAAATCAGCAATCACTTTTTTGCTCATGATTCTGCAGTTTGGACTGGACTCATCAGGGTGGCTCTCCACTGTCACACACTGGGACTAGATCATCTGAGATGGCCTCTTCAATTTTGCATTGGATGGGCGCCTCTACTGGGGTGGCTGAAACAGATTAGGGCTGGCAGACATCTTTCTCTTTCTGCATGTCTCTCCATGTGGCTAAGTTGGGATTTGTCATACTGATGCTGGGTTCCTAGAAAGAGCAGACCAGAGGGACAAGCCCCATTGGGAAAGTGCCTATGAAATACTACTTGCTTCATACCAGCTAAATGGGACATTAGCAAAAGGGACAAACCCAAAGTTAGTGTGGAAGGGATCATACAGGACATTAAGATCAGGAGGTGGGGTTCACTGGGGCCATAAAATAACAGTTGACCAGAGATCTCAGTATGGGAAATTCTGGTTCAATTTACACCAGTGAGGAGACTGGAACAGTTTCTGATCCAGGCTCCCACAGCCTCTGTTTTGTTCCCTGAAAATAAAAATTACAACGTAACTAATACATTTCTGGAAGACTCATTTTTCTCGAGTGGGGATATTAAGTCAAGTGACAAGGACATTATTCTAGCACAAACCACATGGATGATATTTAGTATTTGTG
Source organism: Neogale vison (assembly GCF_020171115.1). NCBI lineage: Eukaryota > Metazoa > Chordata > Mammalia > Carnivora > Mustelidae > Neogale > Neogale vison. The sequence continues at coordinate 215,362,661 of NC_058094.1, forward strand.
ACATCCAACCTTTACTCCCTACTTCTTTTTAGACAAGATAAATAGAATGAAAAATATGAGTTGGGTTTGGGTTAGAACAAGAAAATTCCTTTCCTTCAGTATCAGCCTTCTTGGGACAATCTAAATGGCCATTTCGCATTTGGTAATTAAGCGTGTACTTTTTACCAGAGGCTACTGCTAAAGGAGTTGAGAATCTCACTCCCGATTGCCTCTGTCAGAGGAATGAGTGTGTTGCTGGCAGACAGGGCAGCTGTAATCTCTTCCTGCAATGAGCCAGCAGCTCCCTGAGCTGGCGCAAAGTACTGCTATTGATTTTTCTGTACAGATAATTAAAAACAGCTTGTATGCCTCCATTTCATCCTCATCATCAGCGACAATGAAAAGGTCTTAATTCATGCAACTATATCATGGTGTTCACTGCAAACCTTAGGTTTGGGCGGAAGAAGCCTTTTTCCTTTCTGTAGAGCACAAAACCAAACAAGAACAGAATCAAAAACAAAAACAAAAAGATGCAGACACACAAAAACCAACCACAAAACCTCAAAAACCTAAATTCAGAGGAGCCAGACGAAATGTAATTCCAAAGCTGAAAGTAAAAGTTATGAATAGAGGACATTTAAAGAGAGGCTTCAGGCAATGGGGCTAGACACGGAAACTGGAACTGAACCCTGTGGGTAGTCTGGAGAACATATACAATATCACTACAGGTTATGCATTGGCAGAGGTTTCCATGTTACGAAAGAATCTTCCAAAGCTTGGCTCTATACCATCTGAGGCTGGAAATTTGGTGAGCTCAACATTTTTTTAAAAAAGCAAATTAAAATCAGAAAACAATTTCTGGACCTAACCAAATTGTTAATAGGGTTACATGTGTATGCATATTAGAAGAGACAGCCCAGTGGTTTCCTCGTAAACCAGAGATGCCCACAGACTGACATCATTTGAAACTTGAATCAGGACAAGCCTATGAATGTTCTTTTCCATTCTCAGTTCAAGCTTTTGGGTCTATTGATTCTATATCTTCTGTCAATTTAAGTTTTCAGAATTGTACCTTATTTATCACTGCCAAAGTGTGTATACCTTTTATTTTTTAAGGCACCTTTACAAGCCAGAGGGAGTAAAAAGGATTGAGGCAAACTTTAGATAAGGAATGTCGGAGTAAAGTATACCAAATCATCTAAGTTCTGTACAGGCCTTCTCCTTTCACATGTCCCCTGCCCCACAGTGCAGGGGAAGTGTAAGAAATGTGATTTAAAAAAAAAAAAAAGCATGTCATCATTGTAATTTTCCCCAGCATATTTTCATAGGTACAAGTTATTGAGCATTTACTGTGTGCTAGGCTTTGTTCTAAGTATTTTTCCAGCCAGTCTCATTTAATGTCCACAAAAGTTCATTTAGTCCATGGTACTGTTTTTCTACAATTTTGATGAGGATTCTGAGACTGAGAAAAAGTCTTACATGACGAAGCTCACTTTGTCTGTAATCAGCAACATAGGTGTTGAACCCAGAGTTGTCCCCAAGGACTCAGACAATGTCAAGCAGGAAAAAAGCCCCATGACCTAACTGGAGTGGTCAGCGAAGGAGAAACATCCTTGTTATCATTACCATGGCTGCCACACAGTTATAAAACCTAATAGTTATAAGCATTTGTGCTCCATGTAAGTTCTGGTTCTTTCCATCTGCATGAAAGTGAGCTAATTACCTTTATACCTCTGAAGTGACAGACTGTAGAGTCGGGGAGCTAGCCACCTGTGACTCACTGTACTGATCCCTGAAAATAAACACACATAAAAATTCTCAAGGGTTGGATCCACAGATATATTTTTATAAAGGCATTTGTTTTAGACTTTTAAAATGCTGACCAGTAATGAATGCTATGGCAAATAGCGCTCAAACAATATATTTGGGGGATAATTTTAGTATGTTTTCCAAAGGGAGGACCTTGAATGGAGATCATTTTGAAGCTTTTTTCATCTTTATAATGAACTTTATTAAAAGATCCCCTTCAGGAACACATGGGTGGCTCAGTCGGTTAAGAGACCAACTCTTGGGGCACCTGGGTGGCTCAGTGGGTTAAGCCTTTGCCTTCAGCTCAGGTCATGGTCTCGGGGTCCTGGGATCGAGCCCTGCATCGGGTTCCCTGATCAGCGGGGACCCTGCTTTCCCACTCTCTCTCTGCCTGCCTCTCTGTCTACTTGTGATCTCTCTCTCTCTCTCTCTGTCAAGTAAATAAATAAAATATTTAAAAATAGAAAGAGCCCAACTCTTGGTTTCAGCTCAGGTCATCATCTCAGGGGCATGGGATGGAGCTCAGCAACTGGCTCTGCTCAGCAGAGTCGGCTTCAGAGTTTCTCCCTCTCGCAACTCCCCCCAACCCTACTCTCTCTCTTTCTCAAGTAAAATAAATAAATAAAATCCTAAAAAAAAAAAAAAAAAAAAAAAAATCCCCTTCAGAGAATCTTACTACTTGAGAAAAGAAAGGGGCCCTCTAGAGACCATTGGTTGTACAAGCTTGTTCTACCAATGAGGAAAGTTGGACCCAAGGAGAGCAAGAAACATGGCTTCTCAGGAGCAGAGCTGGGCTGAAATCCAGTGCCTTCTCACCTGCTACAAACATCTGTTTCAGCCCAGGAGCTTTTTCAGGCAGAATCCAAAGCATTGAAACATGCTATTGCAATACCAGTTGCAAATGGGGAGCCCCTGAGTGTTGGTGAAATCCCCTGTCACAGTTAGCTATGTGACCTTGAGCAGCATTTTTGGTCCATTGGAACCTTGGTTTCCTCCTGTGCAAAACGAAGTTATTCAGCAGGCTTTCTAGAGTTATTTTACTCCATAATATGTGACTCTGAGATTTGAATATATTGGAAAATTAGTTTCTACTTTTCATAAAGCACACAGGTCTTCTTTTTCTTAAGATTCTCCAATTTTCTAATGAAAAATATCACAATCGGAATCCCAAAGGCAGACAAAATTTAGTAAAAGACAAAACAGCCATTTTTAGACACGCAAGAACTCAAAGAACTTATTTCCCCAGTGCTCGGTTTTAAGAAATAATCTGTGACTATCCTCCAGCAAATCAAGAAACTAAGAAATATGTGAGTCGAAAGTGATAAGACAAATGCAGGGGCGCCTGGGTAACTCAGATGGTTTAGCATCTGTCTTTGGCTCAGGTCATGATCCCAGGGTCCTGGGATCGAGCCCCACTTTGGGCTCTCTGCTCTGCAGAAGTCTGCTTCTCCCTCTCTCTCTGCTGATCCCCCTTCTTGTGCTCTGTCAAACAAATAAAATCTTTTTTAAAAAAGTGATAAGACAAGTGCAGAAGTCCAAAGAAGAAAAGCCTAAGGTGATAATTGTACAGCATGACTATGAAAAAGTTCATCAAAATTAGAACAGGAAGCCAGTGGACTCCGAGATACCCTGAAGGTAGAAGGAAGAATGAAATGGGTTCCAGAATGACAAGGGAGATCAATGATACTAGAGACATAATGAAAAAACTCTGTGTGTGTGTGTGTGTGTTGTATCTTTCAACAAAAACAAAGACAACTTCAAAAGAAAGAAAAAACAGTATCAAAAGTTCCAACTATGAAGAAGAGAAATCTAAAAATAGTAAGAAAAATGATTTTCTGAATGACAGAAATACTCTCTTTTGTTTGGCACTGGGGTCCTGGCCTTGAAAAGTTTCAGAAAAAAATGTAACTGTAGCTTAATATTTGTGTCTGAGAAACCCATTAACCTGGCATGCTCATAAATGTCCATGTTCTTACCTTTCAAATCTTAGAATTCAAAAAATTGAAAAAAAAATTGATAACATATAGAATTTTTAACATTGGTGCAAAATAGAATGTAAAATGTGCGTCTGTAGACTGTAACAAAATAAAAAGCTTCTGCACAGTGAAGGAAACAAAAACACTAAAAGAAAACCTATGAATGGGGGGGCACCTGGGTGGCTCAGTGGGTTAGGCTACTGCCTTCAGCTCAGGTCATGATCTCAGGGTCCTGGGATCGAGTCTCACATCGGGCTCTCTGCTCTGCGGAAAGCCTGCTTCCTCCTCTCTCTCTCTCTGACTGCCTCTCTGCCTACTTGTGATCTTTCTCTGTCAAATAAATAAATTCTTAAAAAAAAAAAAAAAGGGACGCCTGGGTGGCTCAGTTGGTTGGGCAGCTGCCTTCAGCTCAGGTCATGATCCCAGCGTCCTGGGATCGAGTCCCGCATCGGGCTCCTTGCTCGGCAGGGAGGCTACTTCTCCCTCTGCCTCTGCCTGCCATTCTGTCCACCTGTGCTCGCTCTCTCTCCCTCTCTCTCTGATAAATAAATAAATAAAATCTTAAAAAAGAAAAAAAGAAAACCTATGAATGGGGAAGATATTTGCAAATGACATATCTGATAAAGGGTTAGTACCCCAAATATATAAAGAACTTATACAACTCAATACTCAGAAAACAAGATATCCAATTAAAAATGGACCAAAATCATGAACATTTATCTAAATAAGACATACAGATGGTCAACAGACACATGAAAAGATGCTCAGCATCACTCATAATCAGGGAAATGCAAATAAAAACTACAATGAGATAAAACCTCACACCCATCAGAATGGCTAAAATCAAAACACAATAAGCAACAAGTGTTGCCGAGAATGTGGAGAAAAAGGAACACTTGTGTAGTATGGGTGGGATGCAAACTATTGCAGCCACTGTGGAAAACAGTAAGGCATTTCCCAAAACAATTAAAAATAGAATTACCAAGTGATGCAGTAATTTACCCAGTATTGGTAAATACCCAATAGTGCAATTACTGCATCACTTGCTATTTGTGGTATTGGTATTACTTGGTATTAATATTACTTGGTATTACTTGGTATTATTGCATCTTGGTATTTACACCAAGAATACAAAAAAAAAAAAAAAACCCTAATTTGAAAGGATATATGCATCCTTACATTTACTGCAGCATTATTTACAATAGCCAAACTATTGAAGCTGTGCAAATGTCCATCAATAGATGAATGGATAAAAAAGAGGTGGGGTGTGTGTGTGTGAGAGAGAGAGAGAGAGAGAGAGAGAAAGAAAGAGAGAGAGAGAAATATTATTCAGGCATAAAAAAGAAATCTTGCCATTTGCAACAACGTGGATGGAGCTAGAGAGAATAATGCTAAGCAAAATAAGCCAGTCAAATAAAGACAAATACCGTATGATTTCATACATATGTGGAACATAAGAAACAAAACAAAGAGAAACAAACCAAGAAACAGACTCTTAACTATAGAGAACAAATTGGTGGTTACCAGAGGGGAGGTGGTGAGGGGGTTGGGAGCACACTTACCATGATGAGCACTGAGTGATACCTAGAATCGTGAATCACTACTAGAACACACATAGTACACATTATATTAGAAACTAATATACTACTGTATGTTAACTATACTGGAGTTAAAATAAAAAAACATAAAGAAATAAAATGCACGTCTGTGACAGGGAATATAGTTAACAGAAGTTGAGAAGTGGAAGAAGGGAGAAGAGATGGAGACGTGTGAAGATTCACACGAAACCACCATGGCGATCACCGCTGTGGCCTGCGTGGGGGAGGAAAAGGGACCAGAGTGGGAAAGCAGGGGATTTGTAATGTTTTGTTAAGAAATAAAAAGCTGTGGCAGAGTAGATGGGAGGCGTGCGGCGTGGCTGGGGGCAAAGGGCATTATTCCCAGCCATGAGCAAGCACTGGTCCTTGTGCCTTCTAAGCATTTGACATGTTTCTCCAAAGTTTAGGTGGGTTTCTCTCCCTCTCTCTCCCTCTCTTTCTCTCTCTCTCTCTCACACACACACACACAGAGGCAAGTGTTTTACTGCATACCAAAGGGGGGGGTCTCTGCAGATGTGTGGGGTTCTCTGTGCAGTTTCCTGATACTCTGCTCTGTAAGCTCAATGGCCTCAGTCTCCCCAACTCAAGAACTCTGCCAGGCTCTGCGGGAATGATCCCTCCCCGAGCCACTGACTGGAAACTCTGAAGTCTGTAAAATGGCGTAACCATGCAGCTGACTGCCACCTTTTAAGAATCAGTGGGTTTTTTTGTTTTATTTTGTTTTGTTTTGCCTAATGCCTAGTGTCTTAACAACCACTATTTTAAATATAGATGTTCTTTATTCAGGTCCCTGGGAGGATAAATCTGGACTCTATTAGTTCATCTTAAAAGAAGAAAAATTTTTTTAAATGTCTGCCTTGTCAGGGACCCTTTGAGTCTCTGCCTTGTCTAATAGCCAATGTCTGCTTAGTTCCTGATATTGAAAATCTAACTTAGCCACCATTAAAGACAGCACTCACACCCACTACATCTAGCAGCCAGTAAGAGAAGAAAAGAAACTGGTTATGTTTCTTAATTTTTATTCTGTACATTTCCACACAATTCACAATACAGAAAAAGTGTCCAAAAAGTAACTGTAACTAGTCAATTTCGTTTTCAGAGATTAGTTCAGTCTCCCAAATTAATTCCGTTGAAAATCTCTGTAGAGCAACACAGTGATCAAGATACTTTATATAAATAGGAAATGCAAGAAAATTAGGGAAAAATACTTTATGACTTTGTTACAAAAAACTCCATTCTTCCCTTCCCACCCCTCCCTTTCCCACCCCCCTCCCTCCATTTCATATTCTCTGGATCTCAGTTTACCTGGAAATAAAACTTCATCAACTTACTGCCACAGCTGCTATTTTTTTTTTTCTTTCTTTCTTTTTTTTTTTTTTTTTGGATTCCACCTGCCAGTTGGCAGCTCTGCAAAAGCATGGCTCTGGGATGAGATAGGGCAGAATCAGAAATCATGAAAGAGCCCTTTATAATGTGACTGCAACTCTTCACACAGATGTAGCCTCTGAGAGTGAATTACCCACAGCCAAGGGTCCTCTGGGTGTGCAAGAATCTTCTCCCACTCAGACACCAAATTAAATGGAATATATTCATTCATATGGAACTGAGATTGTCCTCTGTTCCTTAACTCTTTACAGGAATGGTTTGGCCCATTTTTGATCAGCTGTGATCCATATTATATTCAGATTCACAGTTGTCACTTAACCGTTGGTAATAAATAAAAAGTAATTAAAAAAAAACTAGCTAATCTTTACTGATACTAAATCAGACTCTACCTTCTTAAAGACGTGTGTTGCAAAATATTCTGTGCTAGAATATTTTGTCTATGAAAGTTCTGAATCTCTTTTCCCAGGATAGCAAGAAACCCATACTTCCAGCCCACAATCAGGATATTAGCAAGCATCGATCTGAGTTCTAATTGCATTGGAAATTAGGCATGTGGTCAAAGCCTCAGTCCAACCAACAAGGAACAGAGGGCAGGGAATGAAAAACTGTAGCGTTAATAAAACCCAAAAGGTCAGGAACTATTTGGAGTCAATATACAAGGTGCAGTAAATATCAAAGCTGGATAGTATCTTAAAAGTGACAAATCTCACCCACATATCTCACAGAGTTACCCATAAATTTAAAACAAAATACAGGGTAAACCAATTTAGAGCTGTCATTGGCTTATTTTTACAAGACAATTTGTAAACATCCCCTATTCTATAATTTTAAGAAGAAATGTTATATATAACCCCCAAAATAAAAAAAGTCTTTCAATTTTTAAGGATTGAATATAGACTTATGAAAAAAACCCAAGTTGTCTTTATTTCTCTCAAATTTTACCATAGACCATCATGAATCTGTGGATAGGTCCAACTTCCTATGAGTACATAGAGAAACTCCTTCAACAAACAACCCAGTCCCAAGGAAAGCTCTATTAGAAAGTTCTATTATAGGAATCGTCTCCTCCCCTAAATTCCACACATAATTCTTCTAAGCTGCATAGATTGAAAATTTCATGATATTCTTTGAAGCCACTTTGAATAAGTTCAATCTTTTTCTATGTCTTCTGAATTTGCTTTCCAGGAGGATCAAAGTTGGCTGAGAGTATATATTATTTGTGTGTGAGTTGCCATGGTGATTTGTGTGAAGACTGGAGCCTTATTATTGTCCCACTCTTGAGAATCTTTTTTTTCTCATACCTCTGCTCTTCTTTCACCTTCAGGGCAAAGGTGAGGTGGGGGAGAAGGTGGACTGGGAGCATTTTCAGAGCAAGATTCCAGCCAGGAGTCCATTTTTGAAGACCTCTATAGTGCCTTCCATTGAGCCAACCTGAAATCTAAGAACTCAAGTCTTATTATTATGGAAGGAAGGGAGGATGGGCAATTAAAAGTATAGTCCACAGGGCACCTGGGTGGATCAGTCAGTTAAGTGTGGGGGTCATGATCTCATGGGTTGTGAGACTGAGCCCCACATCAGCCTCCTCACTCAGTGGGGAGTCTGCATGAAAGATTCTCTCCCTCTGCCCCTCCCCCAATTCAAACACACATGCTCTTTCTAAAAATAAATAAATCTTTAAAAAAGATTTTAAAAATGGACTTAAAAGAAAACTATAGTCCACAAACATAGCAACACCAGCCTAGTGATATAAGACTAAGTCCTACTTAATGGCAATAAGTTATAAAATCTGCCTCTATACCTCTTTACCAGAAAATAGAGGTCTTCTGCTCCTTCTCTAAGCCCTAGCCACAACCACATACCCCAAATAACAAATGGGTAGAAAGTAGGAAAATGAACACTAGAGCCTTTTTTTCTCTTTAATTATTGAACCTGAAATACATATCTTACTCAGGAGATTTGGAAATTGGCTAGCCATGGACAAAGAGAGTTCTGTGTGTCTGTGTGTCATATACACATGAAGGTGTGTATATAAGCAAAACAAATTGTTTCGGTGTCATGAAAAACCTGTTTCTCACTGATTCGAGCTTATTTGCAATGACTGGTGTTTTTACGAAAAACTTTAATTGCCATCAACATGGCAGGAACCTAAAGAGGCTGAGGGCTTTAAATGAGTTCTGCTTGGGTCTGAAGTCACAGAAATCTAAAATGAGAAAGTATCAAAGGAGTCTTTTAGTCTAAGCTCCCTCACAATTATGGAAGTGCCTTTTCCTGTTCCCTCATTTGGTGGTTAATTTTCGCTGAAATACTAGAAAAAAACCCTAGCTGTAGTAAGTCACTTTGTTTCCCAGAAAGCCCCATCCATTTTTCCGGATGTAATGTTTAAGAAAAAAAGAAATCCTTCTAGAAGTAATAAAGTCACCTCCTTTTCATGTCTGTTCAGAATTCTTCTGTCCTTGCTTTCTTCTGCATATTGTCTGCCCTAGAGGACTTGAATCTCCCCATTCTTCACCTGTCTCCTCCAAACATTCCTGTTCCTGATCTAGCTTTGTCCTCTTTCCTGATCAAACATCCTTCTTCTACATGGTCACTGAGCTGCCCATCAAGGTGCCTTGTAAAAGATGAGAGCAGGAATTGAAGAATCTCTCCAGTCTGTTTATTCTTCCCATTTCAAAGTCAGCAGAACTTCCCACAGGTTTATCAGACCTGTGCGTGTGATGGTAGGACAGATGTAGCTTTCCATGGCCACCCACTTATAGCAAAGGAGTCTTGAATGGCAAGCCCATTTTTAACACTTATGGGTATAGAATTCTAAAATATTGTTCCAATCGTGACTTCCAAGGAGAGAAGACAGTACTAACACTTTAAAATGCTGAGAGTCATAGAGAAACCTGGAAGTCATCCTCAGTGTTACCGGCTCGTGAAATCCACCCAGGCACCAAAACATTTGACCTTTTTCCCCCTTGAACTTTGCCCAACCTGAGAGGCCACTGATGGCAAAAACTCTTGACTTTTTAACTTCACATTTTCGTTAGTTTTACCCAACTCTTGCTGTGGGATGCTAAGTCATTATCTTTTCAAGGAGGCACCTTCTAAACTATGGAAATCTGCATGATGTAAAACAGCAGTGAACGCAGTGGGCAGGGTGGTAGTGGGGAGAAACGGTTTACTCAGCAAACATCTACTGTGGACGTGTTAGTCTGTAACATTTAGAGATGTTCGTTTTGGCCGCAGTTCTAGCATTTACCATAGGAATCTGTGCAAGCTGAATTCACTGTGTTGAGATTTGTTTTTTTCACCTAACATGATCTGCATGACCCATTTCATGGGTTCGTACCGAAGCTCAAAGGTGTCACAAGGGCATCGAAATGCTAAAAGGGCATCGAAATGCTAAAACCCTAAAAATTTTTAAACATTACTGAAGTTGTAATAAACAGTAAAATAATAGTAAGCAGTATACATTTGACTTATTTCAACTATTTTCTTTTGAAAGCTATATGTGTTTCACTAAAAGAATGAGAAACAAGATCGTTTCGGTTGTTCCCACCACATAGGGATTCCTTTCAGATGTCATTTGGCTCAAAAGAGGAAAACTCTGGAAAACATTCAGAATCGTCACTCCTCTGCATGGGTGAGTGCTCTCTAGCAGTTATCAGGCCTGTAGCAGAAGCAAAGGCATTTTCCACGGTTGTCTTTTGTGTCCATTCACTTGGATCCCAAATATCTTTGAGGCAAAATTTTCTTCTGTGGTTGTAGATTACATTTAATTGTGAGAATATCAAATCACAGCACTTTTTTTTTTTTTTTACATTGGACGGACAGTAAAACCAATTTCTAATATGACTTAAGAATGCCTAAGAACATTCATCCAAATCCGTGATGCTTCCAGAAGCATTTTGTAGTAAGTTAGACCACTGTGTATGTTTGCTTTGCACTAGCTCTTAAATTCAGGCTTAGTTGGTTTAAAATATTTTAAGTAAGAACCAAAAGTCATTCTCTCTTAGATTTTTCCCCTCAATGTGGTTTTCTAAACATTAAAAAATCAAAGATTTTCATAAATTTTAAAAATGAAGTCTGGCCATTCATCATTAAAAACAAAAACAAAAACAAAAACAAAAATTTCAAAAACTCACAGCATCTGATTTCGGCTCCTTAGATGAAGGTTCCTAATCACAGCATCCCTCCAGATGGTCAGGGAGCCTCTGTTCACAAACAATCCCAGGGGCTGAACGTGTGTAATTCTGTAAGGTTGCCCACTCCACTCTAGGACAATAGTTATACTGCAAAACCCACTGCAAATTCTGCCTATTGCTTTTAGTTCCATCCTTGAGAAACAGCATGAGTTTAAGCTCCCATTGGCGTCGTATTTCTGTCTCATCTTGAAGTCTTGGTCGCAAACACATTTTTAAGAACAGGACCAAGACTCTTGGGAAAAAGAAATGCAAAATATCATTTCTTTAATATTTATATTCTCATTTCATATTTCATAGAACTCAGACATTGCTGGCTGAAGAGTGACTGGCATGTAAAAGCCTGATGGGTTCCCCAGGGCACGCTTCCCTGGTACCATGTGCTATTGGAATCTGTCTTCTCCTAGGCTGCCAGCTCCATGAACTCAAGAGTTTTGGCTCTTGCTTTCATTCTTAGATCCTTAGCATGTTGCCTGCAGCAGAGCAAGGGATAAATTACTTTTCATATAAATGATTAAATATACAAATGTATGCTTGATTCACGATCATATGATTGCACGCAGAATGCCTGAATACATATATAGACTTTAGAATCTGTCTACCGTGAGGATACCATTCATCATTCAAATCTCTAAATGACAATGCTTCAACAGTCTAAGAATTATTTTTTTTCTGCTTTCTTTCTGGGATTGGGTCAGTGCTATGTGTTCTGGGAGAGTGGGTTTTCTGAGGGCACTCCTCCTTGCTCGGTTCCTATTTTTAGGGTTCTCAGTAAACTCTGGGGAGACAGCCTAAAACCCATGGATGGTCACTAGGGGTATAACACGTATCTAATCCAGTCATCTAGGTGATTTAGGGGAATACATGGTTTACGTCACTGGATGTGGGAGAAGCCACCATGATCGTGGACAACCACGGAAGGACTAAGACATATGTGTGCTAAACTTCTATGGCAGATGGCTTCTCAGAATAAGGCATGTTGTAACTCTATAGGGTAATCAAAGTCAGTGGACATATATTTGTCCTTCAGGCAAAATGGATACTTGCCCCAGAGGGTAATTTCATTCTGATCCATCTTGATCAGAATACCTGGGGAAGATTTGGGTGTCTGTATGACAAAATGACTGAAGGTGGTGGTCAGAAGTCCAGGAGGACTCTTGACAAGGTCAGAAACTAGAGGGACTAGAGATCAGTGAAGACCAGGACACAGAAAGGGATGGGGCCAAAGTCCATCTGAGAGAACAGACAGAGAAAAAACTACAGCAATCAGCTGAATACGGAATTCAGAGAATGAGAAAGTAGAGAGATTCAGACAAGGCTCTAGTGAGACCTGGGTAGAAACGATTTTATACAAGTGTTTAAAATCAATTAGAAAAGTCTCTCATTTAATACATGTTTTACATTTTTCTTACCCAAACTGAAAATAGCCCATTTAAATAGAACAATTGGTTTTATTTGATGGCTATGGTGCATTATTTCAACAATGATCTATCTCATTTTTAAACAGCATAAGTGAATTAAAGATGGCACTGTTTTCAGTGATTTTCGTGAACTACTTCCACGGGAAGGAAGCCAGGCTCCTCAGACCCCAGCACGTACCCAAGTTCCTAAACCTTCCTGGCAGCAGCATGCCCACATTAAATATCATTAGGCAACGTAGGGAGTGTTAGCCCTGCAAAATCAGCCTTGTAATGGGGAACGAGCTTGACAGAGAAATAAACTCTCCATTTGTGATCCAAAAATAGCACAGACCAGACTCTGGGCTAGGGTAGGTCTCGTGCTTCATGGTAGGTAACCTAAACAATCATAAGACCTCTTGGTCATGGATTTTATGACACAGGCAGGCAATAGCAAATGCCATGTGTAATTGGAGTGGCTGCAGTAAGAGAACTCAGCTTAGCAGCTGTAAAAACAACAAAGAATAAAGGAAAATTTCCCGTTAGCTTTTCTTTAATTGCTTTACTATACATAGATGATTAGCATGCTTCTAAAATGTTTTGTCTACTGGAAACCTATACAATAAAGTATGTATAGCATATTATAAATACATACCATACATACATATGTATACAAATAAATACATTTCTATGTGTGTGTGTTGGGGGGGAAGCTGTATGTACAGAGTCTTTCTGACATAACTTGTAAGCAACAATGTTGATCAGTGTTAACACTGTTTATCTCTGGGGAGTGGAACTCAGGCCACTATAGGAGTACAGAGGAAACCTTGACCTTGCCCGTGATTCTCATCTGTGCTATTAGAACTTTTTTTTCCCTATAAAAAGCATGTTCTACCTTTATGACTAAAAAATCTATATATTTGAAATAAAATTGACATGTTAAAAAAAATAAAACTGCTGCCCCACATTATTATAAAACCTGGATATTATGAGAAGTCTAGGAAATGAATGTCAGAAATCCTTTAGGCAAAGAAACTATTACAAGGTCCAAATGCAAACTGCTTGTATCTCCCAATGCCAACACATCTGCTTACGTGCTAAGGCCAACCACCATGATGGGCTAGGGAGCCAGGGGTTGTGTGGGGGCTTTCTGTCAGCAGTCGCTAACATCATGTCCATGCAGTTGCCAGCTAATTTCTCTTCTTCAGAAGTTGCATCAGTTTTAGGTGATAGACTCCATAAAGGTAACCAGAACTCTCAAAGTGAAATTTGTGGCCATGGTGTTTATTTCCTTCTTGGCTTCTTTTGTTGTTGCTGTTGTTTGTTTTTGTTTTCTATCAGTCCCTGAATGTGATAAAGCACAGCTTCACTGGGGGAAGCTGGGTTCTAAACCAGGTTCTATTCCATTAAATGTGTACTTCCAGAATACGTGGTTCTGAAAATAACGACCTGAAGGTTCTCTCCTGTTGTCTTGAAGTAACTTTCCATTTCTCATACTCCTCCCTACCAACCGAAATCCACAAATGGAAGCCCCAAGGAGAAAGCATCCGCTGACGAAGGGCTCTTCAGAGCCAAGCACAGAGGACAACGGGCAGCTAAGCCAGCCACGCTCCAGCACTGTCCTGAGAGGGTTTGTGGAAAATGGTATTCCTGTAAGTATATAGTTTTATGTCCTTTAAATGTTTGTGGGTTTCCAGATACAGACCAGGTCCAGCCCACTGGTTTCTGCCCTTTCTGATGGCCCACTAAAGGGGATACTATATGCTTGAGCTGAGCTGGAAACTCCTGGAGCATATGGCCCCAGCTCCTTCTGAAGGCCAGGACTTTAAGAAATGCTACAGAAGGTAGGTTTAATATTGAATCCATTAACTATGTATCCGTTCTGTTCATTTTTGATGTTCTTTTGTTGGAAAACCCAAGTCCCGAGGGTCTTTGCTTTTTCCAAAAGATATTTGCCTTGGCTGTACATAGTTTCCCATCCATAATGCAGAACTCTTTTGTGGGGGGGAGCTTGGAGTGATTTCCAAATGCATAAGAACCCCTACAGTAGTCATTACTTTATCTATTTCATACCAGGAATTTACTGTGACTTCAGTTGGACCTATTTAGACTGGCCTGTAGCCATCTATACCCTAAATTCTCTCTGGGCTGCTTTGAAACATCACATAGAAATAGGAGATGGTAGTTGGTGAAAATAGTCCTTCATCCCAGAGATGGCATCTGGGTAACCAACTGTGTGGCCAACTATTTGGCTCAATCTAGGGAATGGAAGGCACCATTCAAAGCCAGATTCCGGTCTGTTTCAAAGACTATATTTCTGTCATCACCACCTCTCTCTGACATTCCTACCAACTGAAAAACTCCCAGATGAAGCCCAGGGATTAAATTCTCCTGGAGCCCATTTTTTTCCAGTTTCTGGAGACAATCTACTGCCATCCTCCTCACCTCAGCATAAAACCCAACAGATAATTCCATCGCAAACACTGATAGATGGACATAGATGACTCATAACCAACCTATGCTTCCACAGCTAGAAATAACACCAATAATTTGATTTTGAAACAGCTAAAGAGATCCTTTACCCCCATCCCCAGAGAAGCTATTTCTCCTTAATACAGTTTTCCTATCTGTCCTCTCAAAATGATATGTGACCAAAATGCGATTCAGGTAAGCAATGCGTCACCTCTGGACCTTTAAAGTGAATGTGGAAATACAATCATTTATATGTTCACATGCAGAGACGCTAGGAAAGCACTTTGCTTATGTCTAAGAACAAAATGGAAGAAAGCTCAGAAGACATCAGCTTTAGTCTGAAACAACCCTGGATCACCCACTTTCATTTCTGACTTCTGCCCAAGTCAAGCAGACATCTTCACTGAAAGTTAGGAGCCCTTTCCTCCTGCTCTTGTAGTTATCACAGAGTCTCTACTAGAGGGACCGGTAAGTACAAAGTGATCTACGGTGGGATTCAAAGTTGTAATTCCAACGCCAGAAGAAACATTTCTGGTTAGGGCTCCCACAGTGGGTTTCTACTAAGAATTTCCTGGCAGGGGGAAACAGAGAAAAGAATAAATTAGACTACCCCATATGTCAGAAATGGGGTTGCAGCGCCATCAGGCATGACCTTGGGACCTGACAAGTAAAAGGTGAAGCGTCCATCGGGAAGACCCAGCCATCCTGGAAATCCGGCAGTGGAACTCATAAAACAAGGCTTTGTCCTTGGGATAAGGCTTATTGGGGGTAATGAAAACCAAACATTTAGAAGGAAAACCTGAAACGGGACCCCTCTCACCACACACCCAAGAGTCTCTACTTATTTGCCTCCGTGCAACACGCCAGTGACTGTGTTCTCGCTTAAGTGAGTTATTTTGACATATGTTGCTACTTTTGCATTGGCTGTTTTATTTCAAGTCAATTAGCCTGCTTTCTATTATCACTCGAGAAAGTCTAGAAGCAAATGCTGTCACAGTGCTCCATTTCCTGTAACCACAGTCCCCACACATGGTTTTCTGCTCAGCAACTTCAACAGCACTTAAAATCCAGTGATTCTGCCCAACCAGCCGTGGGCCTTCATTTAATCCTTTGCTCGTCTCTATCACAGCAAAAGGCAAAGATGGCTACACGTAGGCAGTATGGGGTTGTGCAAACAGCCCAAGCTGAACCAGTCCTTCGTGGCAATCAGCAACATCCCTGCAGCCAGGGCCAGCCCCCGGGTTCCCTCCCATGCCACCTCGCCATACCTTAGAGATACTGCACACACGTTGACATTATCCATGTGGCACATCCCAGCTCCTACAGAATGACAAGGGACGAGGGAGGGAGGGGAGACATGCAAAGAGTCACTAATCGTCTTGGTTTATTTCGTCTTGGAAACGGGAGCAGCTTTACAGCGGCATCGTCGCGGGACACCCAGAGGGCTTTCAGAGACCTCCAGAGTGCCTTGCGGTCTGCAGAGACTGAGTGTAAAGACAGCAGATCGTACTTTGCAGATTGTATTTTTTTTTTTTTTTTTGGAATGGTGGGTAGTTGCAGTAGAACTGTGTGGTGCGGAGGACTCGTGAATGCATGGGGGAGGAGGGAGCAGTGCCATTTGTATGAACATCCTGTGAATCTCGAAAATAAATTATACAGGTGAACACAGCAGTTCATGCTACTTGCTGGAAGCAACAAGGATCAAATTTTGTGGAATGTGTATTCCACAAATCTCCAGGTATCCTGCCTCTTCCTCAGCGGGCTATCATGTTCTGTTGTATGTCTGGTAGCCCTTAACATCTGGTGGCATGGTCTCAGATAGATTCTTGCAGAGAAAGACTTATTTGTGGATTCCAACAGCTTCTTCCAGGGGAGCTGCCCAATTGCCGGGAGGGCACAGGTGATACACTTGCTCAGGTTCTCTTTGCGATCTACCAGGGTCAAACAGCAGTTTCCAGGTCCTCGTGGCCAATGATCTTATAGTTCTGGCGGCTTTCTAGGTAAGCAGCCAAATCTGGGTCTCCAGCCTGCTGGGCTCTGTCTTGAGGTGTCTTACCCTAAAGGTGACAATGGGAAGGAAAGAGACATAAATACTTGCAATGAGATTTTTCTTTTTTTTTAAATCAAAGAGGTGTTCAAAGTTTACTCACTGAAGGATTTTTCCATGCTTATGGTTTTAGAGTTGACAAGACACTTTCAAATCTATTGCCACATTAAACACATGAGGTAGGTAAGTTCGAGAGAAAGGCAAGATCACTTGACAGGTGGGGCTCACATCTGAGGAAAGTGGGGTTCAGAGAAACTGAGTCCACAGCAGGAAATGGTGTGGCACCCTGAGTCTGGGAACCCCAATTCTTTCTGGGAGAAGGGCAAGAGAAATCACTGAACAGAAAAGTAGGAAGTAGGCATTTGGACTTCTGACGCCAGACGCTTCCATGATGCTAAACCCTGGGAAGCAGCAAGCAGACAATGAGAGGACCGGACCCTTGTAAATGATCTAAAAAGGTTTCTTTGCTGGTTTCAAAGTCTTCAGTTAAGTTTTCCCAATTCAGAATATCTCATCTCTCCAAAAAGAGAGTCAATTTTGGACTATAAAAGTGATATTGATTAAATAAACTTGGAAAAGCACAAAATTTTGAGGAAGAAAATAAAAATTACCATTAATTCCTATACTACACTAAGATAATTAACTGCCGTTAACCTTCCACAGAGTAGCCAATTTGTCTTTTTCTATGGCTCTACACAGAAAATTTTTATAAACAGAAAACCATACTATGGGATACCTGGGTGGCTCAATCAGTTAAACATCTGTCTCTTGATTTCAGCTCAGGTCATGATCTCAGAGCTCTGAGATCAAGCCCCATGTTGGGCTCCATGCTGAGTGCAGAGTCTGCTTAAGATTCTCTCTTTTCTTCTCCCTCCACCCTTCCCCCTTGCATTTTTTCTCTCAAAAAAAAAAAAAAAGTTAAAAAAAATCCCACACTCTGTTTACATCCTATTATATAATACACTTTTTTCCCCTTTATTAAGTGGATTTGATATAGTTATCAAAAATTTATGTCATGCAATGTTCTTCTACATCATCTTAAAAGATTGTATCATTTCTTGCAGCTTACTCTAAAGCCGTATGTATATTTATACACACACATGATGTATCTCGAAGGAGGTCAACAGATAGAATTCAGTAGTAGAAGGAAGGTCTCCATTCTTTGGCATGCATAAAGATATTACTGAACACTCCCTGAATCTTCTAATTTTTGTTCAGTGATATGGCTTTACCTATTTAAAAAGTGATATGAAATTCAAAAAGATGGAGGCATGGTCATTGTACCAAAGAAACAGCTCCATGTATAAGTGCACACGAGTATTACAAAAATTACTGCAGGCTTCTCAGCCTCCATCTGAGTCACTACAATGGCGAGTGTCAAGCTCAATTAAGCCTGTTCCCTGTAGCTTACAAGGGTAAGTGCGTAGAGGATAAAAGGAAAGTAACAGTGGCTCTGGATTCTTTCTAAAATTTTACTTATTTATCTGGGATTTAATACTGAACTGCTAGCTTAAAGTTCCTACGGTAAGTTTTTCCATCTTGCTTACAGTATTAATAGACTATCTGGTCCTCAATATTAATGAAGTTGGAATTACTAGCTTCCAAGTATTCAGAGAGGTGAACCGAGGTGGCTCTTGAGTTGGTTTTTAAAGGAACTATTCCGCATCAAGGGAAATTCTTAAGACATTGCTTCTCTCCAAAAAAGAAAAAAAAAAAAATCTAGGAAAAGATCCAGTCATAATTATCATGTTCTGCTTAACTTAGCATAAAATTACAAAATGGAAAAATTAACAGATCTCCCAAAAGGATGAAGCGTAGACTATTTCATATGGTAAGACTTCTAGAACACAACGTTGGGGGACATAAGCATTCTACAATAGCATGAAAAAACAGTAGGACTTCACTGACTTAAAAAAAAAATGAGAGAGAAAAACAGGCATACCTACATGTGAAGAGAGATCATTAAAATTTTAATAGTATACAGGTCATAGAGCGTTGAGATTTCTCATGATTTTAATCTTTTTAGATATTCTTTGCATTGCTAGAGGTTTCTATATAAGAATGCACTATAATTATAATCATAAAAACAAGGAAGCGGTGTTTTGGAAAGAAGCACACACACACTCAACAAAAGAGAACACAATCTCAAGGAATGTGGAGCCCATTTATCTGATTCGGAAACTTAGAAAGATAAACAAGACGAGTCTGCTCAGGGGCCTGGTGTCCTGCCCAGTCTTTTGTCTCTTTCCCATTGCTCCTCTTTTCCTTTGATTTTCTGAGGTAAGAGCAGTCCTTTGCATGGATAAGTAGGCAACTGCCACCCTGTGTGGTGAGTTGGCCCAGCCAAGCCAAACCTCCCTGAGACTGAGGCCTCCCGGATCCCCTAGAGGGTTGGTGTTTCTCTATTGGGTTACACGACGAAGAGTTTAAGCGCAAATATCATCTGGGAAGCATATCCCACGGAGCCCTTAGCTGCTCCTCGGTTTCAAATGACCCTACACCCACTTAGCTACCCAGACAGCTCACAGACACAGCTTAGCATGTCCGACAGCCCTAGTGAGGAACCCAGGCAGCCAGGGACCTCCCTTGGAGAGCTGGGATCTGGTGGGCTGCGGGGAGCCTGGAGAATCAGGCAGTGCTGCTGGCTCAGAACCGGGTTCGAAGGAAAAGACGTCCCCGCGGGAGACAAAGTTATTTTCTGGCGTTCACTGCAGTTGTAGGACACCCCGGGGGAAAATGGACCAAAGCAGGTGCTCGTCACTTCAAGAGGTCTCGTGGGGCTCAAGTCCTATAAGGAACAGGTCTGTGTTCCTCGGCTACATTCATCGGCTCCAAACTTAGGTTATGCACTGCCTTAGCTTAATGAAACCCTCATCTTTATGTTAAAATTCTTCTCTGCAACTCTCTACAGTTAAACGGTTTGTCCTCTCTTCGCGTCTACCCAGGATGGTTTCTCAGAGCTGCTCGGTCTCCTCTGTGGTACCGATGTTCTGTATTAACTGTCCCCCCCTCTCCCCCCCACCCCGTCCCTTCTCCTGGGCTACAGTCCTGGGGCTGCACTGAGCTTTACCTCGTCCTCTGCTCCAGCTTCCAGGCCTTTCCTTGGTACTTTCTGTAAAAGAATGACTCCTGGTTCAGCCTGATCTCAGATCTCCTGAGTGGAGTTTCTCCTGACACCTGACCTCTACCTGTGGGCATCTTTCCCCTCAAGGTCGGCAAGTAGGTCACACTATCAGTTTCTGGCCTCACTGCCCTCAAGATATGAACACGCTTTAAATCCAGACTGACATGCCTTTTGTTGCAGGGAAACCAACCATGCTTCAGGTCCCGATGCCAGAGGACCACTGTAAGACAAAGACATTACGCAAACCATGGGAGAAAACCCCACTTTATTGCTTTGTCACCTCCTCCATCCCGTTGGATCCGGGGAGTGTTCTGTCCCCACGTGAGAACGACTCATCTGCTGGGCTGGGGCTCAAAAGAGCTGAGTTTGGCTTCAGGCTCAGCTCCTGGTCTCGGGGCACAGAGCTCTCTTTTGGTTTCAGTTTCCGCATTGATGAAATTCCCACCCTAACTTCAGGGGTTAACTTTTAGGGAAAAATATACGAAAATAAGTAGGAAGAAACTTTCAAAAATAAAAAGCCAACAAAAAGGCACCAGATTTAAGGCAGTAACCCTCTGTCCAGCTGACCACCCTGACCCAGACAGCTAATGACCTGGACACCCAGACGCGGGGCCACAGAAATCACAGATCGGAAGCTACTCTAGATAAAGTCGCTGAAGGAGAAATTCCAAAGCAGGCCGGTGTCTTCTACCCCTTTCCCAGGGCTTTGAACCTCACCTCCCCACAACTTGGCTGCTGGCCGGGGGGCAGGACAACCCCAAAGTCCCAAGGCCAGCCCATTCAGAGGTTTATAAAGTCCCATAGGCAAGCACACACCCTTCCCCTTTGTGCTTATACATTTAAACTACAGTTTCTCTAAATGAAGCACTTTATTTTTTCCTCCTTTTTCCAAAGCCCCAGGCACTTCCATAAGCACAGAAAGGATGCCTTTGCTGCGGGCACAAGTGAAGGCAATGGGGCCAGCGATCGTGCCCGGCGGCAGGATGTTTGCCCTCACTCCTCCAGTTACCTTGGAGTCCGTCTTTCTCAGAGATGCTCCCGCGTCCACCAGAAGCTGGCACACAGCCCGGTTCCGCTGGCAGGCAGCCTTGTGCAGTGCGGTCTCACCCCTAAATCAAAGATGAAATGGGAAACCACCCATAAAGGGGTTGGGGGCAGGGGTGGGAGTGGGGGCGGAGGCGGCAGGGAGGGGGTGAGGGTAGCTTCCTATCCCTGCTGCTGGGGTTCTGTGCTCGTCCGCCTCCTTCCCTATCCGCAGCGGAGACCGGGGGCTGGGCGCCTTCGGGGGAGGTGGGTGAGGGGGGTGTCTAAAAATGCCTTCAGTCATCAACGAACCATAACTATCTGACACCAGTCGCTTGTCTCACAGTGGTAACTAGGCTGAGTGATTTTGTTTTCAACCACTAGCGTTGGATTTAGGTAACACCCAGTAGCACTGCTGAACACACTGATGCGGGAGAGGGGGCCTAGCCCCATGAAACAATGTCCTCTGTGGACACGTTCAGGCAGAACCTAGGGGCACCAGATCAGGGACATATGGGGCAGGCATGGGAGACCAGAGGCCTTTCCAGCAGCTCAACGCTGGGCTCGGCAGACCATCATCTGGCCCTTGGAGGGGTGTCTCTGGGGGACTTCGCGTGGAAGGACCAGGTCAGCACAAGCCACTCAACCTACTGATGCCACGTGGATGGCAGGTGGGAGGGCATGGGCCGCCACAGAGGACATCTGGGAGAGCTGGGAACATGAGCTCTCCCTGCTGGCCGTAGGCCCCTCAGTATAGGAAGATGGCAAAGCTAAGTAGCCACTTCCACCCCCTCTATGGGGCAGTCCAGGGAGGAGGAGATTTCCATTCTGAGTCTAATACTGAAAAGATGTTTAAGGCCAAAGCGTATGGAAAATCAAATGCAGTCCTTAGAACAATGCTTAAGTGACAACCTTGCCAATAGGTTGGGGCGAGCGGACAAAGTCTCTGTCACACGGACGGTGTCTTCCCTTTCTAGTCAGTCATAACCATAGAAGTCTATCTCTTCCACTCAGCTTCCATCCTACTCTTTTCTCCTTTTCCTCCTCCAGACCTACTGAGCTCCTCCCCACCCATTTTTATCGCCTTTCAAATGTCTTTGAAGGTTTATAGTGCTTTCTATAAGGCTTTCAGGGGGAGAGAGTTAGCCTTTCTTTGTTCCTACTTGGGGAGGAGGAGCTATTTTGCTTCCCTAGGAATAAAAAACGTTGAAAACAAACATCATGAGTTTGAGGCCCACCCCTGAGAGGATGATCTTCTCAACGAGAGTTTCTCATCTGAACCTCAGACATAAAAATGGTTGGAATGACTATATTCTTAATTCTCCAATGGCTGCATACACGTTGTTGCATTCCAGACCCAGTATAGGTTTCATTACAAACAAAGCACGCTATAGGGCATTAGGACGTAATTTTCTCACAAACCCCAGTTGAGAAAGAGTAAATAAAAAAGGCAAATGTATTTATTTAGACTTCTCAGTAGTCTATGATGCACTGTGCAAAACTACCTTGCCCAGGGGAAGCTCTAAATGATGAACAGCGACGACTGTGCGTGCAGTCGTTATGATTCTTGTCATCAATTTTTATTGTGTGATTCTTGATTGAGAAGATTAGCCCTGCACGGTTATAAATACAATGGAAAGTGAACTTCTTACCACTGACATTTAAATTATCTATTGTAGGCTCTACAGACTACCTTCTCCTCCAAATACTCTCTGAAGAAAATAATCTAGACTATGTAATAAAGGCAACACTCACGTTTCGCTGTCTGCCATATCCAATAACTCAGAAGGTCCTAAAGAGGAGGAAAGGAAGACACCATCAAAAATAAATTCAGAAACTAACGATTAACACAAAAAAATCTATAGTCACAGAATTAAAACACCTTGGAAAGGTGAATGAAGTAGAGTCACTCGGTGGAAGGGATAATAAGACCACCTCCCCCGCTCTGCCCCCCGAAAAGATAGGATTTCTCTATTCCCACTCACCAACTTCCCAACTGCCACTGACCAATATGCATGGGATGATACAGGCTATGCTTTTAAAACAGCTTTCAACCAGGTTGAAGAAATAAAATCCATCAGAATAGAATAAGTGAGAAATAACTAAAGGGTTACCTTGGGAGAACGGGGACACGTTGGTGGGCTTTAAGGATTATCATTCCCCAGCGGCAGATTGTCTGAGATGGGCTTTTATACAGTATGATTTTAAAGCTACAAGATACCATAGATATCATCCAGCCCAATATCTATCTTCTAGAAACAGAGTAAAATTGTATTTTTCATAAAATTTCCATTCAAAGACCTAGAAGAAATGTTATGTATAAACACCAAATGGTTATAGATGCTTCCTTAGAAACGGAAATGTCCAGTGGGTGTGTGCACTGATGATATTCTATTTGTTCAACAATTAAATCATTCAATCTGCCAACGACACTTGGAATGGCCACCTTTCTACCTTCTGCACCGCTGCTGCCCCCCCCAGCCCTCCTGGACTCTAATCAGTCTGCAGGTATCAGCTGAGACACAGTTCCCATAAAGCCCTCTACAATCTCTACTCCGAATTCTGCATGAAATGTTCGGCCTATATGCCCCCTCACTTTGGACACTAACCCTTGTCCTCTAATTGGGAGGGTGACATAATTCATCATCCAAATTGAGATTGTCCTAGACGGGAAGGACTATGTAATTAGCGATCATGACATTCCAACTGTAATAAAACCACCTGCTGATTTGTCTCTTTGTACAACTAGACTCTGGTAAACCCCTTTGAAGCTTTGGCCTATGCCTTGTTTGCCACTGCGTCCTTCCTCAGTGCCTGGCATGGAGCCTGGGACCAAGCAGACGCTTACATGTTTGTTTGGATTAATGACTAAATGGGCTTGGATGTGCCGAACGGAGTTCTAGGTATTGAGCATTCTAGTCTTTAGAAACAGGATCCTGTTGATTTGCTGTCTGTCTTGTCTGGTATCATTATCACTGAAAATGTGCTTATGTGATTACTTATTACATAAAAAAAAAGGGAAGAGGTTAGGACTTTCTAACCATGGAAAGTCACTGGCTAAGATGACCGAGGTGCTGTGGGACCTTCACAATCCTCCCGGTCATCCAAGAAGCTGCCTCTTCTTTCACATCTACTGGCCATCTAGGCCACGTGACTCTTCCCTTATACCCTCTGCCCTATTTGCCTCTTCCCTTTGTCCTCTTTGACAAATTAGGCTTCCTAATTGGTCTCTGCCTGGAGCGTAATTAGCATACCGAAACAGTTACTAAGAAAAATGAAAATCTCTCTTTTCATTCAGATTTCCAGGTTTCCAATTCAGCGTACTGACTGCTCACTCCCAAGTGTTCAACCGTGAAAGTCAGCGGTCTTTCACCTGGAACCGACCTTCCTCAATTCGCTCCAGGTCCCATTTTTTTATATCAGTTCACCAGGTAGCTGTGCCATCACACGCCTGTCTCTCGGGCTCTCCCCAGCTCACAGAGCTTATTCCCTCCACTGTCCTGATCCAGAACAACCTTCTCTTTTCTAGCCACACACCTAAATGTTACCCGTCCTGTGAAGCCCAGTCTGTGACAGGCCTTCTGCAGAGACCAGCTTTGACAGAAAGACTCTCTCCCTTCTCTGCGCTCCCGTGACACGGACTTGGTTCCACCCTTGTATTATGTATTTGCTTTTCAGGCCTATACCTCTCTCCCTAAATGAATTATACCAAATTCCTGCCGTGTAAGAATATTTAGTATTTTTCAAGCACCCATCCTACATTAAGGACTTAGCAAAGACTTAACTCCTTTATTTTTCTTCCTCAGTCTTGTGGTTCTAAGAAAGCATGAACGATAATATCCACAACAAACACCCAGGGAAGGGTAAGACGGTACAGTGTGGCAATGGGTACCGGAGCTGAACCTCCCTGCTTCCAAATTCGGGCTCTACTTGGCACTTACTGGATCTCGGGCAAGTTCATTTACTCTTAGTGTCTCAATGGCCAAGGACGATAAAGAAGCATTGATAGTATTTATCAGGATTGTTGTGCGGTTTCTTAAGTTAATATAAGCCATATGCTTAAAATGGGAGCTGGGCCGCTGCATGCCATGCCTGAAGTTTGGATCTGAAGGGTCCTACTCTCCGCCGAAAGCCGATTGCACTAAGCTGAGATGTGTAGCATCCGTGGAGGGAGGGAGGGTCCTGGGCTCTGCATTTATCTCCGTTGACTTCTGAAGCTACCTGTTGACTCAGATTCCGTGTCCCGAGAACCAGTGCTCCAGACCCCCTCAACGGCTGGCGGGGATTTCTCCACAAGGTCAAGAACAAGAGAGCTTACAGTGTCCAGCGGTCCTCACGGAGGGTGCCGGCCACCTTGAGGGAACCTCTGGAGCCTTTTCTATGGAAAGCAGTTCCGTGAACAGGAGCAACCCAGCCCCACTGCACAGGCGGCAGCTCCGTTCCGCCAGTCCCTGTGAGTGCAAGCCTGTTCAGGCACCAGAGGCCGCATCCTCCTCCCCTTCAGCCCTCAGAGCTGCACCCATGGCTCCAGGGTCCATACCACCATGTCAGGGAGAGGCTGCAGGCCCAGCTAAATCTGTGCTAAAACCATCATCATTTGACATTCTGGAAGTGGGGACGAGGAAGAGAAGGGACCTTGTTCCCCGAGAGTTTTGTAAAATCCCCATAAACGCAGCCAGCCCAGAACCATGAGAGATTGATTCTCCGGTCTGTGAGCCCCGCATGCCTGTAGCTGCCTCTCACTTTCCCCTTCTCTCCTTTTAGTCCTTGGAGGCTGACAGAGGTGAGAGGAAGCAGTGCTGCTCCTAAAATGAGATACTCTTTCTCTTAATTAAAACCTAACAAAACTCCAATTATAGGTTTCGTGAGTGGAATGGGCTCTGGGATGATGGACTTAATTAACCCAAAGTTTCCTCCTCTTCCTGTCAATCTATGTAATCACAAGAAAGCAGAACGTTTTGAACATTGTCGGGCAAATCGCCCATGAAGGGGCAACGATGGCAGTGAACCGATGACAGGAGGGGGTCCGGAGCTGCTTTTAATAGCACGGACACATCTTCTAATAATTTCTCAACCTGCTTGAAAATAACTGTTTGCATAATGCCGGCGAGAGGGGGTTTCCGAGGAGGAAATGAGAAGAGGCTTAACTAAGTGCCAAGTGCCGCCCAAGAACAGGCTGGAGCTTCCCTTCCTGTACGTGACGTGCTGGGAGCTCCTTCCGTCTGTTTTGTGCTGTTTAGTAGTGCCCCGTGCAGGTGAGTAGCATGGATTCTCCATTGTTCTGATTTGGCCAGAGACACCCAAAAGAATCCACACAGCCCTCACAAAGTCTCTTTAAAGTCTCTTTAAAGAAAAAAGTATTTCCAAAAAAACAGCATCTAGGATTTTTGGAAAGTTAATTTGAGTCTCACTCATAAGGGACAGCCCAAGAGAAAGAAAAGAGGATGGAATTCTTCCAATTTCTATCCACGCTGAATATGCGGACGCAGGGCTTATTGTATATTTTCGGTGTGCATATGGTCTGGTTGTGGATAGCATGCCATCTCCCTTAGGGAACTGGAAGAAATTTCACGACACTGTGAGCTGCGAGCTCACATGTATTCCCTGAATGTAAAAGGACGTCTTGGTTCTCTGTCCCTCCTAGGGTTTACTACAATGTCCACACTCAGCCCTGCACCTGACCTACACCAGAAAACAACGGTCCAGTCCCGATGGAAGGGACACGTGGGCACGTTTCTCCATGAAACTTTCAGAGGCAGACGATCGATTGTACCCCTCCATAGCTCTGCACCAGTTGTCACAGGAACCCTGCATGTAATACCTCTATCGATCTACCCTCACCGGGTTTTGGAACTATGGAGGGCAGCGACCATATACTACATACGGGTCTTGGCAAGTAGCCTAACACCACTGTGCTTCAGCTGTCACCCTCTGCCAGAAGGAGATAAGAGCGCTCACGACGGAGGATTGTTTTAAGAATTAAATGTGTTAACGCAAACAAAGCAATTCGAACCCTAAGAGTTAGCAATGGCTATCGCTGTAATATTTCTTCTCAAAAGTTCTCGGGGACAGAATTGACTTCTTTTAATGAATGAATGAAAACATTTAAAAATCAATGTGGATCCCAGCCAACATCCTAGTTTTTCCTCAAAGAAAGATCCACAAATGTAACATGGATTCCAAAGACTGTGCTATATAGGAAACAGTCTGAAAAATAAGGGGGGAATGTACTAAGAGGAAAGACACATCAGTATTCGGGGGAAAGCCAGGAAATGCAAAAGGAAGCCAGACGTCACCAATCTCCCAACACGGGAAATGGAACGAGAGGTTAGGCAGTCAAGCTTTCCAAACCGCAAGTGTGCTGGCCAGTGCTCACTGGACGCCCCAGCTCTTGCTGGAGCAACCCTGTCTTCAACACCGTCCCTGTATTCTATAGGATATGTCTTTCGTCACGTGCATCCTTTAGTTTGCTTCCCACACCAAGGCATCCAAATCCCCTTTGCTATTCCTTCCACCTCTCCATGGCCTCTCTGTCCCCGGACTCATTTCCCATTAGTCTCCCTGACGCTGCCAGCAGACCATTCCAAATCCTCCTCTGCCCCAGGACAAAAGCCGCACAGATGTGGGGAGAGCTGGCACTGGGAATTCTAACAGCACCATCATCCTGTCCCAGCGGGATGGTGGTCGTTTCTCTCGGGGACCAGAGGCCGAAAAAGGGGGGTAAAGAAAAAAAAAAAAAAAAAGAAAGACTAGAGACAGAAAATGGGGGAAGACAAAATAAGCCATTGAAATCAAAAAGGAAATGCATGAGTGAGATTTCTATCAGGACACACAGTAGGGGGGGACAGGGGTGGGAGCGGGAGAATAAAAACAAAGGAGCAAAATGTGCAGGGTGGTAAAAGCCTAAAGCAACACAAAAGTCTCTCGGAGGGGTACAAGGAAGGAGGAGGGAGTGGGCAGAAAATATGGTTGAAAGGAGCTGAAAAGCAGGAACCACTGGGGGACCCGGGCTGGAACCCCCTCGGGGTCCTTCCCTCTCCAAGCTGTGCCGGTGGAATTTTAGCTCCCTTCCTCCCCCATTCTCTCTGCAACCCTCCCGAGGCCCAAATTCCAGTTTTTCATAAAGGAAATCAGCAGGCTGTGCATTTGAGAGAAAGTCCCAAAGAAGATGCAGGACAGGGAAAAATTCAAGCCGCCTGTGGCTTTTCAGAGCCTGCGATACGCTCCCGCCCCTCGCCCACAGCCCCGTTTTAAAAGACGCTTCGATGAGAAAGACGTTGCTTAGTGTGGAGCCTGGGAAGACAACTCATCTCCCAAGACTCCTGTGCGGCAGGGGGAAAGGGGGGGCGTCCTCCTGACTGTGGGCCCCACTGCTCACCATAAATGACCTGTGAAGAGAGGGGCAAAGCAGAGGGGAGAGGGGCTCCCACCTGAGCAAGGGTGCAGGGCACAAAGAAGCCCCTCGCCTCGCAGGCCCCTAGAAAGGGGCCCACAGACATCTCAGAACCCTTGTCAAGAAGGCAACTTTATCATCAGGTCTTTGAACAAACTTTACGATTTATATCATGTGAAGCCACAGGAAAGACTTAAACTGGCTTAGAAAAAAAAAAAGAGAGAGAGAGAGAGAGAGAAACTAGAAGTTTTAAAGTCTTGCAGCATTGGAGATTGGCGAGGAATGTCCCTCTCCATCTTTGGCACCAGGTAAAATTGTACTCTTTTCCCATTTACATGAATTCAAATGGATCAGACTTGTCTACCGCAAATCTGAGGCCATTTATAAACACATTGCCACGGCTGCTGTACATTCCGAACCCTGGCCTCCTGGAGGCCTCTTGGAAAAGGCTGTTTTCCTTGTCAGACCAAGGGGACTCTAGAGCTGCCACGACATAAAATTAGGAAAGATTATTTCACGGAGCAGGGGTCACATTAAGAGGATTGCTACAGAGCAGAGAGAGGGTTATGCTTGTCCAGGAGCTTGTCCCTGCCTCCGAGAACACTATAATTTACAGGGGTGTCTATCATTTAAAAGAGACAAATTTTTCTGCAAAAAAGAGTTTGCAGTCTCCGCATGCACAGGCTAATACAAATTGTCATCAGCGACCGAAGAGGTTAAAACGAACGGCAGCAATGAAAACAGGGGAGCTGAAGCGCTGCGTTCTTGAGGAACCTGCTGACGTAGCGGGCCCTGTCAAGAGAGCTTCAGGAAGGCTCCTGAGTAAGTAGAAATAAGGAGATCAGCGTTCAGGCTGAATCGACAGTGCCTAGTAGGTTGATAAATGCTGGTTTCAGTAAGAAATCAACGACGAGTTAGTTCCCACTATTTGACTATAGCACAGAAAGGCTAAAAAACTACCCTCCCTTAAAACTGTCCTGATTCTTGGACTGGAGAGCAGCGTGAGGTTTTATTTTCACACAGAAAGATGGAGTGTGCTTCGTATCTCCAGTCTCTCTCTCAGGTATGTCCTGGCCAATGAGAGACCTGGTGAGGCGGGGAGGGAAACAGAGGCCTCTCGTGACTGTGACCGTGACCGTGACTGTGGGAACAGCTTGCCTGGGAGGGAAGTAGAGGTGAGACGATCTCCACTTGCTTTTCTCATTATCATAAATATTAAACCAGCTAATTTATAAAATCTAACCCCCCCCAAAAAACTGGAAAAACAAACACCCACCTCCCCCCCAAATTAACAGATTGCTTTGTTGTCCTTCCGTTTTGACAGGGAGAGAGAGCTGTGTTGTGTGATTCACCCTTTGCAAGAGATGCTGGGGATGGAAGAGAAAGGAGTTTAGTATTGGAACGTCAGGCTTTGATTACGACCCCGAGAGAGTAACATACCAGCTTGATACACCGCGGGGCAACAGACGCGTGCACCAAACCACAGGTGGGGTTTGAAACCGCAACCTTTCCGAGGCCCTGTTATTTAAAGCCGTAGAAAAAGTGGGAGAAGTGAAAATCTATGGTTTAGACTCATATCATACCATGTCTCATCACTCATGCCCCTGGGGGCATGCAACTGAGGAGAGGAATTTTGTTTTTGTTTTTAGTGTAAGTATGTCCCAAATATTGCACAGATCATACTTAGGCTTAGAAAGGGGGAAACTGTTGTTGTTAAAGAACTTGCAAATAGAAGGAATTATTGCTGCTAATCAACCTGAGGACCCAGAACCAAAGCAAAATATAAAAGCCAAGGTCCAGGGGATTCTAGGTGGGACAGTAATTCAGGATACTGAGAAGGTAAGCTCATCATTTTCAACTGAAGAAGACAGAGGGTAAGGGAGGATGGTAGGTTAAATCTGGCCACAGATAATTTGCAGCTCCTTTCATGGGACAGTGAGGGCCACTTTGCCCTCCCTTGAGTCAGGCCCAGCTCCGTGACCTATTTTAGCTAGCGGAATGCTGCCGTGATAATGCAGAACTTTCCAGCCTGGCCTCAGGACATGTGGAAGCTTCTGTCCTCACCTGCCTGGAACTCTAGGACTATCATCAAACTATAAAGAAGCCTGGGATAAAAGAACAGGTAGAGAGGGAGGCTCAGGTGTCCTGGCCATTCTCAGCTGAGACTCAAACATGTGGGGGAGTTTCCATCTTTAAGACAGACTTGGTCACAATTGCAGCTTCCCGCAGCCTTGTGAGTGAGACCAAGGGAGACACCAACAGATAACTAATGCGAGGAGGTTTCCAGAGAACTGTGTGTGTGTGTGTGTGTGTGTGTGTGTTTAGGGAGGGAACACTAGCTCTTCAAGAGAGGCAGAGGGAGGGGGGAGAGAGAGAGAGAGAGTTCCTAAATTGTGTTAGCAATCAAATAGACGGCCAGTGTCTCACCTAACTCGGGAGAGGGTCTGTAGGTATTGAACGGGTTAAGCTATGTGAGCAAGCATTCAATCTCATTAGGCAAAGGACAAAACTTAGGCAGAAAGGTTTGAGAATGGTCAAGAAGACTTCAACTGGGAGCACTTCAACCTGAGCTAAAGATGAGTAAACGGACAGCATGGGTAGCTAAAGTTCATCTGCACTTTGTGTGGTAGAAATCCTGAGATCTTTTTGATTAAGGGAAAGATAATCACAGAAGCTCTGTGACTTTATGTGTTGCGTATGGGGCTGGGTTCTAACATTAGGTTTTGCCTCTCCCCAGCTTTTGGAGATGTCACTGTGGAAAAGAGAAAACGCCCATGATTTTTTTTCAGGAAGGAGGCAAGCAGAACTTGGGCCCCCCTGGCTTTGTAAGCCTGAACCCCCCCCACCCCAAATGCTTTCACTGCAGTGGGTGGAATGTGCAGGGGAACAGTAGATGAAAAGATGCATATACCTGACACGGCACCAAGGAATACAGCTTACCACCTAGGCTTTCCAGCATAGACAGGCTTGGGACTGTCCAGCCCCGCCCACAAGGGGGAAAGAGATGGTCTAATGATCTGCAATCTGCCTTAACATGCTTTTCTTCTTCTAAACCGTTCTCTCCACCATAACACAGGCCAAGGGTTCAAGCAAACACATCATGGTGAGAAGGAACTGAAGACAAAACAAGGTGAGTCAAATGTCCCTGACAGTTGAATACCTATCTTGTAAGGTCCTTGTAAATACTGAAGGATAGGACATTCAGTATAAGCATCTGAAATACAGTAAGTGTGCGACAACTGGGAGCTCTGTCATGTGCCTGTGGCTTTACAACAGGACTTTAAACACCTATACGGAACTGTTTTCAATTGAATTCTGCATTAGATTATATGTTTTTTTTTTAGCCTTAACTGCCTAAAAATAGTGACTGTATCGTGTCTGTGTGTGTGTGTGTGTGTGTGTGTGTGTGTGTATACACACCGGTCTGTAACAGGTAGCTCCTGTTAGGCACTCCGCAAATACGTGCTGACTACAAGACATGTTGGCTGAACTGAATAAAAACAGGAGCGGAGCGCCTGGCTGACTCAGTTGGTTAAGCGTGTGACTTGACTTCAGCTCAGGTCATGACCTCAGGGTCATGGAGCGCCATGCTGGGATCCGTGCTGAGTGTGGTGCCTGCTTGAGTTCTCTCTCTCCTTCCTGCTTCCCTCATGCACGCATGCTCTCTCATGCACTCTCTCTCTCCCTCAAAAAAAAAAAAAAGAGGAGCAAAAAGGAATGCGCATGTCTACTAATACACTTACTTTTTTCAGCCTGAATCTGGATGGCACAGCCTCGCCGTGAGGGCTCAGAGAAAATCTTTCAGGATCTCTCTGCACCGACATCTAGCAGGGCTAGAGGCTGTTTCAAAAAGAGCTAAGCCAGGGAGACTTTTCCCTGTATTCCAGCTCTTAATTCCTAGAAACCCATAAATGTGGGAAGCTGATAATCATGGTCAGGATTTGGGATGTATCCCTGTGTTTATGCCCCCTATGGGACCATCAAAGAGAAAGATGCTAAGGTGCTTGTTACTTCTAGCAACTATCTAACCATGGAAGACACGAGAGTCACAGGTATTTTCGAAGAGAATGAAGTGTGGCTTAAGTTGAAATGATGCATGAGATTCAAATGGAAAAATGACAGAGAGAGAGAGAGAGAGAGAAAGAGAGAGAGAAGCAAAAAAGCTGGGAAAAAACCATGCTCATGTAATCCTCAGAGTAATGAGCTATAAACATGGATTTGGTACCTGGTCCCAACTAGGCAACTTAAAGCTCTTCCCAAAACAATCCAGGGTCTTATGTCAGGACACATTTGTTCTTGTCTTTTATTTTTCAATCAATCAGCTCCCCAGTACCCTTGAAGACCTTGATAAGAGAATTCTTATAGGAGCCGTTGGGTCACAGCGACCCACACGGGTCGGCGGTCTGTGGTTCCGTCTGCTTCACAGCAGCCAGGGGTGTCGCTAAAAGGTGGGGAGCAATTCTGCTGTTCCGAGGATAGCCAGGGAGACAGCCTGCTTCGACAGCTCAGTTGCTTCGTGGAGAAGTGCCCCTTGGCTCGCTGCGCCTACTTACCGTGGTCCAGGATATATTTCACGATCTCCCCGTGGCCGGTTTTGGCTGCGTGGTGAAGGAGGGAGCAGTGGTCCGGGCCCTGAATTAGCAGACTGCCTCCATTTTTATAGCTTTCCATTAGCTGAGAAAGAGACACAGGAAAAGCAGCTCAGGCAGAGTCCGGAACAAGGGAAAGTACAGCTAACCGATTGTAAAATGAGAGTGATGTAGCAAACCACAAGTGTTTCTAGCCTCAGAGGACACAGGGAAGTCAAAGGGACAAAGCAACGTTCCTGGACCGTGTTAGCACCCGGCTGGCGGGCCGGAGTCTGCCTCCCCTCCCTCCGGAGAGGGTCTGTGGGCACTGAGCAGCCCAAGGAGACTGAAACGTGCTGAATGAGTTATTTCTTTTCTGTTTGATGTCTTTTTCTTTTCTGGGCACTGGTCGCTGTCCCAAGAGAGTGAAGGGCAGCAAAGAGAAGAAACACTTTCCTATGTTGGCTCGGCTTTCTCTTGAGTGAAAGAGTAATTAGGGCCGGAGACAGGAATAGCTTGATGTCTGGTAGCTAAGCTCCTTCCAGAGCCTATGGTTTCTCTCCAGCCTCTAATGAACCTAGCTACCAAATGCGGAAGCTGCTTCCCCCTTTCCCGTGGGAGACGGTGGCACACGTGTGTACAGCCTCTTTCTTCTAGATCTGCAGGCCAGCCGGCACGCCTTCTGCGAGTCATCTAACCTGCACCCAGTGAGGCTAGAAAGGATCCACAGGACGAGAACCCACGGGATTCAGAGAATGTGGCAGGAGAAACCTGAAATACCTATATTGTGAGAACAGACTGGAAAACGACCAACAGATTTTGTAGCCTGAGAATCACGTGGTGGTATGAGGATGTGGTCTCATTTCATGAAATACTGAACATTACAGAAAGTGTAAATGGGTCCCCGTTCTCCAAACTGCCGTATAGGAGAACAAAAAGTCTTTCTGGAACTTCTAAAGGGTAGTTTTAGTACAAAGAAGAACAGAATAAGCCAGGAGGTACCAAGCAAAAGGAATGGATCTATCACCAAGAAACTAGATGGCACATTATTTAAAAAAAAAAAAAAAAAAAAGTAAGCATCTCCTAAGGTCAAAGAAAGTAGACTCATAGTTCATGGTCTCACTCAGCTCCAACCACAGAACCACCACGTGACAGTTGCCAGGGAAACAAAGATGAACAGGACTCAGTCCCTTGGCCTCAAGTCCTTGCCATCCATGGGGAAGAAAGATGTCAAAGACACATGCAGGGATGGAGAAGAACATAAGGAGTTTCTCACAGGGTGAAAAAAAGAGTCGGGGAAGGCTTTCTAGAAAATAGGCCAAAAACGAACAGTTGATTGGAAGTAAAGAACATACGGGGACATTTATCCCTAAACTTCGAGGCTAGAGGACAGCAAGAGGTAGTTAACAGTTTTCCACAAAGAATCTATGCATATCCAGTACTGTTCAACATCAGTCTTACGATGACACGTAGCTCCGTAGAGGATTTGGGCTCAACGGAGCAGCAGAGACCCAGTGCATCAGCGGCCCAGATGCTGCCTTTCTGTGGGTTTTTTGGACCCTGCGGACATGCAGGTAGTCTGTGGGTATCTCATGCAGCTCAGGGCCACGGCAGCCACTCCCAGCAGCCTTCCACCGGACGGCTCCTGGGCTCTCGGTTCTCTGCTGTCTGCTGTGCACTCTCTCTCACAGACACACACACGGTTTAGTAGTTAATATTTCTTCTGCTTTCTGCACGGACTAGACAAACAGAAGAAGGTGGAAAAGAAAGAAAAGGGGAAGAAACACTTGGGAAGGAAAGAGAGAAAAAGAACGAGAAGGAAAAACTCCATGTCACTGCATTTCAACCTCTCAATAAATACGGTTGAGTAATTTCTTAGGCACTTAGGACATGATGGTAATGAAGACGGCCCGTGGAGTATGGCCATTTCCCACATTTCAAATAATCCTCTATTAAGTACAAGGAGAGTGGGGTTGTGTACCGGGGGGCCTGGAAAATATGCTGCCTAGACTAAAGGCACATGCAAGATGAAATAAGAAGATTTCAAATGTAGTTCGCACACTTTTTTCCTCTTAGAAGCTCTGCAAGGGCATTTAATAGAGGGCCTTGCAGGGTATACAGGATAATACTGCTTCGGTCCACAGCTGGGCAACAACACTGAACTCCCAGCTACACTGTGTGGTGAGTGCGTTTTGCTTGTGAGCCATGATTCCTGGACGCACACAGGGCCACAGGCCCCATGTCCGGGCTTATGTGTCTAAAGATGACAGCTTATCAAGGTGTTTGCACCCTTTGTGCCATTTCTTTCCTGTCAATAACCTATTAACACGGTAGCACAGGGGTTTCTCCGTGGATTCAACAGATGCTTTGACAGAACTTGCATGCAAGGTCATTGCTTCTCAGCTCTCTTTTTAAGGTGTTTGGTTTCTTGATCTGTAATGGCACCATACTCCACACAGGCTGGTGGCCTTGTGCCTTACGCAGTTACCAACATTACAGAGCAGATCAATGCCAGTATGGTTTATACAGGAATATATGGGCACTCATGAGTCCCAGTGCCTGAAAAATGACAGGAGACCAAATGTAGCTTTTAGAATGCTCATGGACTATACTGTGTAATGAGAATTTGCATCTCCATTGTGTTTACTAAAAAAAACACAGACTAACACTACCTGCTAGCATCTTAGAGTCCCTTCTATGGAATAGAAACAGTTTTAAGAGCTTGGCATGTATTGTTACAGCTAATCCTCACAACAAAGGAGAGAGGCCACATTATTCAATTTTACCGATGAAGAAATTGAGGCACAGGGAGAATGAGATAATTATACAAAGTCACACAAACCGGGAATGGCAGAGCCAAGATCTGAACCCCAGCAGTCTGACTCCAGAATGTGCATTCCCTCTGGAAGCAGCAGCGGCCACTTCCTTCCCTCTGAACTAAGAAAATGTAAGCATGAATTAAAGTGTTGGAGGGAGATCAGATGCAGCATCTTTCGGGTAGCTGTGATCCCCCGAGTACAAAACTGTAATAATGTTGGAAGCTGTAGGCTCTGGCCTGGAGAATGTTTTTCTGGGTGGTGTCCAGGTAATTCTTACAGATGCACGCATTTCAAGACTGGTCTAAAAAGAAACCTTCCAAATGCAAATAATCCACTTCTGGACATCGTGAGCACTGCACCTGGGCAACGTGCCGCCCGTGTTAATCAGTCGAGATAACCAGCACGGTACCCCTGCATATGTTCTCCACTGCTGGGCAACGTGGAGATGCTGGAAAGACTCCTCTGGCCCTCTCTGCCCACTTCTCAAAAGAGTGCCCTTCCCCCTCCAACTCAGCTAGTACAGGCAGGGGGGATGACGTATGACGTATGAGAGATCACAAAAACTTGGTGAGAAATGACTGATGTTAAAGTTCTTGAAGAATCACCAAAAGTGTGGGTAGGAAGAGAGCTTACCTTCATAAGATCACCAGCTATTACTGCCTGCAAAATTGCTGTGGGAGACAAAAGAGAGATGTCCCATTAGTAGAAGACCCTCTCACTTAAATATCCCAAGGGGCTGGATCCACAGTTTGCAGAAATAGTCTATATTTGAGGCAGGAATCAGGGAAGGAGAAGCATGCCAAAGGCTGAATCTTGCAACAGGGAAAAGCTTCCTCTTCATCCTTCACTACCCTGGGACCCATTCTATCCATCATTCTAGAGTCTACCTCGATATCCCCTCACGAAGCTTAGAGCCACAGAGATTAGGTCCAAATCTGAGCTCCGACACAAGCTCTGAGCGAATCATGGAAACCCTCAGAGCCGGGTTTCCACATCGGCCAACAAGCAGGTCTAAATCTTACAGAATGGCTGAAATGATCGATGAAGTCATGTGGATGTTCTCAACTCTTCTACTAAGGCCGGCTGGGTGCTTAACCATGATTGCTTCTGCTCCCTTCTTTCCACTTCCTTGTACTTTGTCCTCTTAGGGTTCCAAAAATCACTAACAATTTTGCTCTGTAGTGACAGACAACACCTACCATTATGGAAAGGAAGGGGACTGGAGATACCGAGGAGGGAACATGTATGTTCTTTATGTTCTGAAGAAAAGAGCCATGTGGTCAGCATCTAATCCACAGGTGACTCTTATGGAAAGAACTCAAAGTATTAGGAAACCTAATCTAATTGTAAAAATATGTACCTTCAGGGGCATCGAAGTGCAGGTACACGTGCACTTGTACTTGGGAGGTAGAGGACAAGGGACAGGAGGGGACTGCTGAGGGAGGACAGGATGCGTGGGCACCTAATGACGGTGTTGGATCCTAAAGGGAACACGTGCATTCTGTTGGAAATGGTCCCTTTGGAAAAACAACTACTTAGATTCTAGAACTACCGAAAAAATGGATTATTTTAACGCTTGAATGGCACAAAATTTTAGAAAAAAGTAATTTAAAATTTTCTTTCTCAAAGTGTCATTTTATTTTTCATTTTGATTTTTTTAAAGGTTTATTTGTTTATTTTAGAGAAAGAAAGAGAGAGAGAGAGAGCATGAGCAGGAAGGGCTGAGGGGTAGGGAAAGAGAGAATCTCAAGCAGACTCCCCACTGAGCTCAAAGCCTGATTTGGGGCTGATCTCACCACCTTGAGATCATGACCAGAACCAAAATCAAGAGTTGGACTATTAACTGACCGAGCCACCCAGATATCCCAAAGCAGTGCTTTTTCACAGCACTACGAACTTGAGAACCTATAAAGACTATTTCCTTCCCTTTTCTCCAGGCCTCACAGAGCTAGTGGAGCTGTACTGGACAGAGGTCTGGACTAAACACAGGGACCTGCATTATGGTGACAAGTAGGTTGCTCACTTGTAAGCACACACTCTCTCTGAAAATAAATTAAAAAATAAAATCTTAAAAAAAAAAAAAAAAGGAAGACATTGGACTAGGGTCTAATTCTAATCCCTAATTTAGCACACATGTAAGTTTAACAAGGCAATGTTTCTGAATCAATTTTCTTATTTGTAAAATAAAAGTTATAGCTATCCTGCTCATCTGTCTAATGTAAAAACAAAACCAACAAACAAAAGCTTTGTAAGTTCCGAACAGTAGAGTGCTTATCTTTTCAAGATTATATTGAAACTTTCCCCAGAAATCAAAAGGAAAAGAAAAAAAGAGAAAAGAGAGAGAAAAGAAAAAAAGAGCTCATTAATTTAAAGCACTTGTGTATAAAATTTCATGCATATAAGCACAACAAATAATGCAATAAAGGAATTACCCAGAACAAATTCTATTTGAGGAGCAGCAGGAAGGGAAGTAAGAAAGGAAAAAGAAAGGGAAGGAAAGGAAGGGAAGAAGAACGAAAAGAAAGAAAAATTTCAGAATCTCGGGAAAAACTTATTGGCTAGCTGTGGAGTTCAAAGATTTCTTAGAGGAGGTGAAATTTAAGCCAACTCTTCCATGGTAAGTGGAATTAATTAGCAAAGAAGATTTGGAAAATCCTTGCAAGAAGAAGGTAGGATCCAAACAAAGACATGGAAGTTGTGATGTCTAAGAGAACCTGTGAAGAGCTGTGTACCATCTTCCCTGAGGTGGGGAATGGTTGCAGATAAATATTACCAAGTCGCAGGAACCCCCCCAGTGAGCACCTCTTCTGTCAAGATGAAGCACTGGAGTTTATCCTGCAGGTGGTGAGAAACCACTGCAGAGGTAAAAGTAAACCAGAGAAGCATAAAGATATCAACCATGCCAGTTTGACCCCAGCCTCCCCATCCTAAAAAGAGAGTTATGACCTGCTCTCTGCTCATTTTCTCCAGATTGCCCAATATTATAGCCTCTTTAAATGTCTACCCCAGACTCATTCCCGGTATTGCTATGCTTGTTGGTTTCCAGCAGCCTCCCGATTTAAAGTTCCCATGAACAGATACAGGATCACATAACAGAATCATAACCACGAATAATTTCTAATTGTACTAGAGATGGAAAGCAGGGATATTTATTCTTAAGTCAAGCAATACACCCAAGAGTAGCTATTATGCAAACATTATTAGACTCAAGGCTCACTTCTCTCTCCTGATTAATGTCCTTCCCCATGTACACTGTTGTTAAAGATCTCCTCTGCATAAAGAGAGCGTGGATCTATTAGTATTCAACTCCAGATAATAACCTTCTGAAAGATCAAGCTTCAAAAACAAATAATGAATTGTTATGATTACAGTATTATTCTTTATTATTTCTTGAGCTCCAAGCTTGCCTTCCTGCCTTTTCCAAAACTCTTTGCAACTGGGGAAATCATAATCCCAAATGCAAAGAGGGTAAGTCAAATTGCTGATGAGACGTAAAGGCAATTGAGTAGATGGATAGCAGGTTTCCTGGACAATTAAATCACAGAAATGCACATAGTTAGGCAGGAGAGTAAGGGATAGAGAACTGCGAAGTTCGTCATTTTTAGAGCTTAGAAGGAGACTCATTAATTCATATGAAATGGCTGGTTTTTTCGCCAGTGCTAAACTGCTCTCTAGTAAACATCCTGGAACTGAGAAGTCAGGACCGCCAGGAAGGAATCACCATCTTCTGTTTTAGTCTCTCTTTCTTGGGCCTCTATTCCCAATGGTCTAGACATCCTTAGGCATCTTGCATGAACGAACAATGGCTACCTGCTGGAATCAGGAGAGGGACAAAAACAATCCATAGGGTCACTGGCTGGCCACCTGCTCCTGCCGTGCCAGGCCCTGTTCGCGGTTTTGGGGATACCTCTGTACAAAGCAAACTCAGAGAACTGGCATTTTGGCAAGAAGCCCAAATTAGAAAGGGATACATTATAACTAAGCTAAGAGTCAGACTCCTTATGAGCCCCTGGGAGCACCATAAATCGGCTGTAACCTTGGGCAAGTTATAGTTTACCAACCTTCAGTTCTCTTGTTATAAAAATGAAGATAAAATCAGTTCTTTGGGGACTCTGCCTTTCAAATCAGCTCAAGGAACAGAGGACTGACTATTTTGGTCTCCTGTGTAGAACGAACATCATGGAATCCTGATGCTTTTGACCTCATAACACAGAAAAAGAACCATTTCTCACCTATGAAATGAGAAGGTTAGATTAAGGCCAATTACATCTGTAGAGCTTGGCATACGATTACTTCCAAAGGGAGAGAGTTTAAGGTTGCAGTTTTTGCTATGCCAATGAAAATATTTAATAAAAAGTATACAGGGCTTGGCAAAGCCACATATATGAGTTCTCGATAAATCACCCGAAATAACTACATCAACTCTGTACACTCAGGTCTATTTAAAAAGTTTAAATTTTCATATTATTTCTCAGTTCTTAAATTAATATTCTATTTCCAAACCATTTGTCACCTAGTAATGATAGCAGTCACTTGAATATTTTTCAAAAAGTTATGGAAGAAAGACATTAAAAGTACAAACAACCACCATCGAACAAAGAATAGCTTGTAGAGCCCTGGGTTGGGAGAGAAATCAGTTGCAGCACTGAGAAGCATAAATATATATCTGTTTTTGCCCAATTCTGCATAGTTTTTAACTCCTAAATAGTTCATCCATGAAGCAAGAAACACGTCCTAGAACTGTCCCTTCAGAAGTGGTCATATTCTACATTCCAGAACTATTTTGGGCTCTAACCTAAACCTCTCATTTCATAGATGACAACACAGGCTTGACAAGTAAATGGACTTTTCCAGGGTCACACAGATAGTTAGCAATCCAGATGAAAGAGAGACTCTTATTTCTTTCTTTTGTTTTGTTTCTTTCATGTTTTCTTTAACGTTATTGCATCTGACCCCTATGATGGAATTCCTGCCACCATGCTGTTTCCCCTTGAACCTGAAACAAGGTGGGCAAAAACTAAAACAACCCCAAGTAAAAGTCTCATGACAGCATCCCATGCCAAATTAAGTCAATTTAAGAATTCAAGGTCCAAGACTTTTTATGCCAAAGGAGACACTGAATATCGAGGGCAGATGTTGCATTCACACTTCTGTTCATCTGATCATAAAGGGCATCTTCCTACTTGTCCTTTATTCAAAGTTATGTACTGCTTAGTCACCAGATGGCTTGCATTGTCCGCTGCCCAAGAGCCTACTTCTTTTAGATACATACTTCTGCAAAGCCTTTCCTGCATTTTCCTTATCAGAAGCACTCTGTCCAATTTTTCTACTTTGTAAGCAGTCCGTCATGGGACACGAGCAACAAAGTGTGAAGGCTTAGCTCCCCAAAACGAATTTAGTATGATCATTAGATATGGCAAAGGTAACTAACACTCATTTAATGGCATGGATAACTACTGCAAATTATGCTAATGAGGCATAAATGAGAAGCAGCTCATGAAAATGACTGTAATTAGTATTATTTTACATAGCCATGCTCAACACAATGAGGTGAGAGAAAGGAGGAATTCGATATTTTGAAAGACCTCTGCATTTTAATGAAAGCCTAGAGGAGGTTTTGACAACCGCTAATAAGTTACGTGCCAATTATTTGTTAATAGCTAAAATACTGAGGGTTTTTAATATATTGGAACAAATTCAAGATTATTCTTATAATGACTCACAAATCTGTATTAGCTCTCTGTGACTGCATAACTGCGAGGCACTCACGGAGAGCTCCATCATCCCCAAACATAGAGGCTTCAAACAAAACAATTATTTGCTTTGCTCAAAAATCTGCAATGTGGGCCAGGTTTGGCCAAAAGCTTGTCTCTCCTTCGCCTGGCATAGGATGGGTTGCTTCACTGAGAGCTCAAAGATCCACTTTCAAGATGATTATACAGGACAGGAGACTGGG
The DNA here is from genome assembly GCF_020171115.1 of Neogale vison. NCBI lineage: Eukaryota > Metazoa > Chordata > Mammalia > Carnivora > Mustelidae > Neogale > Neogale vison. Next base: position 215,404,395 of record NC_058094.1, read on the forward strand.
TGCTGGCTTCACCTGGGAGCTTTCGTTCCCTGAGCATGACATTTCATGGCTGCTTGGGCTTCCTCCCAAGATGGTGACTGGGTTTCAAAAGCAGTCATCCCAAGAAAGCCTCTTGGAAGTCACCTTGCCTTGGAAATCATGGGGTATCACTTCTGCTGCTATAGTCTTAAGTCTGCCCACATTCAAAGAGGACCCAGACCCCACATCTCAATGAAAAGAATGTCAAAGTCATATTGCAAGAAGGATGTGTAGAATGGGAGTCAATGCTGTGACTGTTTCTGGAAAACTCAGTCTGTCACATCATACATTTACATTGTGATGTGCTTTGAGTAAGAGGGTTGACACTGACTTAGTTAGGTCTGGGAAATGGCCATGAATAATAGCCTTTGTTACCTGTGTCCTCTATGAGAGCACGTTTTGCACACAATGTCATCTGTTTTATGTCATGAGTATCTCAGTGGAATAAATACAAAAGGCTGACAACTGCTTACCTGAAGGATCAGCTTTTTGGAACAGAAGGAAGAAAGGCAAGTAGAAGACCATGAAAACAACAAGTGTTTGTGAGTTGAATTAAGAATTCTATCTAAGGTAAGCTTTACCCTGGATCTCTCTTTAATAATCAGATGTAGAAAAAAAAAACAACAACAACCAAAAACCAAAAAACACACCATCTCTCCTCTTTTTCCTCCTCTAGTCAAGCAAGAAAGCACTCAGCAAACTCTAGTCCCATTTCCCTCCCACCAGGTCTACCAGCTTCTCCTTCTTTGCCAAAATACAGAATGGAGGACTCAGAGCACACACTTCCAGGATCTCCTCCTCAGTGGGATTAATCTATCAGCGGCATTGGAAGGCCATGAAATGCTACAATGGTCTAATATTCAACCACCACCTGTGCCAATGGCGCTCAGAGTGTGTAACCATAGATGGGAGACTTAAATAGGTTTTGTTTCTCTCTAATGACAGGGTTAATCCTCAAATTGAATTAGTCCCTGCTAATTGAATGCATGAATGCATATGGGTTCTTTCCATCTGCTGCAGCAATCCTTTTGAAGCTACTATTGGCATGGAAGGAGTTTCCTGTTTGGAGAAAAAACAAACAGCCCCCTATCCAGTGTTCCCTCCTGGCAGAAAACCTCCACCTTGCTGCCAGAGGACCGGGACGTGCTCCCTTCAGAAGCGGTTGGTTCCATTTCTCTTATTTCCCCCCTGGAATTAGCTATAAACAGTGCGGGGACCAGATGTCCCTCCCTGACACCCCATTTGTTTACCTGTGGTTGTGAAATCATTCTCTGGTTGTTTCACATGTGGAAACCCCATCTCTGCACTTAAGCCACAAGCACACGGACTGTGTTTTCACTTCTTTTTATTTTGTCTATATCCCATCTTTCAACAAAAACTCTAGTACAAGAAATGTATGTAATTAGTCTAGTACAAGAAATACATGAAGTGCTTGGTTGATACTTATGGTCTGGTGATTCTGTGAGCTAGCATTCAATCTTCTTCCAACCCTGAATCAAGGAAAACTTATTAGGGAATGGAAGAAAGCCCACTGTACTAGCCCCTGCTACGCTTGGCAGACAATTCTAGAGTTTAGACTATTTTCCTATCTTTTCAGGCATCTAATAGTGTTTACTGGATGCAGCAAAACAACATGGTAAGTATCTCATTAAACCAGAAATATTTATATTATGGGTCAAATCAGAGCCTTCTGCTAAGCAATGGTTATTTCCTAGAACATCAGCTGTAAACCTTGGTCAGAGTTAAGAGAAATTTCATGGGTTAATTTGCTTTGAGCACTGGGCTAGAGAAGCCAAGTTCATGGGTGTTCCCCAGTCTTCCCCAGTCACGGTAGGTTACTTTCAGCCAGCTGTGTAAAATATATGCCAAACAGTCATAGGAGGGATGAGAGAGGTTCTTGAAAATGTCCTCCTGAGAACCCATGTAATGCAAAATTAGTATGTTCTCTAGTAATGATACATTAATATTATCATCTTTGGACATAGTAGACAACATTTAAAAAAAATACAGTCCCACCTTCTGCAGTAATATCCAACTATTCCCTTAAAACTAGAAAAATATCACTTCCTTTTTAGTGCTAATATTACAGAATCCCACCAACTGTTCTGTCCAATAACTAGTAAGCCTCCACCAACAGGGAAGGATTTTTCATGGATGTAAAGTGTTTTCGTCTGGTTCCACCTTACTAAATTCCTATTCATGAACCCCAAATAATCATAGTACACGTTAACACTCTTTCTCCTTCTTAACATGTGAATAAGTAGTACATATTAAGATTCCTAGTACGCTAGAACTATTTTAGTGATGGAAGAGATTAAAACAAAATTCTTGCCTTCTCCAAAAGTCCCCCATCTCTAGAATGTCGAGAGACTTTAACTTCGGCTGATGAGCTTTTTTTTTTTTTTTTTGCTTTCCCAGCATGTGAATGCTAAAGCTATAATCCTGAGAAGCAAAGAGAAATGGAAGAACTAATAAATACGGATCTCCTTCGCCTCCCTCGAAAGTGCCAAGTGGAAGCCAGACGTTGCTGCTAATGACTTTGACTGAGGGCCTTGGAGATGGCTTCAGTGCCTCCGCCTCATCCCACCTCTCAACGTCGGGCCGCCTTCCTCCTATGACAGGTCTCCTTGAATTCCTCTGATAAATTGTAGCTGTGTCCTTCAGGACCTCTAAAAGGAACTTGGGTTGCAAAGCTGCACTCATATTTCATTCCGTGAGAGCCGCGAGCAGATCTGACCTGGCCTGAAAGTGATGGATGGTTATTGGTTTTAACCAAACATCAAGACTGTGTATGGGAAATGGTGTTTAAGGCCAGGATCCAAGTACAAAGGAGTGTGTCCTGGAGCTCAGAAAGTTGATGGGTTTACGGGTCATCCAGTCATTGGGATGCACGCAAAGTACCTTATCACTGCCTAGCAGCATTCTGACCACTTTGGACGAGGAAGGCCTTTTGAACTAAGAAGAACAGGTTTAGCCAAAACATTCCTCACTGAAACACAACTAAAACCAGTGAGGAGCTAACAGCAAAGGTTGCTTTCAGGGACAAACACCAGCTAAACGCACATGGAGCAAAAGTGTACAATTTTCTTTAAAAGATACTTTCTACAGCCTGTTTCACTTTAAGTGTAAATACAATTTGTACCTGACCTAAGTTATAATCAAAGACTAAGTTTGAACAATCCCCAGATTCGCATAAGACAGATATTAATTGAAAGCATAGAAAAATTAAGCATTTTACTTCAGAAAAATGAACAGTAAGTTTTAACTTTCACTTTGACATTCTGCTAAGTTGACTTAAGCAGCATCACACCTTAAAAGTACGAATTCTAGGGACGCCTGGGTGGCGCAGTTGGTTAAACGACTGCCTCCAGCTCAGGGCGTGATCCTGGAGTCCCGGGATCGAGTCCCACATCAGGCTCCCAGCTCCATGGGGAGTCTGCTTCGCTCTCTGACCTTCTCCTCGCTCATTCTCTCTCTCACTGTCTCTCTCTCTCAAATAAATAAAATAAAATCTTTAAAAAAAAAAAAGTACGAATTCTAAAGTAAATGGTTAGTTCTGAAGCTTGCTCAGAAGATACAAAATAGAACAGGCTTCAGGATATGGGCAAATCTTCCATGATATTTACTAAAGAACAGATTTTACCAATTGCCGTGAAGAGAAATGAAAACTAAACCTTCATTCTTCTTAGGAACTCCTATATTCTTAAGGAAAAAAAGAGGGATCTATAAAGTAACACATGTATCCTTACACATCCACACAGAGCCCCTGAGTGCTAAGGAAAGAAAGTGGCGTACGGAATCATTTCCTAGGGAAGTTGTGAGAAATTGTCCATAAAGGGAAGATCTGCATTGGCAGAAAATATGAGTGGAGAATTTTCTGTGGAGAAGTCCGGCTGGTGTAGAGGCGTGGGTGCATAAGCGATAAGCAGTCTCCCTTGAGAAAGGGGGATGTCTAGAATGGGGGTAGGGAGAAAGGAGGCGGGAGGGGAGTGAGGAGAGCATCCTGGAAGAACAGCTTCTAAGATGCAGACAGTGATATGAGGCCAAAAACTTTCTTTTTTAAGTCACTGAAAATCACTCACCAACTCCATTGTCAGAATCCAACTTTGCAAGACTATCACTCTCTTCCTCAAATATAAAAGGAGCTTAACTAGAAAGACTGCTGGGAAATCAGATGCCCAAAGAACATCTTGGAGTGAACCGTGTTTTCTGAGAAGGAGCCCGCAGAATTAGGGAAGATATGGGGTCCAGAGAGGCACACGGTCAGAGAAATACAACAAGCAGCTATACAAACAATTTGGTTTCCGTGACCTTTTTTGTGGTCTTATAAAACACCACCTCTAATTTTTTTTTTTTTTTTTTTTTTTGGGCAATGGCTGAAATCATTGCCTTTACTTAGTGGGGCACAAGAGCGGATGGAAATGTCACCAGACTGTGCAAAAGTGAGTGGGCTCTGGCTGTTTACAAATCCTTTTTTTTTCATAAGCACAGGGGCCTTGCTTTGTCAGGAGAAAAGTTGGAAACTGCATAATTAAATAGCAATGTATTTCATTACCTTGTTAAAGAAAGCTACCAGTGTGAAAGCGGCCTGCGGCATTTGTGCACTTGCAAAGTTGATTTTCTTTCTTTTCAGGAGGCGAATCTGGCGAGGTGTGGAAACAGCAGGGCCATGTGTCATCATCAAAAGCAGAAATAGTAAGACCAGCACTCCTTTGTAGGAATCCACACACCTGCCCCATAGAAAGCAGGACATGGGTGTCTCCCAAACACCCTTCCAAAACTGAAGGTGACATTTTGGGTTCTCCTCGTGTATCTCATTGCCCAGTATTCTTCTGTGGCTGGGAGGCCTGAGTCTAGAGAACAGAAGATGCCTTACGTGGTGGCCAGCTCTGCCTGATCTCCGAAGAGACCAAGGGCTAAGGGGATATGATCTACCCCAGATGCCCCCACCCTGTGGAGAACAGAGCTGGGGTGGGGCTGGGTCCTCCCCACTCTGAGACAACACTCTTATTCTTGCCCGCCGCTACCATCCACACTCAAGTGTCCACTGCCCAGAACAAAACGAGTCACTCTCTGCCCACGGGGGTGTAACCAACCTGAAGCACATGTTTAGTTCCAGCAAAGTCAGAAGCCCGTATGCTTGAAGAATATCCCGAAGTCCATGCAAATATGACACAGCAGGTCTATTTATAGAAAAAGATACTCCCGCTTTGGGTATTTGACATTGATAGCTCCTCCTGCTCTCTTGGGCACATCTACTCTCCTGCCCTGTCCCTTTCTTTTGTGAACATTTGCAAGTCAACTATGCACTAAGCATGGAGCTAAATACTAGCTAAGTTAATCCTCATGCTACAACCGCTAGATGTGTACTGACAACTGTCATCATCCCTATTTCAGGATGACAAACTGAGGCTTCATGAAGTTAAGTCATTTTGCTCGAGGCCACATGGCTTACACGAGGCAAAGCCAAGATGGAAACCTAGCACATGCAAGAATCACTTCTAAGACCGGGCACCACACTTCTCCCTCGCTTGGTGACAGACAGTCTAGGATGTCATTAGAGGGTGAAAAGAGGTCCTCTCTTGCCCTCATCTCTCTGGTCAGCCATGAGGAAGACAGTCATAGCGTCTCCATGCCCTAAGCTTCCCCAGCTCTGATGAGGGAGGCTACAGAAAGATATGTTAGCGCTGGGAAAAGGAAATGGTGTAGGAAGGAACTGCTTCTAGGTGCCACGTGCCGCCATGTTGACCAGAAGAAGGCATGCTATCTGTAGCTGCAACCGTTGTGCCCTGATAAGCCGAGCACCCAGAATGCACCTAGAAGATGAGGACTGACCCAGAAGGCTGGCCAGATGGGGCAGTGTTTCGTTGACCTCGTTAGCTTGAAAATGAGCTGGACTGAGGGCCATTTCTGCAGTACTAATGAGCTAGTACAGAGAGCATGGCCAGACAAAATTCGCACAGGAGAAAACACTTCCATCCAGAATGTGCCAGGATGGAACCCTGAGAAATATCCAGGACTGATCTTCCAGGAACCGACTGAAAAAGTGAGAAGACATTCTGGTGTTCTGCAACAGGTAAGCATGATAAGGGAGGCCTGGGCCAAGACTGTCATTCAGGGCAAGCGGTCACCAGCAGCCACATAGTTCTTTGCGGGAGGAAGGCCTCACAAGAGCAATGAAGCTTTCGGTGGAGCTCACTGGGGAAAAGGTGTTGGTTGGATGCTGGGGCTTCTCTAGTCAAGTAGACAACAGACAAATCGAGGAACAATGACCACCTTGTCAGGACCATACTACTGTCACCATCAGTGTATCTGCTTAGCCACTTGGGGACAGGGGTGTAGACACAGCTCAGGTCCTATCATTTCATACAGTAGAAGGCCCAAGGAAACACAGTAAATTTTAAAGAGTAAGCACAATTTGATTCTTCATTTCTGCTCTTATAGATGACTACATGGAGACCAAGTCAGGCAGCTGCCAAGAGCCCTTTCACACACTTGCCTGGGGGACAAGAGACCGATCTACAGGCATGAGATCTGTGACACTTCATCTGCGACCAGAGGAGCCATGACACACGACCTTCTTTGATGACCTCTTCTGACCTGGCTGCGTACAAGCAAACCAGAGAGTTAGCTTTCTCCCCTCCTCTCTCCTTTCTTGTCATTTTCTTATTTTGTGGTATTCTAAGTACTTGGAATATTCTCTGAGGCCAGGGAAACTCAAGCCAAGTGGTAGGTGAATCTCAGTAAAGAGCGCTCCTCCCGCTCAACATACACTCATCTCTAATGAGGCTTCAAAAGATAATTAGACAATGGTCACCGACAAAGCCCTCCACAGAAACCACAGGATCAAAGGATTATGTGGTTAGAGTCAACAGTGAGATTTAAGAATCGGGGAGGAGAGAGAGAAGAGCAGGGTCAGGACACACAGAAAGTGATAGAACCTGATTCTGGCAAGCCCAGGGGTTTGGGTTTTGTTCTGGTTGCTTATTCTGTTTTATTTTGTTTTTTAATCAGCAGTGATTGTCTGTTTTCCTAGGAAATGTGAAAGAAGGCTAGCCAAAGAAAAGCATGCTGTCATTTTTATTCCTTTCCTTTCACACAGTCTTTGGGGAGCACCCAGTGAGACCACCATAAAAGGCCATTTTTTTTTCAGCACATTACCAACTGAATTTCTTTGGAAAAGGACCAGGACTAACCTATCTTCTACAACAGGGAACAATGTTAATGAGGCTACAGTGGAATTCAAAGATGTGTATTGAAAGTTTCTGTTTGCCAACACCACATACAGCAGCGAAGGCAACAGTGAGATTTGTATGGAGAAAATCAATTCTGTGCCAGGGCACAGCATAGCATGGGGCAACATCTTTATTCACTGGGCTCCTAGTCAAATAAGAAGGGCAACACCACCCATGGGGGGAGAAATTTGGAATACACACAAAAAAACAGCAAGTGAATAGGGAAGGGAAAATCGTGGGCATTTGAGTTGTCAGGAAAATTCATCATTGTTTGTCCCTAGAATCTATGGAGGTGGTTCCAACATGCGGGAATTAATGAGCACCAAAGAGGGGACCTGAATGAAAGACAATGAAGGTGGCCTGCCAGAGAGATGGTAGGAGATGATGCAAGCCATATGGCTTGGAGCATATAAAGGAGAGGAACCTGGAGAGGGCCCACGAGCTGGGGAGGAGAAATAATTCACTAAAGCAACATGAGCTAGACCAGGGTAAGAAAGGGCCTTAAAAGTGAGCACTCAAATGTTTGAATCTAATTAAAAAGCCAATGGGGGACTGCATAGTCAGAAACAGAGTATGGGGCAAAAAAGAACACTCTAGCAACTTTGCATTAGTTAGCCCAAAGTCATTGCAAAGTGGCACACTGTGATGACCAATATTGAAAACTCTTCCCAGTGAGGCAATTAAAGATCGGTGAGGTTTCCATCTGTATCACTACTGAGCTTACTTTACTCATTGCATTTTACTAATAAATAGCTTAAAATAAAAGTGAAAAACATCCAGCTTTCATAATCTACACTACTATTCTGTTCATAATATTGTCTTCCTGTTATGATATTTTCTTAAGGAAATAGCTACCTTTCAAGAATTCTACCCTTTAAAAAGATGGATGCTATCAGCAGGGAATTGTTTTCCTTGATTAGTTTCCTTGATCGAGGAAACCATTTCCTTGATTATGGAAGTATGAGGAGAGGAGCAGTGGATCAAGAACACATCTTTGAAGCATTCTGCATCAAGGGTACTGGCCACTGCTATGGGAAGAATATATACCTCATTTTTAAGGATAAATAACCACCCAGTAATTAGGAGCTCTCCATTCAACCGAAAGAATCAAGATTTCCTACTACATGGAGCCCAACACTTAGCTCCTCAGCTTGAGTAGCTGAGAAGGGGATCTGGATCTAGACAGATTACCTGAGTGTAAGTCCGAGCTCCAAGCCTTACCAGTTATGCATAGGACCTTGGACAAGTCACCTAAAAGGTTTGTGCCTTAGCTTCCTCATCTGTAAAGTGGGGATAATAGTATTACTATGATTGTTTTGTAGACCAAATATATCTAAAATCTACGGAGTGGTTGGTTCAGTATATACTCATTTGGTGTGACCTAAAAGAAAACATTTAAACTCTAAGGCTCAACAGAACACACCTTAGGACAACACCTGGCACTGATTAGGTTTTAATAAACACTGACATATTTTTAAGTTTTAAATATGCCTCAGAGTCTATTATCCCACATAATTCCAAAGGAGTAGTTGAAAATATTTGGCTGAAACACAAGGACCCAAACCTTAATTAATCCCTCCATTCTGAGTTTCTCAAAAATAAATTGTTCTTGTTTTAATTTTTCATTTTCAGGGGCTAGCAGAAATTTAAAAATATATATAACTTTCAATGTGTTGAACTTTTATTTGAATAAAGATGAATATAGGGCTCTCTTTTTGATAATAAGGGGAATCACAGACACTAACCTTCCCTAACAATTCAAGCTAAAATGATGGATTTAAAAAAAAAAAATCAGGAAATATGGGAAGGTGGTGGTAATAGTTGCAGCAGACTTTTTGAATGCTTCTTTTTTGTCTTTTTCTCAAGTTTTCATTTAAACGCCAGTTACTTAACATACAGTATAATATTAGTTCCAGGGACAGAATTCAGTGATCCATCACTTGCATACAATACCCAGTGCTCATCACAACCAGCGCCCCCCCTATTGCCCATCTAAATCCCCACAGAGACAGAGAAACTTGGTAAAAGAACCAAAACGCAGGGCACCTGGGTGGCTCAGTGGTTGGTGTTCTGCCTTCAGCTCAGGTCATGATCTCAGGGTCCTGGGATCGAGCCCCACATCAGGCTCTTTCCTCAGCAGGGAGCCTGCTTCCCCCTCTCTCTCTGCCTGCTCCTCTGCCTACTTGTGATCTCTCTCTGTCAAATAAATAAATTCTTAAAAAAAAAAAAAAGAACCAAAACACATGGTCAATTCTCAAAAGAAGGTAACAAGATATCTTCACAAACTTCAAGATTACAAATGACTGGGGAGAGGCCATTAACAGCCCAAAGACCTGAATTCTCCCGGTGTCTGCACAGGAGAGCACAGGGAGGCAGTGGGGCAGCTGACGCACCTGATCCCGAAGGCAGGAATGCCCCAGAAGAGCCAACAGGTGGTCCTGGGAAAGTCCAGGGCACCTGTATAAGAACAGCCTCAGAAATCGTTCCCATTCACTTGACAAATCTGCACAAGGGGCCCCAGGAAAAACTGAAGTGCCCAGAGCATTGCAACTCCTGGGAGCTTTCAAAACTGACCACCTAGGGGAGCCTGGGTGGCTCAGTGGGTTAAGCCACTGCCTTCGGCTCAGGTCATGATCTCAGGGTCCTGGGATGGAGTCCCTCATCGGGCTCTCTGCTCAGCAAGGAGCCTGCTTCCTCCTCTCTCTCTCTCTCTGCCTGCCTCTCTGCCTACTTGTGATCTCTGTCTGTCAAATAAATAAATAAATAATCTTAAATTAAAAAAACAAAACAAAACAAAAAAAACTGACCATCTAGGACGCCTCTTCAAGACAGGACCCAAAATCAGGATTGAGGCTGACTTTCTGAGTGGAATGCACGCTGAGCTGAATACGGCTAACAGGAGTAAAGGAAGAGGTCTGGATAAAAGCAAGGATATGGATCAAAACCAGGAAGTTTGAGAAAGCAAGCCACCACAATTCAACAGGACACGAAACCCATAGAAAAAAGAGCCATCTGAAGTGAGAATAGCTAACTGAATGTATTTTTCTTTCCACAATTCAGAAAAATGAATTTTTCATATAAAAATAGCAAAGAAAGTAAAATATCATATGAAGTTATTTTAGGGGAAAAAAAAAGAATAAAGAACAGAATAAAATCCTAGAAGCAATGAAAGTGTACCACAAAAACTTGCTCGAAAAATAGTAGCATAGTATTTGAAATGACCTTAATGGTATTGGTAAAGTGATACACCGTATCAAGAATAGTATTAATCAGAATAATTCAGAAATGATGTCATTCAAAGAACTAGAAATAAGAGGGAAAAAAATCATTTTCCAATGAAGACAACCTAGAAGGAACACAGAAATAAATAAATTCAACCAATAAAGTCTTAAGAAAAGTAGAAGAAATAGATAATGAAACTTTTAAAAAAGGAAAAGGGCAAAAAGAATATGAGAGGAAATGACAAATGTTAAAGATACATAGAGAAGATCAAACATAAAAGGAGCTCCTGAAGAAGAAAACAAAAGCAAGAGAAGAGAACACATACAAATACTGTATTCAAGAATACTGTTGGAAGTTTAAAAACTGAACAGAATATTTAAATAGTATATCATGTACTTGAGAACAGGAATGTCTCAAGATGATATACGCCAAGGTATATTTTCAAAAAAGTATTGTACATTAAAGAAAAATATCTTGGGGCACCTGGGGGACTCAGTAGGTTAAGTGGCTGACTCTTGGTTCTCCCTTAGGTCATAATCTCAGGGTCCTGGGATCAAGCCCCGCCCACACTGGGGAGGCTGCTTGTGGATTCTCTCTCCCTCCCTCCCTCCCTCTGCTTATGCTTTCTCTCTAAAATAAATAAGTCTTAAAAAAATCTTTTGGGTATCTAGACAAAAAAAAAAAAAAGAAAAAAAAAAGAATTTTATAAGGGAAATATCCAGACTTTAAAAGCAATGCTTTATGCCACATGTGACATGATGAGTCTGTATGGGCCACAACCCATTTTTAAGGATAAAAGTCCCAGATAAGCTAGTATATGAAACGACCCAAAAGATAATGTTTTCAAGAGATTTTCCTAAGGGATCTCATGGAAAATGTGGTTCAGAAAATCAGAATAACTAGAGAGATTTCAACATAAAGACTTGTGATGAGCATTAATTAGTTACTTCCGCAACTAGGTCAAAAACAAATATTAAAAGGGAGAAATTATACTGTGCAATGGCTGTATGATTTTAATTCCAATATATCACAAATCAATAAAAATGCAAGGAAATATGTTTTAATTTCTTTCAGTAATTCTAGTTGAATTGTGTGGGCTAAAATAAAAGATTGAGCATGTATATATGAATACACACACACACACACACACACACACACACACATCCTGAATGCAAATATAACTATTTTATCTCAACAAGAAATAATGAACTAGTAGTATCTACTGTCCAAATTCTGATCTTGAAATACTATTTTTCACTGAAAGCATCTAAGAGGTTTTAGAGAAATGGCATCTAGGGCAAAAAGCAAAAGCTACAAAAAGATGAGCCTGAAACACCTAGCTCTGCTGGGTATCAAGGAAATTATCTAAGAATATTAGGGTAATGTTAGGAGGACTTAGAGTCAACATGAAGGGACTTCCTTCTTGCCAAACAGAAAAATTTAAACTTCAATGAGAATAATAACTAGATTGTACTGAAGCCCATGAACTATTTTAAAATTCATGGGGTACCTGACTGGCTCGATTATTAGAGTATGCTACTCTTGATCTCCCGAGTTTTGAGGTTAAGGCCCACATTGGGCATGGGGCCTACTTAAAAAAAAATCATGATTCATCAAGATTTTTGAAAACTATTCATTTTTTTACAGTCATAAGGATTCAACTAATTAATTTAATAACCAGATAAATAAAAGGACAGACTTGAACATTTATTCTGTTTTCCTGAGTCATCAAACATTAGAGGAGATGAAGTGGCTCTTTATAAAATGACAGAATTGGAAAATCCCCCAAAGTAGAATTAGAACAGCAAATTTTATAACCTCGATGAATAAATCTAGGTATTGGACATCAACAAAACAGCAAAATCCAGACATCACTTGCCCTTGATCAAATAACACATTCTCACCAATAGACTTGCCAAAGAGACGAGACCTGAGTTTGATCAAGCCTCTGTGTGTCAGTGTTCACTCACTCAGCCAAATCCCCCACGTGGAAGTCTGCAGTTCCAATGGCCTGCACACTTCAAAGATAAATTCTAAGTAAAAGAAAAGAAGAGGTGGAGAATGGCTGTTTAAAAGAGACCTAAAAGACATACTATTTTTTTAGATGGGCAAGATTAAACTATAGTATCTAGAGTGTGCTAGATAAAACCAGAGTGAGAAATAAGATTTTATAGATATGCAAAAAAACCCTACCAAAAACAACAACAACAAAAAACCAACAGAAGCCAAAATAGTGGTTACTTTTAGAGGCCTGGAGACATGCATATAGGATGGAGACACATGGAAGGAATTCCATATTTTGGCCTCAGTGATGGTTATGAGTGTAGTACCATGATAATACATATATGTATAATACATACATATATATTATACATATATATATATTATGTCAAGCTATATATTTGTTTCATTTTACAACAAAAATAAAGTAAAATTCATCATACACACTCATTCCCTATTATTAAGAGAGACAGTAAGGAATCCATAAACCCATTAAATAAAGTGAATCCATTGACCCTAGCAGATGAGCAGATACCCAAACTACCTGATGCCCTAAAGATTTCTGTGACATGCTGAGAATTTTGAGCCACCCTTTGATGGCAGTGTGAGGCACAGGATACAGAAGATAAAGCCAGGAACCTGCCCAAATAGACCCCCATATAAAATTGTGCCCCTGAAGAGCTAAATCAGTACACAATGAATAATAAAGCCTACAAAGGATTTAACAAGAAAACTTAATGCTGTGTGGACATAAAACCCAAAACAAGGAAACTCTTATATGAATTTATTGCTGAACACTGTGCACTCTGAATTAATGTCTGTGTTCCCTATGTAGCTAAAACAAGAAACAAACAAGCACACACACAAACTCACCAATGGAGAATTTAATTTAAATTAATTAAGTTTGGTAGTTTTCTTTGGTGACTGGCAAACCTCTCTGAAGGACTTAAAGAACTCTGGTGCATAAAGGTCCAAGGACGTGAGTGGCTCAAAGAATAATCTAAAACACATAAATATAAATCAGTAAAAAAACAAGAAAACAATGTTGAAGAAATTATCCAGGATGCATTCCAGAGAAACAAGGAGAAATAAAATATAAAAGAGAGTAGGACACATACAGGATAGCATCAAAAGGTCTATCAGGCATCTAAACAGAATTCCAGGAGATGTATGGAGAAGGGAAAGCATTCAGATAATGTTCGTATACTTAAATTGTTTGTGTTAGGTGCCTGCGTGGCTCAGTCGGTTGTTTCTGCCTTTAGCTCAGGTCATGATCTCAGGGTCCTGGGATTAAGCCCTGCACAGGCCTCCCTGCTCACAGGGAGCCTGCTTCTCCCTCTCCCTCTACCCCTCCCCCAGGCTTATGCATGCACTCACTCTCTTTCTCTCTCAAATAAAACAGTATCTTTGAAAAAATAAATTGTCTATGTTAGAAAAAAGTAGAAGAAAGTATAATAATAAGCCAAATGATTAGAATAAAGGAAATCATAAAGATAAGAAACCAACAACAAAGAAAACAAATATATAATACCAATAAGACCAATGAAGCTAAAAAAGTTTCTTGAAAAAAAACGATAAAATAATGAGAGCTCCAAGGCCTGTGGGGGGTGGTGAAGGGGAAAGACACAAGAAAGAGAGGCAAGCACAAACAATATTAAAAATGAAAAGATAGATGTAACTTCAGATCTCACAGAAATTGCACAGATAACTAGATATTATAAAAAATTAATGCCAAAAATGGAAAAAACTTTAATAGATGAATTCCTTAAAAAAAAAAAAAAGTTACCAGTAAGAAGAAATAGAGAATCGGACTATCTCTATAAATAAATACTAGGAATCTGAGATTGAATTTTTTCCTACCAAGGAAATGACATCCCCAGATAGTTTTACTGATGGGATTTTCCAAAGTATTCCAAAGATCAATAAACCAAGTGTTATACAAAAGTCTTCCAGAGATTAGAAAACAGGGAAATACTTTCTAATTCCTTTTATAAAGCTAGGTATATCATATGTGCTCTGTATAATAGAAAGGAAAATGAGAGGCCCATCACAAGGATGACCATGGATGTAAAAATTCTAAACAGAATAGGAGCAAACTGAATCCAACAATTTATAAAGGAGATAAATATAATAACCAATTTGAATTTATCTCATGCATATGATACTGGTTTCTACTAGAAAATGAAGTACACCATAACACCAAAGAAAGAAAAATCATTATCTCAAAAGATAAAGAAAAAAGCATTCATTAAAATTCTAATACCTGTTGAATTTAACACATTTGGATGCAAGGGAAAAATCCTGAAGAGGCTCTCTACAAACAACCAACATCACCAGGGCTGTTCACCTCTTAGTGAACTTCACACTTACTGGTGACTTGTGGATGCCAGCCACTCTGAGATCAGGAAGAAATCAAGGACGCTGTCTATCTCTACTTCATTCAATACTGTACTGTTCTAATCAGCACAGAAAGGACCAGAAAAATATATAACAAAGCATAATCATTGGAAAGAATGGAACAAAATTCTCATTACTTGCAGATGATAATATCTCTGCAGAATTCCTTCCTCATAAAAGAACCCTGAAGTAGAATTTATGAATGTAAAACTTTAGCAGGAGTCTTGAACCAAGATTTTGAAACAAGAAATTTGAAATAAGATTCTAAGTGAATTTCATTTCACTGTGCCAACAAAGATCATTTAGAAAATACAAATGTTTTAAAGATTTTTTTTTAAAAAATTATTTGACACAGAGAGAGAGAGCATAAGTAGGCAGAGAGGCAAGCAGAGAGAGAAGGGGAAGCAAGCTCCCCACTGAGCAGAGAGCCCGATGCGGGCCTGGATCCCAGGACCCTGAGACCATGACCTGAGCCGAAGGCAGAGGCTTAACTCACTGAGCCACCCAGATGCCCCTAGAAAATACAATTTTTAAGATATAAAGAATCACCAAAAAGTGTAAAGTAATTAGGAATACATTTAACAACAGACGGCCAAATCCTTCATGAAGAAAATGAAGAAATTCTATGGACAGGCCAGTTAGTCTTAAAAAAAAAAACAACAATTAAATGTAAAGTGAAATGGTTTGAGATGTTAAGACTCATTGTCCTAATATCAATTCTCTCTATACTGATTTATAGATTCATGCAACTTCCATGAAAATTATGAAATAAAACTTGATGAAGTTTTAAAATTCCTAAAATTCCTAAAATTTATAGGAAGGAGCAAAGGTCCAAGTAAAATTAAAACATTGTTGAAGAAGAACAAACTTTAGTGTATGTGCTCTCCCTGATAGCAAGCTTTTACCAAAGTTAGATCAATTAAAACAATGTGCATTGGACAGGAATCGACATACAGATCAATATAACAGAAAAGAGAATCTAGAAACCCACATATAGGGGAGGGGAAGATAGAATAGGCTTTGCAAGTCAGCGAAGGAAATAAATAACAATGACTGGTACATACATGAAAAAAATCAAAATAAAGCTGCATTTTTATCTCTCTCAAGCCACAAAATCATTTCCAAGATAATGAAGACACAATTGAAATTTAACATGATAAAAACAGTAGAAGAAATAATGGGAGAATATCCTTAGGATATTCTATCCTACGACAAGATTTCTTAGAACATACCAAAGGTAGACCCCATAGAGAAAATATTAATAATTTGATTACATTACATTAAAGAATACCTATTCCTCAATAAAGTTTGGAAAGATAAACCACAAACTGGGAAAAAAAATTATAACACATAGCCAACAAAAAAACCTTTACCTAGAATTCATAGAGATGTTTACGAATCATTAAGAAAAAGACAGCCCGGCCGGGGCGGGGCCGGGGGGTGCAAAATGGGCAAAAGAAATAAAGTGACATTTCATAGAAAAGTCAACACAAATGGCTTATATGAAAAATGCTCAATGTGATGTGTAATCATTTCACACAAATTAAAACCCCAAGATACCATCTGACATTTCCACCAGATTGGGAAAATATTCTTCATTAGTCAACAAAGAGTGTTGGCAAGGATGTGGGTCAATGGGAACTCTTCTTGACTGCAGTCTGAGGGTAAACTAGAACGATTACTTCGGAAAGCAACTTGCCATTATGTGGTAACTTAAATAGGTGTATAACCTACTACCTAACCATGCCACCTTCAGGTTTAAACCTTAGGAAAATGCTCATATATGGAAACTGAAGGAGTTATAAAAAAGAATGTTCATAATGATATTGTTTGCAATAGCAAAAAAAAAAAAAAAATCCAAAAAGCAAACAAAACCCAAAACCCTGGAGTCTACATAAACATTCGTCAGAATTTGGAAATATAAACATATGTTCATAAATAGAATACTATGCATGAAAAATTAATGAAATAAATATACTCGGGCACTCAACAATGATGCATCACAAAAACATTTTGGACAAAAGAAGTTACAATAGGATTCAATTTATGAAAGTTCAATATAAGACAATCTATACACACACACACACATATCTGGAATATATATATATACACACACATTCATATGTGGAATATGTGTATATGTAGTAAAATGATCAAAAGAAACAAGAAAATTCTTAGCAAAAAAGCAGAATAGAGGTATCTCTGCAGGAGAGGGAAGGGAATGGAAACAGAAAGGGAAACATGAAGCTTCTAGATGACTGCAAATGTTTTATTTCTTAGCCTGGGGGCTGGACAAGCCTTAGTTCCTTTTGGTTATCATTTAAATGGAGCTGGCAAATGTTTTGCACATTTTTATAAACATTGTATCAGTAAAACTGCATATATGTACATATATGTTTATATTGTAGAAAAAAAATCAATCTATGACTTTGAGGCAAGAGATAGTAATTGATATATGAAAGAGCTTTAGGCCACTGCACAACGTGTGGTTTTTGGGTTTTCTTTTGTTTTTGTTTTGCACAACCTACTGCAAAGGAAAATTGCATCCAAGTCCAATAGGAGACTCCTCTTTGGGTACTTACGCTAGTGATCGTGGTCATTAAAATTTTTTATTTCCCGATACCTGCTACTCCTACTCTTGTCCAGTGGGTTACTGTTGCAACAAAAAAGCTACCAGGTAATGTGAGAGCCATTACTGCCGACAGGTCTAGGAGGGAGGACAGGAAGGGGATGCTCGCTTTAGACCCCCAGGGGGAATCAAGATTGTTGGCACTTCCTTGCAAGAGAGTCAGGGACTGTCCTGTGTTTGGGAAGTGAGCAGACATTAGCTGAAGACAGTCTGCCCGTGCAGGACTCCAGGTAGCAGTGGCAGAGAGGCATTCACAGAGGGTTCCCAAAATAAGCAGCCTAAGATGACAGAACAGAATCTGAGAGCTCAGGCAAAGCAGCCTGGGCACAGGAAGGGCTCCTGGGGCAATTTAAATGATGAGGTGATAGGCAGTAAACTCCCAGGGCAGGGCAATCAATCACTGCCAGGCTTATCTTCTGACAAGGGCTAGGACTCCAGGTTGCAGCTGTAACATTAAAATGTAATGTTTCCACTGGGATTTGGTGTGGCAGGTTTCCCTGAAGCTTCGTTTCACTCAGTTAACTAATTATGAGAGAATGTGACATTGGTATTTACTTTTTCTACAGGGACAAATCATTCCCAGCAGGAGAGACGGGCTGTTATTTTTGTTCTGTTTTGTTTTGTCATTAAAAAGAGATTACTTACATGGTAGTAAATAAACCCTTGTTAGAGGAGTGGTTTTTTTTTTTTTTTCCCTCTCAATAATTCTATCAATTCACCTTAATGTGGACAATCATTTCTTTTGTTTTCCAGAGACAGGGTACATAAATGAGCAAGAGGTAGATGTTAGAACTCGGTTTGAAAATTAACTCTACCACTTACTAGCTGATCACTAGTGTGATCTTAAGCAAGTTATTTAAGTACCTTGAGCCTGTTTCCCCGACTAAAAAAATCAAGGATAATACATCTACTGTGTCTACTGCAGCCTTTATTCTTAATGACTCTGATACTATATTATACAACTAGAACATTTTACATTTCACTTATGCCTTATATGGCCAGTTTTCTATAGGACCCCAAGTCTAATTATGAATTGTATCTTTCCTTTGCCAATATAAGCTGCATTGTGTATTAACCATTTCACTCTTCCTCATCCAGATATGAGGTTTCCAATGAAAACACAATATTTAATGATAGCAGTTTTCTGCCCCTCCTCCACCCCCAGGACACTTTTTAACTTTTTCAAAGACAGAACGCAATGCTTAGCAAACATCACTAATAAACTCACATCTCATCTGTGCCTGGACAATAAGAGCGTTGTGTTTTGGGGTGCTTTTAGCCAACTGGAAAGTGATTTCATAGACGATCTCCCACTTAAACTCATAATTCCATGAGGTAGGCAGGGTAGATATGATAAGCTCCACCTTACAGGCAAGGAAGTGGAGGCTAAGAGAGGGTAAATGACGGAGCCATGATATTCAAGCCTATTTCCTATGAAAGGTAATCCACATTAAAATACAACTGAGAATGACAGGGATATTGGGCTATGGAAAATGAGATTTTCTCAGGAACAAATCTGTTTTGAAGGTAGCCAGAACAACTGTTATTAGGGAGAAAAGTAAGATCATTGGAAGTGAGCTAACAAAATAGAAAGTCAAGAGGCATGGGGCTTTATATCCCAATTTTATAATCCATTTGCCTCAATTTTTCTATCACTAAGTTTGAGAAAGCAAAAATGTTACTTCTTACCATTCTTTTTTAAAAAATTTTTTATTTTTTACTTCTTACCATTCTTAAAGGCATGCATATTATAATATCATTGTCATGTACAAATATATCATTCTATCACTTGATAGAATATTCAGGAGATTTAATGTGAATCACAGAAAACATGAACACTTAAAAATGTATAGGCACGAGAAGACATATTTTAAGTGCTAGGAGAAAACCTTGGTGATAAAAGATAAGGATAAGAATATTTTCCAAGGATACCTGGGCTAGAGGATGATGGAAAAGTAAAAAAAAAAAAGATTAGACAAATCAGCCTCAAAATTTCACATTACATCTTTGAGTAGTTTCTGAAAGTTGCAGAATCAAATTAAGAGGCACGGACATGTAATAAGTTTTGAAGCCATAAAAATATAAAAGCCCTCATATCTGGATGATGTTTCTTTAACTAATCACATATATAGTTCCTAAAATAATTAATTCTGATGGGTTATTCATACTGAGCAAGTCTTTCTGGTGGTAGACATTTTTCAAGGACTTCCAAGGATGCCACCACCTGCTCACCGAGAGCTCATAACCCCTTAACAATTACTAGCAAACCACAGAATGACAATTCACAAGTTTTCCCCACACCCCTTGTTTAGAAATAGGGGACAAGTTCTAACAGACTGGAAGGCCAAAGCAAACAAGTCATTTAGGGAAACCCTAGATCAAAATAAAAACAAAACACAAGGGGCGCCTGGGTGGCTCAGTGGTTTAAAGCCTCTGCCTTCCGCTCAGGTCATGATCCCAGGGTTCTGGGATCGAGCCCCGCATTGGGCTCTCTGCTCAGCAGGGAGCCACCCCATCTGCTTGTGATCTCTGTCAAGTAAATAAATAAAATCTTAAAAAAAAAAAAAAACAAAAAACAAAACACAAGTTTTGAATCAATGGAACTTAGAAGCCCAACGATCCCTCAATATGCAGTGAAAAACCTAGTCATACCCACACTGATGAGCAAAGTAGCACACTGTAATAGGTCATCATTAGGTGGTTCGTTACCTTATAGTGATTTAAGAGGTCTACACATGATTTGCCCTATGATCTTCAGAGAATGTGATACATCTTCATTTCAATATTGTGAGAGATCTTATGATATGGCAGAATATGCCCGCCTAAAACTCCCTCTCTTTGTCCTTAACTCATTCACATAATAAGCATTTATTGAATGTTTGCTATTTGTTGGGATTTATATCAAAGAACTCACAGCCTAGCAGGGAGACAGGTAAATCAGGCATCAAATTTATGTGTTAAATTCTAGAAGAAAAATATTTCATGTAAATGGTAAGTGTGTCAGAAAGCTTTCAGAGAGGATGAGATGATTAGCAAGGTCTCAAATGGTAAGTATAAACCGTGTATATTGCAACAAGGAGTAGCTTCCTGTCAGAAAGAACAGTATGGATAAAAACAGGAAATATGAACACATGGTGAGTTCCAGAAAACAGATGCAATACCACATGGCTAGAACATTCAGCATAGGTAGAAGAAAGGGGAAAAGATGGCAAAAGAAGCAAAAAGCCGTAGAAGGAAACAAAGGTTCCATCATTTAGGATTTTCATTCCACATTAAAATACAATAACAGAAAGCTGAATACAATGGTTGGTCTACTGATAAGATTTCAACCCAGAGGCAATGGGAGTAGATTTTTGCTAAAGAACAGTGTGGTGCTCTCCAAGGGTGAGTGAATTAGAGGATGGAAAACTAGGGAGGGGACATCAGTTTTAAGGCAATTTTAAAAGTCTAAGTAAGACATAGAGAGCCTCTAAGCTACAGCAGTGGGGATGGAAAAGAGAACAGCGATAAAAGAAATATAAAAACCAGAGTTAATAAAATTTAGTGACCGAACAGAATAAGGGAATGAAGAGGGAATCTGACAGAAGCTTTCCTGTGTTATACTTAGTTGGCTGAATACATAATGGTGCCCTTCACTACTTAGGGCTGGCATGAGGAGGAATGCCAGTACTACTCAGAGTCCTGGTGTATCTCCCCTTTGTAAGATTAATCACATTTTACTTTATATTGTGGGAGGTATGGGTCTTTCTACCACTCCCTTCACCACTAAACTCAAAGCTCTTTTAGGGGGAAAATTCTGTCACATATCCCATTGTCTCTGCAGATGGCCCCCAAAAGCATATTTGCATAACATGATTATATAGTATCATGGACTCACTATAGACACTCGGTGAATATTTTTGAATGACTGACTGAATAAATGAATTCCCAAAGGTAGATGTGACAAAACTATACATTTTATCCTTTGAATGAAATAATTGTGTCTTAAATGTGAATAACTCACCTCAGTGGGGTATCAATTCACACCACTACTGATTAGGTTCATTTCAGACTTCTACTACTTTTGGCAGATTCCAACATCCAATCTTGAAGGGACTTTTGGGAGTACCTACTACACACTCTCATTTTAAAGATGAAAATCTGTGATGCAGAGAAATTACATGGCTAACCCCAACTCAAAATGTATCCAGTGATGGGACAAAAATCAGGTAGATACAGTAAGCTTCATAATATTTGTCAACCAAAATTGTTATAATGGATTTAAAGATATTACAAGATATCACATTTAGCTAGGATACACTGAGTTTTAAAAGTGCATGACATTTCACATGGAAAAAAAAAACAAGGCCAATGTCTTAGAAACATTTCCTTGAATAATTCTTTCCTCTGACAGTGAAATGCATGGAATGGAACTCAACTTTTAATCTTGAATTAGTATAAGTAAGACAAATTCTTACCGTGATCTTCTGAAGAGACTGGTGACCTAAAACGAGATAATAAGCATGATAAATGTTTTGTAAATGATACTGATAATTATAAATGCAATAATGATCAAGAATAATCTCCTAGAAATATTATCCCCAAATTCAATTAAATAGAAAGTCAATATAGTAGGCAGTGTAATTAATTTGCTGGTTGCATGGTATTTTCTGATTGATCACTCCCAAAGCTTACCTGGACTGGTTGAGTGGTTGGGGTTAATAAAATTTCAGTCAACTGCACTATGTCACGGGACTGCAACAAACTTAGTTAAGTATGGATTTATGACATACAAACAGAAAAGTCATAGTAACGTGGTAATGGATGGAATCCTGTGATGTCACCAAAGGCCAGGCCTCCAGAGAATGTAAATAAGCACTAGATTGAGTGTAAGTAAAAAGAAATCTACTTGGACAGTAAAAAATGAGACAGAAGTAAAATAAATGGTATGTACCTTTATCATTGCTGTTTTTTGTTTCCACTCTGTGGAATTTAAGGTTTAAGTGAGCGTGACACAGACCGCCCTCTGTGTGCAGGCCTCAGAGCTCTAAGCCCGTAAGAACCAGGATGAGACAAGAGAGCAACCGCTGGGGTCCCACAGAACTTTTATAAATTGATGACTTTTACATACCATTTATGCAAAAGCTCCAGTTACATTAGGAAGACACCTATGAAGCATCATGTCAATGCTTCACAGTACAAACCTTTATTCCTTAGCTGACCACTAATTCAGCTACTCTGAACGATACAGACACAGTCTTGAGGATCAAGTCCCCTCAAGCTTGAATGATACAGTCTTGACTCTACCAGCTCATTCTTTCCTTGGGATGAAGTGAGATGTATAATTTTGTACTAACAGGTGATAAAAATTTGAAGGGAAAGGCAAGAAATCAGCCAGAAGGCATCCTCTGTTCTAAATGATCAACCTTCTGGGAGTCCACTACAGGAAGACGACCAAAGGGAAAAGCAAGCATTTAGGAATCTGCCCTTTAATATAACTAGTGTTGGGGCAAGAATCATTCTATGGATGCATAGTGGTTGAAGGAAGATTTTAGCTACGGTGGGATGCTTGAGAATGCTTTAATATTTTTACCCATTATGGGAGTGGTCAGTAAAGGACACAGCAGTCATGTGGGAAAGCCTGGAAGTTCCCTTAGTGGCAAAGTGTCAGATCATTTCAATCTTATCAGTCTCTTCAAGTGAACCTTTGCAGGTGAAAACAACAGAGGGTCCCCAGATTTGGTAGAGAGAAAACTGGTATCTGGGTTTTGGGCACAGGCAGCCCTGTAAGGGAACCTGCTCCAGCCTAAGCCATCCCTGCAGAGTTGGCTGCTTGAGAAATGCCACTTGGCCTCTCCGGGATTATTTGCGTTCTCCTAGGGATTTCTCTGTTTCATACGATCACAAACCCGTCATCCCCAATGGGCTGTGAGCAAACAGAAAACGAGGACCATTGCTTATGTAGTAACAGAATGGACCCCTGGTCAATATTTGTTGAATTGAATTAATGTCAGCACTACCACACAGGTGTTTAGACTCAAACACATTTTAGAGCACCTCAAAAAAATCATCATGTCACCTTCAAACCACCCGCAAGACTGGTTTGCCAAGCTCCAAGGCCAGCCCCGGGGAAGAAGGACCTAGGGACTGAGACAAGCTCCAGAAGAGAGAAAATGTGAGCACTCCCAGAGCCAGAAGACATCCAGTACACCTAGCAACAGGGACCTACAATCTGCCTTAGTGGTTAGGAAAAGAAAGAAGGAGAGAGTGCAGAATAGAGGTGAATGGGAATGAAAAGTGAGTCTAATGAGAAACACATATTTGAAATAAGATAATTTCTTAAGATGCTTGGGCATGAAAAGAAGTCAGCAACAAGGTAACATCGTTAGCCCTAGGGTTTTCTGGTGGGAATTAAGCAAAAACACATCCTGGATTGTTGGCCATTAATTTCTCATGGAGCTCTAGGAACAAAGAAAAACCCATGCCAACAGACGACTGAATGTCTCAGGTGGAAGGCTTGCGAAGCAAGGCTTTTGGTGCCTTTCTGTGAAAGCAAAGCACTAATATTAAATCTGAAAAATTCCAGATGGCTTGGTTAAAGTCCCCAGGGGATGCAGTGGTCCAGGCAGTGGGGAAGAACTATCCATTTCAGAGTGTTTGCTAAGGATTAGTCATGTTGAGTTTCTGTGCGGAATGTCTCCCACATGCCTGGATTTGTGGAATTTTAAGACATATGGAGTATTTCAGTCCTCACTCAGTATTTCACCTTTCACTCTAACGAGTCACTAAATTATACTACTGAGACATGCACACCATCCATTATTGCTGAAAATGGGCATAAAAAGTTTTACAGAACTTAGCTCAGGAGAGAAGAAAATTCATGAAATCAGCAAGAGAAGTAGTTATTTTTAAAAGAGAGAGGTTGAACCACAGGAACAGATAATCTTCCTCAACCTGACAACTGAGGAATGCAGAAGAGTTCACTGCTCATTCCTCCCACTGAACCTGCAAGACTTGTGGTTCTGTTCCTGTTTATTTCTCTTCCATGTACACTTTATCTCGGGGATAGCATCGCTCTCATAATGCAAACTAAGATCGGGATTCAAAGAACTCCAGGATTTTGAGTTCTCGCTACTTTCCTCAGTACTAGCCTTTTATGACAGTCTGGAGAATATTTACATTTGATTTTGCTTCATTTTGTTTTGTGGGTTTTTTTAGAAAAACACTTTTATTTACATCTCACTCAAATTCGGCCAATAACAAAAAAACCAAAAACTCAAGTCCTGGATTTTAAAATCTCTCTCCTATTTTAAATCTTTCTATTTATGTTGATTCAAACCTACATAATAATTATTGTTTGAGACCCCTATTGGGTACGAGGCCCTGTGCTTCATGATGGGGATACAAAAACAAACAAGCTACCAACTTCAAGGAATTCAATCAAAGGAGAAAAATAGGCAAACAAATGATTATAGTGAAAAAAGTGTAGTCATCAAAATATGTATGAACTAAAGAAGGAACATGAGAGAGAGAGACCCATTCTGTTCCGGAAGAGTGAAAGAAAACTTCAGAAAGCAAGAAGCATAGGAGCCGTGCTTAGAAGGATGAGCAGAAGCTTGTTAGGTAAGTAAGAAAGGAGAAGAATGTTAGGCAGAGGCACGAGGCATACGACAAGGAACATGGATAGGAAATTTCATAATACGTTATCAGTCAGACAAGGAACTAAGTGTGGCTAAAATATGAAGGAGTGATGAGTTAGGACTGGAAATAGAATAGACAGGGACCATTTCATACAGGGCCTGACAAGCCATTTTGACATGTTGATAATTTACCTTCTAAGCTAAATGAAGAAAGTTTCTGAAGCAGTGAAGTCATACATTCTCATTGGTGCTTCTGATCAGGCAGGCTGTGCAGAGTAGAATTTTTTTAAAAAAGCAAGAGTAAAGGCAGGAGACAAGTTAAAAACTATTACTGCAAAGCTTCTGCTTTTCTCTTTGAAATTCATGAAAAGTAACAGGGAGAATGAGAAACAGAAAAGGAAGCATCGTCTTTGACTAAGCTAAAAGATACCCATAAACCGAAATCATCTGTAAAGAAAAGCTACCAAGTACAAGAAAAATTGGGCCAAGTTTCAGGGAGACAGAGAAAGCATATTTTGATCTCAAAAGATATGAGCTACACGGTGCACCACAAAATTCAGCAGAAAGTGCTCTGCTCTGAGCCAGGTGCCCTTGCTAGTCAGAAGTAGAATCAAATCCCAGAGGATAGTGCTGTTAAAAAAAGAATTTGAAAAGAGACCCAAAGTCAAGCGTTCAGACAGACAAACCCACTATGCCTAATTATCTATCCCAAACTAATGGCTCTAAAAAGAACTCCTCTAAAACAAATATGAGTAATAAAAGTAAAAGAAAGCAGCAAGATAACCACACAAAAATATTCTAAGAAGAAAGCAGGATAAGGATCTGCTGACAAAACTTAAGATGGGAGTACACTAAAAAGGTAATGGCAGGGACAGGTGAACCCTATTGAGAGACCTGTCAATTTTCCATGAAATCTGGAAATGGAAAAAGGAAAGGAGGGAATGAAGGAAGGAGTAAAAGATGGAATAGGGCCTCTGTGACGAGAAGCATAAAGAAGAAATAACAATGATTATGAAATAGTCCCAATACAGCAGAAGAAAAGAGCAAACATTGGTCCAGAGTCTACAAATCAGTAAATTATAGACACGCCTTAAGGACTCTTTCCTTAAACCACTTTCCTTAACTACTCTTTCCTTAACCACTACACTGGAAAAAGAATATTGAGAGGAGGTAAAAGATCCATAATAACTAAAATTACATTAAGATATAAGCCATTCATTTATTCATCCATTCAAGTAACTGCTTTGTGGAAGTGTCTTCCTGTTTTACAGTTTGATTTACTTTTCTGTGATTTTATTTTTTTTGGCTTTTTAAACTCTTAATTCCAGTTAATTAACATACAGTGTTGTATTAGTCTCAGAAATACAGATATAGTGACTTAACAATTCCATACCTCACCCTGTGCTCATCACAAGTGCACTCACTGGTTCCCATCACCTATTTATCCCCTGCCTCCACCCAACACCCCTCTGGTAACCATCAGTTTGACTCTATAGTTAAGAGTTGGTTTCTTAATTTGTCTTTCTTTCTCTCCCTTTTATCTTTCCTTTCCTTATTTGCCTCATTTCTTAAATTCCACACAAATGAATTCCTATGGTATTTGTCTTTCTCTGACTGGCTTATTTCACTTAGCATAATACTCTCTAGCTCCATCCATGTTGTTGCAAATAGCAAAATTTCATTCTTTTTTATGGCTGAATAACAGTCCATTGTAGATATCTATCTATCTATCCATCTACCTACCTATCTGTACCACTTCTTCTTTATCCTTTCATCTATCAATTGACACTGGTTGCTTCCATAGTTTGGCTATTGTAAATAATGCTGCAATAAACATAGAGTGCATATATCCTTTTTAATCAGTATTTACTAGGGTGCAATTACTGAATCATATGGTAGTTCTATTTTTAACTTTTTGAAGAACTTCATACTGTTTTCCAGAACAGCTGCACCAGTTTCCATTCCCACCAACAGTGATGAGAGTTCCTTTTTCTCCACAACCTCTTGTTGTGAACACTTCTTGTTCTCTGTGTTTCTGATTTTAGCCATTCTGACAGATGTGAGATGAAATCTCATTGTGGTTTTGATTTGCATTTCCTGATGGTGAGTGACGTTGCCCATCTTTTCACGTATCTATTGGCCATTTAGAATGTCTTCATTGAAGAACTATATGCTGTTGTCTTCTGCCCATTTTTTAACTTATTTGTTTTCGATATTAAGTTGTATAAGTTCTTTATGTATTTTCCATCTGAAACCTTTATTGACTATGTCATTTGAAAATATCTTCCATTCCATAGTTTGCCTTTTAATTTCAGTGACTGTATCCTTTGTTGTGCAGAAGTTTTTTATTTTGGTGTAGTTCCAACAGTTTATTTTTGCTTTTGTTTCCTTTGCCATAGGAGAAATATCTAGAAAAATGTTGCTACAGTCAATGTCAGAGAAGTTACTGCCTGTGTTCTCCTCTGGGAGAACATGGCTTCAGGGTCTCACATGTAGGTCTTTAATCTATTTTGGATTGATTTTCGTATATAGTGTAAGAAAGTGGTTCAGTTTTCCCACCTGCATTTATTGAAGAGACTGTCTTTTTCCCACCAGATATTCTTTTCTGCCTTGTTCAAGGTTAATTAACCATATAGTTGTAGGCTTATTTCTGGGTTTTCTATTCTATTCTGGATATATGTGATTGTTTTTGTCAGTACCATACTGTTTTGATTACTACAGCTTTGTAAAATAACTTGAAGTTTGGAACTGTGGTGCTTTGAGCTTTGCTTTTCTTTGTCAAGATTGCTTTGGCTACTGGAGGTCTTTGTGGTACCATACAAATTTTAGAATTTTTTGTTCTAGTTCTGTGAAAAATGCTGTTGGTATTTTGATAGCGATTGCATTAAATCTGTAGATTGCTTTGGGTAGTATAGACATTTTAATAATACTTACTCTTCCAACCTATGAGCATGGAATGTCTTTTCATTTCTTTGTGTCTTCTTCAATTTCTTTCATCAGTGTCCTAGTTTTCAGAGTACAGGTCTTTCACCTCTTTGGTTAGGTTTATTCCTAGGTAACTTATTATTTTTGGTACAACTGTAAATGGAATTGTTTTCCTAATTTCTCTTTCTTCTGCTTCACTATTGGTGTATAGAAATGCAACAGATTTCTGTACTTTGATTTTGTATCCTGTGACTTTAATTTGTTCATCAGTTCTCGCAGGTTTGTTTGTTTTTTGGTGGAGTGTTTCAAGTTATCTATATAGTACTGTGTCAACTGCAACTAGTGAAAGTTTTCATTTTCCTTGCCAATTTGGATGTCTTCTATTTCTTTTTGTTGTCTTATTGCTGTGGCTAGGACTTTCAGTACTAAGGTGAATAAAAGTGGTAAAGTGAACAAATTTGCTTTATTCTTGACCTTAATGGAAAAGTTCTCCATTTTCCCCCACTAAGGATGATGTTAGCTGCAGATTTTTCATCTATGGACTTTATTACATTGAGATATGCTCCCTCTAAACCTACTCTGTTGAGGGCTTTTATCATGAATGGATGTTGTACTTTGTCAAATGTTGTTCTACATCTATTGAAATGATCAAATGGTTTTTATTCTTTTTCTTATCGATGTGATATATCATGTTGATTGATTTGTGACTGTCAAACCACTCTTGCAACCAAGAAATAGATCCTACTTGATCGTAGTGAATAATTGATTTTTAAAAATATACTGTTGATGGGTTTGCTAATATTTTGTTGAGGAGTGTTGCACCTATGTTCATCAGGGATGTTAGCCTATTGTTTTCTTTTATAGTGATTTCTTTATTTGGTTTTGGCATCAGGATAATGCTGGCCTTATGGAATGAATTTGGAAGTCTATTTTTTGGGAAAGTTTGAGAAGAATGGGTAATAACACTTCTTTAAATGTCTGGTAGAATTCACCTGTGAAGCCATCTGGTCTTGTTCTTTTGTTTTTTGGGAATTTTTTGATTACCAATTCAATTTCTTTGTTGGTGACAAGTCTGTTCAAATTTTCTATTTCTTCCTGTTTGAGTTTTTGTAGTTGATGTGTTTCTAGGAATTTATCCATTCCTTCTAGGTTGTCTAATATGTTGGCATATAGCTTTTGATAATATTCTTAAAATTGCTAGTATTTCTGTGGCATTCGTTATTTCTCCACTTGCATTTGTATTTATTTGAGTCCTTTATCTCCTTTTTCTTTATAAGTCTGGCTAGAGGTTTATCCATTTTATTGACGTTTTTCAAAGATCCAACTCCTGGGTTTTTTTGATCTGTACTATTACTTTTTTAGTTTCTATGTCATTTAATTCTGCTGTAATCTTTATTATTTACTTCCTCCTGATGTTTTAGGTTTTAGTCCCCTTCTTCTACCCCTTTTAGGTATAAGGTTAGGTTGTTTGAGATTTTTCTTGATTCTAGGCTTGTATTGGTATAAACTTCCCTCTTAGAACTGCTTCTGCTACATCCCCAAAGTTCTGGACACTTGTGGCTTCATTTTCATGTGTTTCCAAGTACTTGTTAATTTCTTCTTTTACTTCCTGGTTGACCAATTCATTGTTTAGTGGCATGTTATTTGACCTTCATGAATCCATATTTTTTTATTGTGGTTAACTTCTAGTTTCATAGCGTTGTGGTCAGAAAAGGTGCATGGTATGACTGATCTTCTTGAATTTGTTGAGTCTTATTTTGTGGGAGAAAATGTGATTTATTCTGAAGAATGACTCATGTGCACTTGAAAAGAATGTGCGTTCTGTTTTAGGATGGAATGTTCTGAGTACATCTGTTAAATCCATCTGGTCCAGTATGTCATTCAAAGCCATTGTTTACTTGTTTATTTTCTGCTTAGATGATCTGTATGTAAGTGGGGGTGTTTAAGTCTCCTACTATTATTTTATTATCAATAAGCTCCTTTGTGTTTGTATTAATGGTTTTATGTATTTAGATGCTCCTATATGGGGTGTATACATATTTACAATTGTTGTATCTTCTTGTTGGCTTGTCCCCTCTATTATTATATAGTGCCCTTCTTTGTTTTTTGTTATAGTCTTTGTTTTAAAGTCTCTTTTGTCCAATATAAGTACTGCTACTCCAGCTTTCTTTGACCTCCATTTGCATGATAGATGTGTCTCCATCCCCTCACTTTCAAACTGTAGGTATCTTTAGGTTTAAAATGAGTCTCTTCTAAGCAGCATATAGATGGGTGTTTTTTTTTTTTTTATCTTGTCATTCTGTATGTTTTGATTAGAGCATTTAGTTCATTTACATTCAAAGTAATTACTGATAGGTATGTATTTATTGTTATTTTATTATTTGTTTTGTGGTTGTTTCTGAAGATTTTCTCTGATCCTTTCTTGTCTTTCTTTCAAGTTTTGCTAATTTCATTTAGTGATATATATGGATTTCTTTGTCTTTATTCTTTGCATACTTATTAGTGGTTTTTAATATATGGTTACCATTATGTTTGTATATAAACATCTCTGCATACAGCAGCCTATATTACATTGGTGGTAGTTTAAGTCTGAACGCATTCTTTACTCTTCTCAACCCCATGTTTTAGGAATGTGTTGTTATATTTGACATCTTTTTATTTGGTGAGTTCCTAGACTGACTTTTTTTTTTAAAGAAACATCCATTTTTACTGCTTTTGTTTCCTACCTTTATAACTGTCACTTTTAGGCTCTCCTTTTCACTCAAAGAGTCCCCTTTAATGTTTCTTGTAGTACTGTTTCAGTGGTCATCAACCCTTTTAGTTTTTATCTGGGAAACTCTTTATCCCTCCTTCTCTTCTGAATGACAATTTTTCTGGATAGAGTATTCTTGGCTGCAGATTTTTCCCTCTTAGCACTTTGAATATATCATGTTCCTCTCTTTGGGCTTAGAAAGTTTCTTCTGAAAAATCTCCCAGTAGCCTTATAGGTTTTCCCTTGTAAGTTACTGTGTTCTTTTGTCTTGATGCTTTTACAACTTTTTCTTTGTCTCTGTATTTTGCCATACCAATTTGTCTTGATATGAATCTGCTTTTGTTGATTTTGATGCAAGATCTCTGTGCCTCCTGGATCTGGTTATCCATTTCCTACCCCAGATTAGCAAAATTCTTAGCTATTATTTCTTCAAATACATTTTCTGCCCTCTTTCTCTCTCATCTTCCTCTAGAACTCCTATAATATGAATGCTATTGCATTTTTGGGGAGTCACTGAATTCCCTAAGATTATCCTCATTTTGCATAATTATTTTTTCTCTCTTTTGTTCTGCTTGATGACTTAACATTACTTCAGCAGATTCCATGCTAAGCCTGACACGGGGCTCCATCCCACAACCCTGAATCATGACCTGAGCCAAAACCAAGAGTCAAACATCTAAAGGACTGAGCTGCCCAGGCGCACCTACATCTGTTCTTGAAGAGGAGGTCCTGCAGTGCCTTTTGAAGAAGAGGTCCTGTAGTGCCCTACCATGTAGTGTCCCTTCTTCTCTAGGGCCTGGCACTTCCAGGAGTGTGCTGCATGTGATCTTCTGTTTTGTCCTGGTCACTTATGCTTCAGGCCAGTTGTCTGCAGAGGCTCTCTTTGCCTGTTGCGAGCACTGTTTTGTCCCTGGCCTGAATGAGGAGTATTTTAACTAGGTGTGCTCTAGTGTGTTTATGAAATGATACCTGTCACCACTACCACTAGAACTGAGGCTCTGCAAAAGCCCCTATTGCGAGATGTGGGATGAGTAGGGTTTTAGGCTGGTCCTCTGGGGGCAGGGAGGACCCCTGTGCTGAGACTGAGGAAAGTGTGACTGGAAGATGAAGTTCCACCAAAGGTCAGGGTTTGATGTAGTCAAGTTAGGTAGCGAGTGCTGGCCCTGCACTTATGCTGAGGGGCAGGGGAGGGAATCAGCACTAGTCACTTTGTTCCCAGAGGGGTCTCTCTTCAAAGACTGACCCTCTGGAACATGCTCCAAGATGAATGAATAACCTTCTCACTGTGTATCCTAAGTGCTCTTCAGATTGCTGTTCCATGCTCTATGTCTACAGGCTGTTTGCTCTGCCTTTTCTCCAAGAGCAGTACAGTGTCCTCCAGGCTTTATCCCAGCCAACTTGCTAACCTTTAAAACTTCAGGATTTAAGCCCTGCTGGTTGCAAGAACTCACAAAATTTGGCTCTTCTCGCTTACCAAACCAAATGCAATGGGAATTCATTCTCCCCATGCACTCCTTGTTAGTTTGTTTCTCATCCTTCTCCACCACTGTGGCTCCCTCCTTTCCATAAGAGCTATGTCTTTATCTCCTAAACTGTGTTTCCACACTTCTTACCTTCTTTAATGTGGCCTCTTCTCTTCCTTTAATTGTGGGGTTTATTCTGCCATTCTTCAGGTCAACTTCTGGGGCATTTAGGATGATTGGTAATTATCTAGTTGTATTCACGGGACAAGGGAAGTCTAGGGTCCCCCTCCTCCACCTCATCTTCCTGGAATTACATCTACTTTTACATAAATTTTGATCTGAATATTTGCTGGTGAAAGTCCTCTTGCCAATATTAACCATGTTAAGCAGAATATTCATACTGTTCTCTCCTTTTAAATGAAGGTAACCTTTCTCAAACTAGGATATACACAAGAATTTGAAAATAAGGGAAGTCCCCGGGAAAAAAAAAACACGCTGCTTTTGGATGGTGGATTATGTAATTTAACTAGTCAAAACTAAGATATTATTTTTTAATTGAAAGCAGCATAGACATATTATGGGACCCAAACCAAAAGTCACTTGATTTCATAAAATCAAACAACAAACTTAAAAAAAAAAAAAATCTGTGTTTGAGGCAGTTAGCCTCAGGCTATGTCTCTAAGACCTCAATGGGGGTGAATTTGTTCTCCTTCAGAATAGGAGTGTTTCCAAGAGAAAAGTCTGAAAACATGAAAATATACAGGGCTATAACATTTTGGAATAAATTGTTTTTTCAGATTAATGTATGGACACATTAAGAATCTGAAAGAATGAGACATCAGGCCCACATTGGACTAGCTGCTACTATACTGAACAAACAGCACAGCTTATAGAACCTATTGCCAGTCACTAAGACACAAGGAATTGCTAAGAAAATCAAAGACAGTTATTTAGGTTGCATTCCATCAGCAAGTTTCCCTTCAAGGCCTCTAATCTTTCAAGTAGATCTATTACAAGGCTTAAAGACATTGGAAAATATGCCCAGTTTTCAACCCACAAAATTACACATATCATCCAAAGAGCCAAAGAATGATATATTTATGAAGACAAAGTCTTTAAGAAATTTCACTTCTTGTGATGCCTTGTTGTTTTAATCAATAAATCTAGAGCTGAGATGATGAGCCTGATGACTACTTCAGCCTGTAGGATATGGTATGATTCTTTGCAATACATTTTTTTTTTAAGTTTTTTTTTTAAAGATTTTTTTTAATGTATTTATTTGACAGAGAGAAATCACAAGTAGATGGACAGGCAGGCAGAGAGAGAGAGAGAGGGAAGCAGGCTCCCTGCTGAGCAGAGAGCCCGATGCGGGACTCGATCCCAGGACCCTGAGACCATGACCTGAGCCGAAGGCAGCGGCTCAACCCACTGAGCCACCCAGGCGCCCCTGCAATACATTTTAAATGAATGCTTTTTCTTGGCAACCTCCATGAAATGCTCTAAACCTATAAGCTCATTCTAATACAAGATCTTTTTATTTGAATAATACTGTCTTGACTCTATTTTTTTAAAGCCCCCTTACAATATTTTGCTTTTATTTTCATTTTGTGGCTCAAATCAATAGCATCCCTGGCTTTCCTACTTGGCCCATCCCCAGAATGTCTGTATCATTTCCTTCCTAGGAGGTAGGTAGAAGATCCAGAGACTGTCCAGTTTGGATGAAATCTTTCTTAAAGAAAGACTGGATGAATACTGGGGACCCATCTACTTTTTGGAGAGAATCATTCACAAATAAATGTCATTTTCCCTTCCCAGTGTCCCCATCCCATACACTCTCTACTCAGCATTTCTAAACCATCACCTGATAGAGAGTGGGCCAAGGGATGGAGTTACCATATAGTGATGAACTTGGAATAAACATACAGAATGGGTATAAGAACCAAGTCTGAATAGACACAGAGGCAGAGATCCATGCTCTGAAAATACTCAGTAAGAGAATATTTCTCTAACTGGGGATGGGGGAAGGAAGCTCTGACATATTCACACCAACTCACAGGCCTGGCCAGAAGAGCCAGGGCCCCTCTATTTACTGGTTACTAACATGGAATTATAATAAAAAGCAAACGAGGAACGGTATAGTGAGCTAGGTGCTCCACTACCCCACAGTCTACTCGGCACTCTACACATAAAGAAACCATTTCTTGGCTGTGAAGTCCTCATGGGGCATTCCAGTGCCCCCACACTGAAAGCAGCTCTATGAGTATTTTGTCAATGTTCCTTTTTCTGTTTGCCTTCCCTCTTTACCCTCCAACTTTAGGGATGAGGACCACAGCAAGAATATCACTTTCAATAAGCAAAGGTGACCATCCATCCTATACAGAAAGAGGAAGAGAAAATCGAAGTTTCTGGTTTCTAGCTATTTATATCAATTCTGAATGTTCTTCCCCCTCTCTTTCATCATTCTCCTTTCACTTCTCTTTCCTGCTGCTTATCACAGCCTTCTCTGGGCTTATCTTACCCACTTTCTTCACACTTTGGTAGAACCCAATCTCTCCGTAAAATAGCTTCCCATCATGTGCTAATTAATATGCTTGTTCCAACTGAAGAACACTAGGAACACTCAGGTGTGGGCCAAGGTCCCAGGGTTGGATGCTATTCCCTGCCTGGACCATTATTGCTATTTGTCTGTTAAACTCCTGAGAAGTAGCCCAAATGGAAGCTCATATCCCAGCTGGACATCCCTTCCAGACACATTTCAAGCATCCATACCACTGCTACAGAAACACCAGTTTTTTTTTCCCACTTTGTTTTACCTTGAAGTAATGATGCTACACAAATTCAATTTATTTCCTGAAAGCGTTGATAGACAAAGAATTTTTATTTAAGTAAGTCAAGGGATGACTTAACATGATTTGAAAGCACAGCTGTCGATGATCATTTATGGCAGTAGCTTTTCTCCACTGAGATTCCCTCAAGGACGTGCATTGCCTGGAGGACTGTTACATCTAGCCCATGACATCGTATTGAGAGCTTGAGGGAGAAACAGTGAGGTCACAGATCTAGGTGACAACTTCATGACCATTAAATCTTCATACCAAGGAATCCCTAGCCAGGTAAAACAGAACCAGAAATCCCTCAGCCCTGAGAATCTCCCTCAACCAAACAATTCTCTCTTTGTTTGCTTTTCCTCCCTCTAATTATGAATATTGCTTTTAAGACAATGAACAAAGCACATACAGTAAAAGAGCTAAGGAGATGGGAGCCAGAGAGATGAAAGTTAGAGCAACCATACAAAGTGGCATTGAGATGAGAGAGACAAACACATTCTCTATTCAAGTGGTCACAAACCCATTCAGGGAATGCCAAATAGCCTCAAAGGTAACATTCACCACAAATGGGGGGGAGTGGCGGGTTGCGCTGGGGAAAGAGCAAAATCAAAGGAAGGAGGGCGAGATGGGTATTTGTGTGGAGGTAAGGAAATGAGATCCAGAATTTAAATAATAAAGGCCGTTTGCTAATTTCTCCATTTGATGTAAATTTCCTCTAATTCCCTTCTGGCTCCTAATTTCCTATTCTTTGTGAGTCTCCTACCCAAATATATACTGATGATCCCCATATGAGCTGTACTTGAAATCTCTTTTTTACCCTTTTTCTATAAGTTCCTGTATTTAGTTGGCATTTTAAAAAGTACCACTGTTTTATCACTGGCCTGTAACAATCCGGTTTTTCCTCTCCATCTTAGGCCATCAGTTTGCTGGGGAGGAAGCCCCTGGCCCTTTGAGCTCGAAATTGTACTGCCACCTAATGTTCATGCCTGAGAACTGCAACAAAATGAAGGGAAACGCATTTTGAAATCTGAGGGGAAAGATACAAACCAGCAAAAGTGAGCAGCAGACACAGGGAAGAAACAGATCAAGAGAGTGTGTTGAAGAGACCAACACTGACCAAGTTCAACACATTCCTGGGAAATATTTTAGCATTTTTGAAGACGTGAAAATAATTGTGCATTAGACACAGAGCAGCCAGGCAAGTACAAAAGATGTGATACTTCACACTGGAAATCAGTTTTTGCAATATAGTTGCCTGCTTAATTTAAAACAGGTGGGGGTGAGTAAAGGAATAGGAAAGGCATGTTAGGGGCCGTTGGGTGGCTCAGTGGGTTAGGCCTCTGCCTTTGGCTCAGGTCATGGTCTCAGGGTCCTGGGATCAAGGCCCACATCAGGGTCTCTGCTCGGCAGGGAGCCTGCTTCCCCCTTTCTCTCTGCTTGCCTCTCTGCCTACTTGTGATCTCTTTCTGTCAAATAAATAAATGAAATCTTTAAAAAAAAGAAAGAAAAGGCACGTTATTCTGAAATCTAACCAAAGGAGATAGACCTGCAGAAACAACGGGGAGGATCAGTAGGAAAAACCTGTTAGCAAAAGCCTGGTTAGCTAACCCTGGTTCCGGCTTAGTGACTCAGTGAATCCTGGCCAACTGCTCCTGTTGAGGGACAATGGACCTGAAGTTCTGTGAATGTGGACTTTTTTTTTTTTTTTAAGATTTTATTTATTTATTTGACAGAGATCACAAGTAGGCAGGCAGTCAGAGAGAGAGGAAGGGAAGCAGGCTCCCTGCTGAGCAGAGAGCCTGATGTGGGACTCGATCCCAGGTCCCTGAGAACATGACCTGAGCCGAAGGCAGCAGCTTAACCCACTGAGCCACCCAGGCGCCCCTGTGGACTTTTTTTTTTAAGTGTACATTAAAATGAAGCTCTGGGATCTGAAGGCAAATCATTTAGTGTTAACACAAGACACTTCTATGAAGGGCTATCTCACATAGAACAATATTCAGGATAAGCAGTATCTGCCTTGTGGGGCCACAGTGACTGGGCAAAGGCTTACTCACAACTAACTTTTATTTTTATTAAATAAGGACTTCTGAATCCAGCTTTACAAAATGGAAGGAAAAAAAGAGGTGGGCTTGGAAGATGCTTTGGCGCTTCTCCTTAAGATAACTGATGTATTCTGGAAGTTTTCCTATTAACAACTCCCACCTCACCTACTTCTCAGAAAAGGGAATCCAAGTTCAAGACAGTGGCATGGGAAACAGAATCTGAAAGCTGTCTGTCTCCTTCCCACGCTTCTGTGTCCGAGGACAGGACAATTTCTAAGTCATATATTACAAACAACCCAAAATAGTAAAGGAACTCTATGAGAAAATGAAAAAGGAATACAAATACATCACTGCAATATTGAGAATAGGAAGTGAAAGTGGGCTCCACAGACTCTATCTTTGAGAATAATTAATTCCATGTGTGAATATCAAGTAGGGCTATAAACTTAATTCCACTTCAGGAGTTGTCAGAGATACAGGACTTACAACATTTTATCCCACTTTTAAGGAGACTCTAAGGGGTTTATGGAGTGAGACTAACATCAAAGAGAGAACAGGAGAAACTATAAAGCAATGTTGTTGATGTTCTTATACTTGGTGTACTTCCCTGTACTGGGAAGAAGCAGAACAACTGGGATGAGGAGGGGAAGGGCTGGGTTAGGCCTGCCCCACTCTCCCAGGCCTCTTGCCCTGCGTTGCCTGATTGCTCCGCCCCTCTCTGTGGGGGGAAGGAGGAGGGCAAGAGGTACCAAGCTGATTCCTCAGGGACTTTCAGAGGAATGAGAGAGGATGAGGGTAGCCAGAGGACAGGACAGAGGACTGACAAGCATCAACATTTCATATTACGGGTAGGTGCACCAGAATCATATTCTGGAAAAACTACAGCCTCTTCTCTCTACTCTGATAGTTAAAATTAGAAAAACAAACATTTAGGGGTTGAGTCGGTTAAGCATCTGACTTCTTGATTTTAGCTCAGGTCTTGATCTCAGGGTCGTGAGATGGAGCGCTGAGTGGAGACTCTGTGCTCGGTTCAGAGTCTGCTTGAAATTCTCTCTCTCTCTCTGCCCTTCCCCCAGTCACACACAGGGGCACACTCTAAAATAAATACATTAATTGAAAAAATAATGTTTTGGGTCTTTTTGTTTATTTGTTTGTTTATGTGTTTTTTTTTTGTGTGTGTGTGTTTGTTTGTTTTAAAGGTTGGAACCCATTCAAGATGCCCTAAATCCCTCCTCTACCAAACTTATGCGATTTCAAAGTCAAGCCCTTAGAGAATATCCAGGGACTTGTTCAGAAAGGAGAGGACCAACTGTGCAAGAATGGACCATGTAGTGAGCCAGCCATGAGCACACAGCTACTCCCAGGGGACACAAGACAGAGGAGTAAGAGGAGATGCCCACTTGCACCCAGGTCTCTATCTCTGGCACAGCCCCAAAGCAAAGAAAAATTCCCATTCCTCTATTGGCTTAAAAATACCTGCTCTCCCTTCAGAGCACAGAGGGAGACAGAGTTATCTTCCTAATTTAAGAATGGCATCTAAAGGGGCACCTGGGTGGCTCAGTGGGTTAAGCCTCTGCCTTCGGCTCAGGTCATGATCTCAGGATTCTGGGATCGAGCCTTGCATCGGGCTCTCTGCTCAGCGGGGAACCTGCTTCCTCCTCTCTCTCTGCCTGCCTCTCTGCCTACTTGTGATCTCTATCTGTCAAATAAATAAATAAAATCTTAAAAAAAAAAAAAGAATGGCGTCTAAGTCAGTCTCTTCAATAAATGGTACTGGGTAAACTGGACAGCTATATGTAGAAGAATGAAACTCGACGATTCTCTTACACCATACACAAAGATAAACTCGAAATGGATAAAAGACCTCAATGTGAGAAAGGAATCCATCAGAATCATAGAGGAGAACATAGGCAGTAACCTCTTCGTATCAGCCACAGCAACTTCTTTCAAGATATGTCTCCAAAGGCAAAGGAAACAAAAGTAAAAATGAACTTTTGGGACTTCATCAAGATCAAAAGCTTCTGCACAGCAAAGGACACAGTCAACAAAACAAAGAGGCAACCCACGGAATGGGAGAAGATATTTGCAAATGACAGTACAGACAAAAGGTTGATATCCAGGATCTACAAAGAACTTCTCAAACTCAAAACACACACAAAACAGATAATCCTGTCAAAATGTGGGCAGAAGACATGAACAGACACTTCTCCAATGAAGACATACAAATGGCTATCAGACACATGAAAATATGTTCATCATCACTAGCCATCAGGGAGATTCAAATTAAAACCACATTGAGATACCACCTTACACCAGTTAGAATGGCCAAAATTAGCAAGACAGGAAACAACGTGTGTTGGAGAGGATGTGAAGAAAGGGGAACTCTTTTATACTGTTGGTGGGAATGCAAGTTGGTGCAGCCAATTTGGAAAACAGTGTGGAGATTCCTTAAGAAATTAAAAATAGAGCTTCTCTATGACCCTGCAATTGCACTACTGAGTATTTATCCCAAAGATACAGATATAGTGAAAAGAAGGGCCATCTGTACCCCAATGTTCATAGCAGCAATGGCCAAGGTCACCAAACTTTGGAAAGAACCAAGATGCCCTTCAACGGACAAATGGATAAGGAAGATGTGGTCCATATATACTATGGAGTATTATGCCTCCATCAGAAAGGACGAATACCCAACTTTTGTATCAACATGGACGGGACTGGAAGAGATTATGCTGAATGAAATAAGTCAAGCAGAGAGAGTCAATTATCATATGGTTTCACTTATTTGTGGAGCATAAGAAATAACACGGAGAACACGGAATAAGTGGAGAGGAGAAGGGAGTTGAGGGAAATTGGAGGGGGAGATGAACCATGAGAGACTATGGACTCTGATAAACAATCTGAGGGTTATGAAGGGGTTGGGGAGGCAGGAGGTTAGGGGAGCCTGGTGGTGGATATTATGGAGGGCACGTATTGCATGGAGCACTGGGTGTGGTGCATAAACAATGAATTCTGTTACACTGAAAAGAAATTAAATAAATAAATAAAAGAATGCATATTAAAAAAAAATGGCATCTTTTGTCACAAAAGACTGTCACTTTGGACTAGCTTTCCTTAATGCCCTAAGGAAGAATATATTGTTGGAAGGAGAAAGAAATCTCCTTTGTCTTGTTGAAGACTTTGAGAATTTCCTGAGAGGCCCTTCTGCTGTTCCATCCTTGTTAAGGGCTTATGAAGGGAACTCAGGAAAAGTGTTTTCCTTCTGCACATCTTGCCTCTGTATTTCCTCATGCTCCTGCTCTGTCTTGTCTCTTTGGCTTGGAAATCCTCAGGAAATCCTGGAGTTCTTTTTCATCCATAAACTATTGATGGTTTACAGTTTTCCCCTTGCCAACGTTCTTCTCCTCCATCCAAAGAACATCCCAAACCTCCTCAAGTATTCAACTTTTTGATCTAATCCAGAGATCTGACATGTGGAACATGCTGGCATCTCAAAGCTCAGGGTTCTGGATGGGCTTCTTCCCCTCCACCCCCTGTCCCCATCTCACCTTTGTGCTTATCATCCATGCCTACAATTCTCTATACTTGCTATCGTTGCCTTCTACTTTCCCACTTGTAAAACAGCAACCTCTCTCTGAGGGAGGGAATTCAAGGCATTTTTATTATTTTAATGTAAACTCCTCCTTGGGTCAAACAGACTTATACTAAAATTTGAAATATATAAATGGATTCCAGAGCCTAATAAAAACGTCTAACATTTAATGGATCATTTTGTTACATTCGTGTGTGTGTGATTAGAACTGAGTTTGCTGCAGTATTATAAATAGACATCTCTATTTTCAATTGACAGAGTAACTTCTCTCTAACATCCCACGTTCATCCATTCATCCAAGAAGCCTGCTTCCCTAGACACCTGGTATACCAGCTATGGTGCAAAGTACTGCAGATCTAGAGTGAGGGTCACAGTTTGTCCATCCAAGGAGCACAGATGCTTTAAAGAAGGATCTTACCAACTTTCCCTCAGCCACCCTGTCCCTCCAGCGTGAGCAGATAAGGCTATCACATCCATTACAGATGAAGAAAGAGAGCCCTTTCGGCAATATTTCCTCATGTTGTAATCACTGACCAAACTTGAACTCATAAAGATGGGAAGACAGAATCCCTGGGCATCATTTTAAATCAAATGAATGTTTAATATTAGAGCTTATTTACCAGACAAGATTTTTCTTCCAAGTGGGTCAAACTGAGATCTGCTATCTCAAGAATTCTGTTCTGGTGCTGCCCCGGAGTGAACTTGGAAATGGAACTCTGTATCTGACTGGAAAGTTTAGGGGCCCCCTATGCATCACTGTTTGAAGAGCAATTATAGAAAGAATGGGGCAAAATTTCTTATTAAGTATTTTGCACCCCCAAAGGAACAGAGTATTGTGTGCTTGGCTAAATAGGGCGGGTAACAATGGGAGGGAGGTCAGGCAGGGAGAAAAGAAGAAAGGAAGATGTTTGTCAGATAAACTGGGGCTCTTCTAGCTTCAGTGATTAGGCAAGGAGAATAAGATTTAGACCCGTCAAAGGTAAGGAGGATGGGAAGCAACTATCTTAGTGGAACAGATGCAAGGGACTGTGTCTCTGACCTGACAGCACTGATTTCACACTAAGACAGATCCCAGCAAAACCCGCATCCCACCAAGCAGATTAATTTTCTTCCTCTTATCAGATTGTGATATTTAAAGAATATTCCCAATCACTGCCCAATGGTCTGTCCTCCCGATGAGAACTTGGAGCTGTGACAATAAGCACAATTATCCCTTTTATTAGAGTCAGGCCATCACTGAATGTTCCCGAAGAAACTGGGTAAGGGTAATAGTTGGAGGACCAGAGGGGAATCTGAACTTCTTACTCCTCTTCACTCCGAGAGTGACTGAGTTTGTGGAAGGGGGCAGTTTCAGGATTATCTTCTTGATATGGTGGCTCACAATTTTAGACTATCTAAAAAAGTCAATTTTTAAAGTACTATTAGGTATTTCGGATATCCCTAAATAACTTGCTACTTGTACAAACTTCCTTAAGCACGTTTCGTATAGAGTGATGCTAAACTGAGTACTGAGTACATTCAATTATTCGGGGAGCCTTTCTGGTTATGTAATGATGACAAGCAGACACTTATCTGCTCATGTACAAAGGTGGAAGAAAATAAGCTTGGAGTCCTTAAAAAGCCTCTTTCCTTTGAGGCTAACATTTTCATTATATCTTTAAATACTCATTCTTTTCATATAAAAACAAAAAAGTGAAATCTGGAGGAAGCAGCAAATTCTATTCCTCTTGTTTCCAGAACACTTTCTGCATCTAACCATTACAGCTCTTAGCAGCGAGAACTCTAAAAATTGATTTGTGGACTAGTTCCCCTTTGAATGTAAGCTCTTCAAAGGCAATAGTAATTTCTTGTTGAGCTTCACATCTTTAGTGCCTAGGTGTGTGGGAGTGTTTACATATATATATACAAGATTCACAGTTCCTACCTAGAAGGTGCTCGATATTTATTTGCTCAATACATGAAAGACAAACTGAATGACTCAACCTGTTTCTTTGAATCCCAATGAAAATGATCAGACCAGATACATTATAGTTCTTGATACATTATATTTTTGATAAAATAATCTCTTAGAGACTACAGATCATATACGTTCATTATCATACAACTCCATTAGCCCTGCTTAGCTGATCAGCTAACAGAAACTTGTCTAGACACAGATGTCTGGAAGGAATGTTTGCCTTTAGGTGGTTCTCCACACTCTTCCCCCTTGTCTCAGTACCGTGGCAAGGTATTCTGTTTTTAACCTGTGTGACCTTTATCTTAGTTCTTTCAGATTAAGGTTGGAGACACTAAGAAAAAGTGCATCTCTTTTGGTCAGTTTTGGGGGTTTCACATAAAACAAAACAAAACAAAACAAAAAGAACTAAAAAAGATTATTCTTTTTCAGAAACTAAATACCTCTCAGTCCCTTTACTTGTTTTCCCTTAACCCATCTGACTCAGTTTAAGTCTGTCCTTCTCAAAAAACAACTTGTTAAGAACATACTAGAGTTTTTAGTCAGTACTTTTTATTTTTAATCTCCTAGATCTTGAAGTTGAGAAAAGTCTGCCTTAGGACTGAGATTCTGTTTGCTAAAATTTCAGTTAATTCCTCCCTTACAAAACTTTTGCCAGAATGAAATACAGCCTTGTCACTAATTTTGGTGATAGAATTAATGATGAGAGCAAATGTGTTTCCAGAATCATATTATTTTAAGTAGAACTTTCTTAAACATTGAAAACATTTTTGCACCTAAGGACAAATTCATTATGGCTCTAGCAGTAGCAATATAAGTCAACTACTTCTCATCAATTTATCTCAAAAGTGGTTCTTCAAGATTGTTTTTTATTGTGTTCACAGGTTTTGAAGACCCTACACGTGTTGTACATCCTTCTTTGGAATGATGCTCTTTCCTAGAGGACCTGTGTATAATTGGACTATCTATACCTTCTTCATAAAATTATAGTGTTTCTAAATGGAGTTACAAAAGGTAACCAGTTCCAGTAATAACAGAAATCTAATTCTATTTGTTCATTCCACTTCACTCTCCCTGAAGCAGGAGGGAGGGTGATAGATCTTATAAATGAAAGTTAAAAGAAGACAACTCTGAGGAGACCCCCACGGGGGGCCGGGTTATTTGGAGTTTGGAGGTAAAAGGGTCACCTTGAGCAGGCGCAGGCCAGGGCCCGTGGAGGAAGACGGAGACAGTAAAGCACAGCAGTTACATTCCTTTCTGTTTCCTGTATCTACTATTTTTAAAGTCAGTCTTTGCAGGATTTTGTCTCTTACCTGCCTATTTATTAACGAATCAATATTTTAACATTCTCAGTTAATCATTTCTTTGTTTTATTCACCTTGTCCATGATTTCTGTCTTTGTTATTCCTCTTCCCTCTTGTTTCTTTGTTTCCTACTCTGAAATTCCTTTTCCGGTTTATCAAACTGAATGCTTTATTTGTATGAATCCTTTTTCCTTTGATAAGTGAATTTAGAGTCATAAATCATCCTGTGAGTAAGACTTTAGTGGTTTTCTACAGACTCTGATAGTTATTTTCGGTT
The DNA here is from genome assembly GCF_020171115.1 of Neogale vison. Lineage (NCBI taxonomy): Eukaryota > Metazoa > Chordata > Mammalia > Carnivora > Mustelidae > Neogale > Neogale vison. Next base: position 215,448,653 of record NC_058094.1, read on the forward strand.
CAAGAATTTAAAATTTCCCTTTTGATCTTTTTATATAGTGGGTTATTTAATATTGTGAACATGATGTTAAACTTGGACTTTCCCTATCTCCAAGCTGACTGGGGCTTTAAAGCTAAAAGCAGCAGATGCCGGTTGTACCTAAAATGTTACCATAATTCTTCAGGCCTTTTTTTCCACACTTATTTTTCATATTCCTGCTGGGAATATTAAGCAAAGTTGAAACTTCACATACACCCTGAAGCACAGGACCCACGCAGTAGGGATGCTCTGGATTTTTTAAATCATAAAATATCAGAAATTGCTATCAAAATGGAGAATAAGTTATGGAGTATTAGTGATGCAATATTCTATACCAATTAGAGTTTATTAAAAACTACATATATCGGGGTACCTGGGTGGCTCAGTGAGTTAAAGCCTCTGCCTTCATCTCAGGGTCCTGGGATCAAGCCCCGCATCGGGCTCTCTGCTCAGTGGGGAGCCTGCTTTCTCCTCTATCTCTGCCTGCCTTTCTGTCTACTTGTGATCTCTGTCTGTCAAATAAATAAATAAAATCTTTAAAAAAACCCAAAAAACAAAACTACATATATCAATATGAATACATTTTTTAAAAAAAGACCATTGAATGAAATGGCAAGTCTGAAAAGTGTATACATTATTCAATACAGGTAATGAAAAATCGAGAATACAAACAAAAAGTCCATAAAACAATATGTATTTGTATGTTACTGTATGTTGTTTATGGACGGAAAGAAAGACCTAATGAGAATAATAACATAAAACAACATAATATATCAGGGTGTTTGGCACATGAGTGCCCTTCATTAAATTTTAGAGTCCACTTATTTACCATACAGGTAAAATTAACTTCAGATGTACGACACAGGGATGCAACACGTCCATAAAGACCAGGTGTTCATCACAAGTGCCCTCCTTCATCCCCAACACCTGTCTCACCCACCCTTCCACCCACCTCCCTTCTGGTAGCCATTGGTTTGTTCTCTATAGTTAGGAAGTCTGTTTCTTGGTGTTTGCCTCTTTTAAAAAGTTTTTTAGACTTAAGTTCAAGTTAACTAACATATAGGGTATTTTTAGTTTCAGAAGTAGAATTCAGTGATTCACTGGTAGCAAGTAACACCCAGTGCTCATTCCATCACGTGCCCTCCTTAATGCCCATCACCCAGTTACCCCATCCCCCTCCCACCTCCCCTCCAGCGACCCTCAGTTTGTTCCCTATAGTTAAGAGTCTCTTATGGTTTATCTCCCTCTCTGTTTTCCTTTTATTTTTCCTTCCCTTCCCCTATGTGCATCTGTTTTGTTTCTTAAATTCCACATATGAGTGAAATCATTCGGTGTTTGTCTTCCTCTGACTCATTCTGCTTAGCACAATATCCTCTAGTTCCATCCACATCGTTGCAAAGGGAAGGATTTCCTTCTTTTTGATGGTTGAGTACTATTCCATTGTATATGTATATATACACCACATCTTCTTTATCCATTCACCTGTCAATAGACATCTGGGCTCTTTCCATATTTTGGTCATTGTGGACATTGCTGCTGTACATCCTGGGGTTCATGTGTTCCTTTGATTCACTATGTTTGTATCCTTTGGATAAATACTGAGTAGGGCAATGGCTGGGTCATAGGATATCTCTACTTTTTAACTTTTTCAGGGAACTCTATACTACTTGCCTCTTCCCCCACCCCCTTGCTCATATGTGTAATTTAAGAAACAAAACAAATGACCTTCCAAATAATTTTTGTACTTATTTTGACTGGGGCAAATTTAATATATACTTAATAATTTTTAAAATAAATGTTTATCTTTTTAAAAATTTCAATCTCTTTTTAAAGATTCTTCTGATACTTTACAAATGCTAAAAGAAATAGAAGCCAATGTAAACCTTCCTTGGGCCACAGGGCTGTGGGCATGCTGCCTTTGCACCAGCCCTTCAGGAAGATCGTGCATAAGGTCAGAAAAAGCATGAAGTCAAAGGTCAAGGCAACCTGACTCAAACCACAGTTCCCACTCTTGCTGTCTTGCGTCATCCAAGATGAATATTTTAAGCTCAGTAAGTTTAAAAGTTAAACAGAGAAAGCCGCAGTTAAGCAATGGCAATGGCAAGATTTAAAAGTCATTAGAAGAATTAGAGACGATTCAGCTCTGGCACAAAGCAAGTAGGAGACATTCTATCCATACGAACTATTACTAACATGGTATGTAATATCTGTGTGTTATATGATTGAATTATTCCATAACTGCAATTATACCTCTTTGCATCAGAGGTGATCTCTGAAGGAAATAAAGAGATGTTCTTTCGAAGGAATCAATGGGTATAGCAATAATAATTAAAAAATTAAAGAATTAATGGGCAAAGTGTGGTAGGATACAGTACTTACTTATTTTCAGTGATTTAAAACAACTGTTTTATTATGCTCCTGTATTCTGTGAGTCAGGGACTCAGGCAGACCCTGGGGGAATGACTTGTCTCTGTTCCACGATGTGCATGGATTCAGCTAGACAGACTCAAAGGCGAGGGATGAGCGTTTGAGTGTTACTTGGCAGGAATAAAATTTAAAATGTTATTCGCTCTAGTGCCCGTAAGAGCTAAGGTGCTATCAATGAGCAAGACAACTGATGGCTGCAAGTAAAGATCAATAAAAAATTAAGAGAAATCTCTGAAAGGATAATAGAACCTGAAAGAAAAATAAGAGTTGATTTTTACAGAGAGTTTTAAGAACCTGGCTATTACAGAAAGTAGAATGTTTATTTGTGATTTGGGAAGAATATTTACTACCTTGGGAACAGTCACTTCGTATATCATGATATTCACTTTAATATACTCCACGTAGAAAACCAGGGAACAGGAAACCAGAGTGAGATCACTCTCTTTGGAAATAGCTTGTGTGTAAGAACAACTACAATACTCATCTGGTTTGTCTAGGCATAATTTCTATGTCTGTGTCTAAACTCTAATTATCAAATAAATCTGCCCGCAGCTAGATGGTCACATTTTTAGCCATCAGTGGGGTGGCTGACTCATCGTGGTTCACAAGCATCAGTTCTATATAAAAAAAGAAATGGAAAAATACCCTGAGTTGTAAGCAATCAAAATGTGATCAAGATCTAACTTGGTTTGATTAAAAAGGAAAATCGACAGTAATTAACTTTTTCCTTTCTACTCTTCGCACAAAAAAATAAGAGATAGTACAGAGAAGCAATTAAACGAAGTCTCCTTTTGCCCCTGGCAAACCTTCCTACCAATGAACCTTCCGACCAATGAAATATTTAACTCCAGATCTCTTACTTCTCCCCCTTCATCATTCCAAAATTGCTGTGGTCTTTCCTTTAGAAACAAGGACTCTTTGGTTAACCCTAGATTTCTAAGACTCTTAATCTTTTATTTTATAAAAATTGTAAGACTATACAGTAACAAGGCCATCATCCCTATTCAATTAGGACCTTGGACAGGATTGGAAACGAGCCTATATCATGAATTGCAACAAATCTGCACAGCCTCTGAGATGGGCCGAAAGAGTGTATCCATGACCACTGACCTCACCTAGAATATGCTCTTGCAGGGAAATATCACAGGGAGAAAAGAGTCCCCAGACATAAATGTTTTAATACAGTCACAAAAACTCCCAACCTTCACCCTCCTTTCTGGCTATGGTCAGACCTCAGAAGAAAACACACCCACCCTATTCCCACCTAGAAACAAACGTTGCATCATTTACCCAGAGACCCTGGGTCACAGAAGTGGCTCCACTTCGGCCAACAAAACCACCTGACTGTACTACAGGCCTGGAGACCCGTGAAACAGAATTGGAACAGCAAGCAGAAATGTTTCCACAAATGAAAAAGCCCCGTCCCTTCCAAAGTCTTCATGATCTCTCTCATGTGTGTCTTTGCCATGTGGCAAACACAGGGACAGCTAGGAAAACCCGGATTCCAATAAAGCAAACACTGGTGAGGTTCAAAGTATTTCTAGATACCAAAATGCAAAGTGAGGCTCCATGAGGAGCTCGGGGCTGGGAAAAGTGAGCCAAGGGAATAAGATGGGGAAGCACAGGAGACAGCGGGAGCACCAATGAATACAGACCCCCCCCGCCCCCCTGTGAGGTACCGGGCAGTCCTCTCCTGGGGATGGCAGGGGCCGGGGGTGCACAGGGAAGGGACAGAGAGCACTCTTACTGTAACACGCGGGAGTGGCTGAAATCTCTCAAATCTGAGTCGTCATACTCCGGAGTTCCGGTTCCCAGCCCGCTGTCGCTCAGCATGCGCTTCCGTAGCGCGGGGTTCCACCAGTCGGACATTCTGGGAGAAAGCAGGGCACCGGGCATTTAGACGTTCAAAGCCAGCACGGGACTTCCTCTGCTCTATCTCAAGATGACTCTTGTGAGATGGGCAACTAATCTTTACTGGGTATTTCCTAGTTACGTATTCCCACTTATTCTTTAATTTTCTCTCTCTCTTCTTTTTTTTTTTAAAGATTTTATTTATTTATTTGACAGAGAGAAATCACAAGTAGATGGAGAGGCAGGCAGAGAGAGAGGGAAGCAGGCTCCCTACTGAGCAGAGAGCCCGATGCGGGACTCGATCCCAGGACCCTGAGATCATGACCTGAGCCGAAGGCAGCGGCTTAACCCACTGAGCCACCCAGGCAAGTATCATGAACTGTTTGTGTGCTTCTGCCCTCTACAGATAAGAAAACTGCCTTTCAAGATGAAGTAATTTTAGGGGCGCCTGGGGGGGCTCAGTCCCTTAAGCATCTGCCTTGGGCTCAGGTCATGATCTCAGGGTTCTGGAATTAAGCCTGGCATTGGGCTCCCGGCTCATCAGGGAATCTTGGCATCACTCTCTGTATGTGCATGCTCTCTCAAATAAGTAAATAAAATCTTTAAAGAAAGATTAAGTAATTGCAAATGTGATGTAAATAAGAATTAATGGAACCTGATATGGAAATGGAAATGAGGAAATAACAAAGCCCATCCTTTTTTACTGCTTTCCTGTCCTTGTTCATTTCCAGGAGGGGCAACTGATCAGAAATAAGACTGACTGAAGTTCCAAGCTACTTTGGGCTACTTCATTTTTGGAGCTAGGGCTAACAGAGGATTAACCCAGGACAAAGCCATTTCTTTTGGCCTTTAACTGATACAGAGAGAGGGCAAAGAGAGTGGCAGAGTGGGTTTCCTCTTTACCAGATCAAAGACAGCAGCCAAGTTCAGGCTGCGCAAGGGGACAGCGAGACTCTAATGCCTGCTGCTCCTACGGGAGGACCCAGCATGTCACGTGCTTTCCCCACAGTGGAGAGGCTGGATTTGCAGACATGGACCGTGAAGATGGGCTTTTCCACCACCTTCTGGGACACCCAGGGATATGTATCTGAGATTACTAGCTCTGGCCTCCTCAACGCAGCCGTATACCTGCCTCATCCTGCCACTTCTGTCTTCTCGTGACTTGATACGTATCACTGAAATCAGCTGGCAGAATGAGAAATATTCAGAGATGGCAGCAATGGCCAAATAAATTAGTGCCGAGGAGTAAACAGGCATAAGGCTACCTCAAATGAACATGTCTACATATACATAGAGACAAATATATACGTGTGTGTGTGTCTGTTTATACAATTCGCAAATGCTATTTGAATGTGTGTGTGTGTGCACTTTCCAGGGAAATCCTTATTCTATTTGACCTTCATATACCAGTAAGACATCAAAGTTCATCAAACTTTACAAGGGCAGAAATTTTAATTTTTTTAAATTTCTGCCCTGTTGTTTCCCGAGAGCTTAGACTAGTAGCTGGTGCCTAAAAAGTTCTCTAAATAAATATTTTGGAATTGCTGAAATAACCTAGAGAGCCTAATAATATTCTGGTGGTTCAATGTAGTGATGAAATGCATGGGCTTTAGCATAACACCTGGGAGGGACCAGATGTCAATTCTGCCGTTCATTTTCTGTGCAAGACGGGCAGAGCTGAAGACCCCTCGGAGCCTCAGTGCTGGTATGTGTGGATTTAGGGTAATACTGGTACCAGAGGTGCAGGGGCACTGCGACAGGAAAGTGATGACGACGATCGCTTGGTAGACTGAGTGAGCGTCTACCAAGTGCCAAGAACAATCCTAATACCTCACATGTATCAATTTATTTTATTTTCAAACAATTCTCTGTGTCGGCTTCATTTCCATTCTACAGAGCAGGAAATAAGCACAGAGCACTTCTGATGATTCGGTCACTATGAAGGGGTGGTAGGAATATAAAAAAGGCATTTGGAACCATATGTGACTCATAATAAGTGCTTGATATGTCATAGTTATCATAATACCATCTATGTCTCAGGCTGCCTGGACATAGCAAAAAAGGAGGAGGAAGTGGGGAAGGAAAAAAGGAAGAGTCAAAAACCACCTGTGCCCATTTTCCTTTGGATAACACAAGCATTGTAGCTACATATGCACAAATGCAAACACTAGTACTTTATAGTTTGGTGAGAAGTGTGGCTGTGGCGGAGAAAGAAGGCTCAGACATGGTACAAATCTTGGTGGGAAAGAGTAATTCTCTACAGCCATTCAAAAGACAAAACCAGGTATCCTACACGCTAATGAAACATAGCAAGAAAACCTGTATTTTAAGATAGCTCGATGTCCCTGGAAATGTCAAGGGAAAAGCCCCATCGGACACGGATGTCGACCTGTGGTCAGCCTCCCTACCGCGTCACCAAAGAAGGGCTCGCTCACCCCGAGGCCTGCTCCACGACCAGGTCGGGCATTCCTGGAGGTGTCCCCGCCTGCTGTGACAACACCATATCTGGGTCCAGAATAAAAATCTCGTCTTGGGAAATCTCCATCACAAAGTGCAAATGTTCCTAAGGAAGAAAAAGAAGTCTGTCAGAGGACTGATAGGATTCTCAAGTCTATCATCTGATCAGGAACAAAACAAAGCATCCTTGGTCCCCAGGGGTAATGAAAGTCTATGACATATCAAACAACCACGGTGTGTTTTCAGGGGCCCAGCCAGTGGCCATCCTTCCCCTGAAGCGACCTGGCAGCGAAAGGCTGGTGAGGGGAAGAGGTGAATCCCTCTTGGTTTGGGATTCCTGCTTGACTGGGATCTCATCAGATATAACCAGAGATGGGCTTGCCTCTTCTTCCCAAATACTGTCAAAGAAGGAACACCCCACCCGCGGCTTGATCCAGCATGACTTGTGTGATTAAGCTGGACTTGGACCCCCGGGATCCGGCCAGAGCTAAGTGCCATGATTAACAACTGGTTTTATCACTGGCTTCCATACTGTATTATTATTTCTTCTCCTTTCTCTGTTTTTGCAGGAGAATTTGGATAGCAGGAACACTTTTTATCATTGGGCAGAAGCATTTTTTTTTTTTCTTTCTCATTATGGAACTCCGGGAAGTGATGAGTTGTAAGTAGCATAAATATGCACCTGGGCTGTCAAACTTGCTAACCAAAATAAACCTAAAAAGCCATAAAACGGAGCTAGGAAGTAGTAAAAGTGGCAGTGAGCAAGAAAATTTAGAGTGCAGGCTGGTGATAACATCTATAGGCCTAGTTATTTTCTGGGCCTCAATTCCAAGGTCAAATCTTGAGTCCACAAATCACAAGATATGTGAAGACAAATAAAAAAACCTCATAATTTAGGCTATGAGTACCATTCTGGAACTGGTACATGTTTTAGGGTTTACACTAGAAAAATGTACAAGATTTAACTACGAATAAAGTCTATTGATTTGGCAATTTTTCACTTTTACAAATAGGCTCAAGAAGGCTTACCTGAGATCTGTCTATTCGGTAAAAGCGATCAGCAGAAGTTGCTAGAAAAAAAAAAAAAGTATATGGCATTCAGAGTCCTGTGATCTGGCGCCCAATTTGCAGCTTTCTCTCCTATTATGTCACTCAAAATCTTTACATTCAGTCCTGCTGGCCTACTGGCCAGTTTCTAAATTTAGAAAAACCCAGAACTTGCATGTCCCCTGCAGCAATGACCAAGCTTAGAAAGTCCTTCCCTATTACGTCTCCTGAACCAAATCTCACCCGTCTCTTAAGGACCAACTTAAACACTTCCTCCTCTGAGAAACATTCTTCCATCCCATCCTTCCCTATTCCAGACAGAATTCATTGCTCCTACCTTTGCATATTCACATTTTGTCTGTACTTCTTGTAGACACTATCTTCATAAATAACCAGGAGACAGTTTAAAGGTCTGTGTTTCTTTTACTCTTTTATGTTTCCAGACATTAGCATAGGACCTTAAACAGAGCCTGGACTCAATATGTATTTATTAAGTAAATAAAGTTGGTGGGGGTAACCCGTAGGTAGCAAGACTTCCCAAGGAAGCTATTCTCATTTTGCAAAAAAAAAAAAAAAGCTTGAAGATACAGAGCCAAGGACCACATCTGGTATTGAAAGATTCATTTCACTTCAAGACTGAATCCCTAAGCCATGTCTAAAGAAAGCCAAAACTGTAAAAATAATTATTTAAGCATTCCTAAAAGAGACTGGGCTGCATCTGTGGTTTGGGGAAGAAAATTGCAAACTTTGGGTTTGTAGACACTGTTTGATTATTCTTAATACTCGAAAGAATTATGTTCCTCCTCACTTAAATCTACCTAACAGACTCCAAATATTATAAATAGATTTTCTACAAAGTACATAGTCCTAAAGGGAGTAACTCAAAATGCAAACAATCATTCAAAAATCATAAATATTTAATGAGTAGCTTCTCTCCAAAGGAAATGAGCTGAGAAACAAGACAATCACAGTCCCGCCTCACTAAAAGCAACAGGGGAATCAAGTCTGTCTCAGAAGGACCTATTCTACTTTGATTCTTTTTAACCATAAATGTGATCACCTTTTGAAGGTTTTTATATCTATAGAATATAATAATATCACACTTGTAATTTTATCTAAGAATGTATATAGAACAGACTATATATAGAACAATTCATATAAATTTCTAAAACTTTTTCAAATATAAGTTGTTTCCCTGGGAATTCAGGAAAAAAAAAACACATGATTGTGTTTCTCATCATGGGGGAATAAAGGAGCTGGAGGAAAGTAGTGTAAATTATCTTCAGAGGTAGGCAAGGAGCTATTAATGAAAATCTAGGTCATGATTCACGTGGGTTAGAGCTGACATAAATACAATTGCTCATCTTCACAGTACAGTTCCCACACTCACACATCCTGTCACCCTCTTGCCCACATTTATGTCCTCTCAGATGCATCCCAGATCAACCAAAGAAATGGTTACACTGAAAACCACATGTCCACATACCAGGTAGTCAATACACCGGGCAGTAGATAAGGAGATGTTTTGCAATATGGTAGAAAAACTGGATTAGGCAGCACCTAGGGAGTGGGAGGTGCTCGCAGTGGAAAATGAACCCATGAACCAACCAGAAAATAACTGAAATCACCATCACACAGAGCTACATGAGGAGTTTCTACATAATCCCTTGGAAAACCAGGGTCCACTCCATTCTATCAGTGCCTTGCCCTGCTGTTTCTGCAATCTCCACCGCTCCACGAAATAGAGAAACACTCACCGTCTAGAAAGCACCACCGTGGAGAGAGTCTCTGAGCTGAGAGTGCCCTGGGGAAGGAGGTCTCGTGATCCTGGAAAGAGACACATTACATCCTCCTGACTCCATTTGAATGACCGGGGGGGGGGTGGATTTAACCTCAGTGTACTGTATCGACTACTTCTGCGAGCAAGCATCCCTTCCTAAACGGAGCACCGGTGAGAGGCCAAAACATATTTCTACTAGAAAGAGAGGCTGTGCTTCAAATTACTTCACATAGAAACTTCTGAAACAACTCCCATGTAGAATTTCCAGGAAGTTTTCAACTCTTCTATTAAGTATGCATAAATGATATAAGTGGGGACATTTACCTGGTTTGGGAATTTCTTTGCTTTTGCGAAGCTGAGGAACTAGGGGCGGCTGGCTGTCATTTACACTTTGGCTCCCCACGTAGGTATAAGGAAGGCACTACACAAAATGGGGAGGAGTTGAGGCTCATCTACTGGCTGACATGGACTCGTGGCGTCTAAGAAACACAAGAGGCCATCCATCTACATGGTCAAGTCCCCTCAACTAGTGTATCATCTGTTATATAAGCAATTTGTCTCCATAAAAGCAAAGTATCAGCATCATATGTTGAGGCCACCATCACCCAGCCTTATCCACTGAACCTGACTCCAGAGCAGTGGACAAGGAAGAATGTTCGGCCAGGCTGGCTGACGACAAAACCGTCTGGCCAACATGGACTTAGCCAGCGACACACTCATCTGCCTTAGCATTCTCTAGCTTCGAAGATGCCCCATCGTCCCTCCCTCTCATGTGTGATCTCAAGGCCATCGGCCAGCCTCCATCTTCTCTCCTTCAGCCTTAGATAAAAAAAAAACAGCCTTTCCTGTTCAAAGCTGACCACTTCATCTAGTCTCCAGATTACCCTCTTTTATTTTCTTTTTTCTTTTTCCTTCCTTCCTTCCTTTCCTTCTTGCTTTTAAATCTTTTTATATCTATGTTTTTGTATCTTTATTTCTGCATTCTTACTGAAATCTTCTCCCCTACCCAGAAATTCATTAATGTTTCTGCTTTCAATGGCTCCCTCCCTCTAAAATGAATTCCACTCAGTTGATCCTGTAACATCTTCTGAAAGTTAATTTTTCCTTCCTTGCCCTGACAAACTTTCGAAGCAAGCCTTTAGTATCTCCTTCCTCCAGCCACCCCTTAGCCATTTTGGCCCAGCCTCTAGAAGGCTGGCTTCTGATGCTTCATTCTTCAAAAGCTGCCCTTTGGAAGGACTAGCATCCTTCCTGATTGAATACTACTCCCAGTTCCCAACCTTTCCAGAAGTCTCTGTACCTTTAATTACTTAGTGGAATTAAGGCCACATCACAGAAGAACAGACTAGGAACTGGCAGATTGAAAGCAGAAGGGATTATCTGTTTATAATTCCAAACTTTCAAAAGCTAAAAATCTCCCCTAAGAGAAACTCTTTCTATGATAATTAAAAAAATAAATAAACAAAATGCACATTCTTGTTTACAACACAAGACTTGGAGCATTCTAGCCCTGGCTTATAATGACATGGAAATCATTGACAGAAATAGGACAAATGAGGAGGGATGCTAGGTCTCTGTGGGGAAGGCAGTGGCAGTTTGACCCATATTAGGGATTTGAGATGTTCTAATACAGGGAACATCCCTGGAGTGCAGCTGGGTGTGTATGAGAGGCGGATGGGGGAAGGAAACAGGAATAACATGGGACAAACAATAAGAGAACTAATCAGCAGTTGCATGGACTTCTTTGGGGTTTTGTCCACACTCCCCGAAGCCTCACTTGCTCCTCCGGCAAACCTATGCTTAGATTAGTGGTGCTCAAGGTGTGAACTGTGGGACCGCAGCATCAGCGGGGAACTTGTTAGAAATACAAATTCCCAGGTGCCACCCAAGTTTATAGAAACCCCGGGATGGAACTCAGTAATCTTTCAGGTGAAGGTGATGTATGCCAGAGGTTTAAAAGCATGGACTTAACAAAAGGGATCCATTTTATTATCAGAAACCTTGACTACATGGAATTTTTAAAATGAATGGATTCTGCAAATTAAATAATTGAGAGAGAAAAACCTGGTCTCAGGTCTGGCACCAAAATTTTATATTTACACGCATATAATTGATAGAGCCATGGATAGACAGATAAACATATACCTCTATGGATGTATATGTAGCTGTGGACACAGATGTTTCTCTCTTTCCTAAACCAGCTTTGCCACTCTGCAGGTTGCACTATATATAATCATGACATGTGCTCAGTACCTATTTGTATCAAAATCACATTTAACATTTCGAGAAGTACATTTTGACATGTGATAAATTGTTTTTAGGAAACTTAAGGTTCTCACTGTATTTTTTATAAAACATGTAAAGTCATCAACATGTCAGTTTCGTGTCAAATGTAGTAAGTCAAGAAATTTAGATGCAATTTGAAATATTTCGTGCCAACTATGAAAGCTACCAAATAAAAATAGTAAACAGAAATGTGGCTGCCTTCTCTAGAAATAAAGATGGCATAGACACCAAAGGCAGTTTCTGAAATTTGATGTCAAATGTGCTACAGAGAGCCCCACACAAAAAATCAAATTTTCCCAGGTAAAAATAGACTCTGAAAGCCCACAGAAATGCTTAATTTATCATTTTAAAAACAGAAAGATGAATAATGTTATTTCTGGAGTATTCAAATTAGAGAATATTGGATATTATTTCATCTCATTTAATAAAATGCAGATTTAAAAAAATAAATAAAACAGATTGATACACTCCCTCAGCCACGTAACTAGCTTACCACAGGCAGACAAAATAATAGTGGCCTAACTGTATACATTTTGATGCATGAGTGTCTGTGTGTCACAAGAGTTTTATGCATGTGCCTGTTTATCTTGTGTATTTTCTATTCATTTGTTTTCTCTACACCTTAATTCACGGGCGTTTGCTATAACTCAACTTCCTTAAAGAGGTTTTATTTAAAGAGAATGTTACCAGTTCACTCTGTGAAAACGCATTGTGGCCGCCGAAGAATAGAGACCTTTGAAACACTTCAAATAGGTTTAAGTGGATCCTCAAGTAAGTTCGATGAGCCTTAGCTCCCTGAAATTTTATGCTAAATTCAGTGTGTCTACTTGCAGGTGTGTATGTCACTGCTTTCCACAGCTTATCGAAGTGATCTGGAATCCCAAGAAGCTCATGAGAAAAAATGTCATTAAAAAATAATCGAACACTTTCTTGGTCACCTGCAGATCAACCCGGAGTCTTAAGAGATAGTTCCAGGTGTGCAAGGAAGGTCCTAACTTCTCCAGTGTAGCTCCCCTGAGCTAGGTTTACACCCTCTCCCTCCTTTTATGGCGTTCCTTCAGCCTTGTTCATAAAAAATTGTCATTTCTTAAAAAGAGAATTATTAATATAATAAAATCCTGTGTTAAAAGGCATTTGAGGAGCACCTGGGTGGCTAAGTTGGTTAGACGTCTGTCTTTGGCTTAGATCATGATCTTGGGGTCCTGGGATCAAGCCCTGTGTTGGGCTTTCCACTTAGCAGGGAGTCTGTTTCTTCTTCCCCCTCTGCCCCTTGTGTGCACTCTCTCTCTCTCTCAAATAAATAAATAAATAAATATATCTTAGAAAAGCATTTGAATTCCAAAGTAAAAATGCAGTTATTACCTACCCCAACCTGGGAAGGATTTATAATGCAATGCAATTAAACTACATATTTCAAAATTTTCAATACCTCAATGAGATACCACATCACACCAGTCAGAATGGTTAAAATTAACAAGTCAGGAAATGACAGATGTTGGCGAGGCGAGAATGCGGAGAAAGGGGAACCCTCCTACAGTGTTGGTGGGAATGTAAGCTGGTGAAGCCACTCTGAAAAGCTGTGGAGGTTCCTCAGAAAGTTGAAAATAGAGCTACCCTATGACCTAGGAATCACACTACTGGGTATTTACCCCAAAGATACAGATGTAGTGATCCAAAGTGGCACATGCACTCTAATAACGGTTATAGCAACAATGTCCACAATAGCCAAACTATGGAAAGAACCTAGAGGTCCATCAACAGATGGATGGATAAAGAAGATGTGGTATATACAGATACACACACACACACACACACACACACACACACCATCGAATATTATGCAGCCATCAAAAATGAAATCTTGCCATGTGCAATAACATGGATGGAACTAGAGGGAATTATGCTGAGTGAAATAAGTCAGAGAAAGACAAAGTATCATATGATCTCACTGATAGGAAATCTGAGAAATAAGACAGAGGGTTATAGGGGAAGGGAGGGAAAGATGAGACAAGATGAAACAGAGAGGGAGACAAACCATAAGAGACTCTTAATCTCAGGAAAGAAATTGAGGGCTGCTGGAGGGGAGGGGGGTAGGAGGAATGGGGTGGCTGGGTGATGGACACTGGGGAAGCTATGTGCCATGGTGAGTGCTGTGTAGTGTGTAAGACTGATGACACACAGACCTGCACCCCTGAAATAGAAAATACATTATGTGTTAATTAAAAAAAAAAATAGAATGCCCTGTGGAAGTCATGTGCGTTAGAATGTTTAGTGTTACCTAAGGCATCCCACTAGTGGGTGTTGTAGAATTTTTGAAGAAGACTGAAATAGATGTAAAGGCATACATAGACTGGGCAAGTCAATAAACATGTCATTTTTCTCCAGAAAAATTTACATATTAAAAAGATACAAAAAAGCAGTCAAGTCTCAGCAAAATTCTCCCCTTGGATCCAATCTGGCCCACGCATATATACGCAGATGAAAGGATCTCACTTGCATTAGGACCTAGAAGTTGAAGATTACCTAAAATCAGTGTTAAAATGACGTTTCCATGCAGCAGATGGACAAAATGTAAAACATACCCACAAAATATACCAACAACCCATAAAATAAGACAGAAAAAAATCCAGCTAATCAGCACAGCTGGGTGCTAGGACAACGTCTAAAAGATCCCAGGGAGAACAGGAGGTAAAGAGCAGGCGAAGGAAGGAAAATCTGGTCATGGCTGAGGTTGTTGTATTTTGATTGAGTTGAAAAACTGAGCCAAAAACTACTTTTAATGAGACAGTCTGCTTTGGAAAACTGATTTTGCGTGTGTGTTCCAATACAAGTTTATTTGTGGACACTGAAATTTAATTTCATATAATTTATATGAATTGTAAAATATTCTTTTGTATTTTCTCAAGCATTTGAGCATCTGAAAACCATTCTTAGTGCACAGGCTGTGCAAAAGATAAACAGGCCGCAGACTAGATGTGACACTTGAGGTATAGTTTTTTAGACCTGTGGTTTCAATCATTACAAGACTGCTTGTTTTGTGATTATATTACATTCTGATTTCATAGAAATTGTATTCCCCAGCAGGCCCATTTTTTAAAAAGCTGATCTTGTGAATCATCATGTCATTGCTGTCCCATTAATGGTTGTGATGTTTGATCATTTTTTAAGTAGAAGTTGGGAAGAAGATACCCACAGCTAAGATCATCCTTTATGCTGAATCTGGTCCATATACTACAAGGACTTTTTAACCCTTTAGTATGAAACCCAAAAGACAGCAGTAGAGAATCACACTATAAATTCTTAACATCTAAAAGTTAAGTGGCGTAGTGGTGGGTTGGAAAACTCCTATTGTTGTAGGATGACATCAGACCAAGAAATGAGGTGACAAGAGTGTCTCCGTCCTGGAGGTGTTTAGGAAAGGCAGCTCTATGGAGGAGAAGGAATAGTAGCGCAAGGGATGGTATACGGTCCAGTTCAAGTAGAGTCTAGAGACAGCAGAATTCTGGTGGCCGAGAGCACCAGTTTGTGCCCAGGACGGTCCTGGGGCTTCACTACCTACTAACTGAGATTTGGGGCAAATTTCTTATCTATTCCGTGCCTTGGATGCCTCGTTTATAAAATGGTGACCATGGTATCTACTATAAAAGGTTCTTTTGTGAAATAAATGGAAGGACATGTGGAATGTTTAACCCATGGGGCGGCACACGTAGATGTGCTGATATCATTATGTTACACTAGTAAGGCTGGGGCAGCTGGGACTTCTTTTATTTTTATTTTTTTACCTAAAACAATTCTGACCTTTAAGTGCCTTGGGGGTTCATGGAACACAGGTCACACTTCAGACTTCATGATGCTACAGCAGCACAAAACTATTTTATCCATAAACATCTTTGTGCTCGAAAACACAAAACAATGGGGACAGACTTGTATGGGCAGACACAAAAAAGAAGTAATTCAAACGAAGGCTGAGCTCAGGCCATTGCTGGTTTCGTGCTTGCCTCCAACACCTCTTTTTTACCTTATCAGATGCTAGAGTTGCCTCAAATACAGGGTATTTTTTCAAGGCCAAGTGCCTTCTGTCACTGAAAGTAGTATTTTTCAGAACACTGCACTTGACTTTTCTCTCCCCATTCAATAATATTCCCCATTCAATAGTAACTGTGCTCGACATTCACTTAGTTTCACCAAAATTGTTATCTTTTCTTTTTATCTTTGTTCTCTTTTTTCTTAATCGCTATCTTTTTTTTTTTTAAATTTCAATGGTCAGGTGTCACATTACTCTCACATTACTCTTATTCCTTTGACACAATTATATTCAGTCTTTTCAACTAGTATTGATGGGAGCTAATGAAGTGCAAGGCATGTGAGGTGAGAGTCACAAAGGAGAACAAAGCACGGGCCGTGTCTTCAGAGGGTGTCTACCGCACTAAGAATCACCGGGTGCCTTCCAGTTATCTTCTCCCCCCAGTTTTTGGAGTTGCTATGCATCTGATTTACCAGAGTTCAACATCTTTTTTTTTTTTTTTTTTCAAGAGATGGCTATTTTAATTATGATTTTATTTCCTAGCTATTGTCAAAAGCCATGATTTCAGGAGAAGGATCTTGAGTCGGCTGCCCACAGAACCGGAGCCTGGTAATGAAAACAGCAGAACATATTAATAGCTGGGAAAGCACACGGAAGGGTCAGCTCACATTTAAGAAGGTTCTTTCCTTTCAAATCTGAAATCTTTGGTCTGGGCCAGCGGTTTTCAGGCAGTCCCGACACTGATGGAGAGCTAAGACCTGTCGGTAGGTGCAATCCTGAATCAAACAATCTACTTCCAACAAAAGCCAGTGGCCATCATGTCAACACTGCGGTAGGTTGTTGACTCTCGCTCTCCTTTACCCCTTCCTGCAACTTGAAGTCTTCCACCTAAGGCTCCCACCCAGACTCATCTCCATTGTCTGGAACTAAAAGATATGTGACAATCATCTCGACAAGCTGTCAACTACTTGGAGAATAACAGTGGGTGACTGGTAAACCTTCCTTCCTTTCCTTCCTTCCTTTTATAGCATGCTCCTTTTTTACTTCTGAGAATTTTCCACAAACATAACTCTATTTCTGTATTCCCTGGTGGTTCTGTATTTAATAAAATTTAGACCACCAGTCTTTTTACGTTATTGCCTCTACTTAATATTCTATGTTGGGAAAAATATCCCCTTGAAGCCTATGTATGGAAGAGATTATGATCAAAATTCACAGAACCTTTCCTCCTGGTTTTGGGGTCACCAGGCCACTACCACAGAGTTCATTTACGAATATTAGTCTAATATCTTATGTGGGAGGTTGATTTGAAGCCATATTCTTATGGCACATCCATTCTGTCACTAAGAAAGCCGTATAATCTAGCCCCATCTGCTCTCCTACAATCTATCCCCACTATTCTTCTTGAACCTCTTCTTTAGAACCTAAAAGTGAGCCATAAATGAAGAGCAGAGGCTTTGGGAATTTAAGTAAATTCACACGAGTATCCAGCCATTTAGTGGTAGAGTCACAATCCAAATGAAGTCTCCTTTACTTCAGAGGTTATGATCTTATATAATCTGTTTTATAGATTCTTGAGGAATTAGAATTAGTGGGGGGTTTTGAAGAATGGATGGAATTTGTGTAGGTCAAGTCGGACAGATGTTGTCTTTTTTTTTTTTAAAGATATTTTATTTATTTATTTGATAGAGACCACAAGTAGGCAGAGAGGCAGGCAGAGAGAGAGAGAGAGAGAGAGAGAGGAGGGAGCAGGCTGCCCGCTGAGCAGAGAGCCCGATGCGGGACTTGATCCCAGGACCCCGAGATCATGATCTGAGCCGAAGGCAGCGGCCCAACCCACTGAGCCACTCAGGTGCCCCCAGAAGTTGTCTTTTGACTCACGCAAAAACATGAAGAAAGCAAAAGCCAGAATAATCTTAATGGTTATGAAAACCTTCTTTGGACTCTGGCATTCCAGGATTTTTCTTAGTCTCAGCTTTCCTTAACCATCCAACTAATCTTCCATACTTCTTATCAGAATTCACAACCTTTGGGTAAATCAGAATTTCTCCTCTCTCAAATTCTCCAGTCATACTGCTGGCACACTTTCCCCTCCCTTCGTCCATCTGCTTGAGAATCCCACAGGAATGCAGCCGTCAATGAGAATAGTGAGCCACAATTCAGAGTGGAGAAACTGAAACAAGATTCATATAAATTCTGATTAAATAAGTTTCAGATAACTTGGCTGTGTTGCATGGTTGTAATTCTCAACTCCATACAAGTGACATAGTTGTTTCACATGTGATGTGATCGTCACTGCTGTTACAGCTTCATTTTTGAATCTGTACAGCTATGCTTACTACAACTTCGTTTAAAAAAACAATGGCAAAAGCTGTACATAACGTAAATGTCTATCCAGAGAGAAAGGGTTAAATAGATACCGTGGAGTAGAATAGTAGTTTTAAAAA
Organism: Neogale vison; assembly: GCF_020171115.1. Classification (NCBI taxonomy): domain Eukaryota; kingdom Metazoa; phylum Chordata; class Mammalia; order Carnivora; family Mustelidae; genus Neogale; species Neogale vison. The sequence continues at coordinate 215,466,990 of NC_058094.1, forward strand.
AATGAGTGAGAGCTTCATTTATTAGCAAAATCTAATCTTCATAGTATACTATTGTTAAAAATAAGTTGTGATATAATAGAAGTATATATAGTGAGTGTGCAAAGAATGAAAATCCATTTTTATTAAAAAGAAAAAAACAAATGTGTATCCTTCTATGTCTATGTGTATAACTTTATATAGAAAGAAACTTTATATGCAGAAAGATACCAAAAGGTACACACTAGAAAGATATCATCCTAAGGTCTACTTTGAGTGGGGAGTTAAAAACCAAAGAGAAGTCTAGAATTATACACAATCAGAAAATTAAGATAAGCCAGGATTATAAAACCCGGCAGACTTCACAACACAAGTGGCAAATGAAAATCAAGAGAACCTTATATCAAAGGTTATATCAAACCTTATAACAAGAGGACCTTAATATCAAAGAAAAATGCATATGAGGAAGGATTAAAATTGGAACAGGAATAAAGAGTCTTGAAAAAGATTTCTCTGTAACTTAGAGCCATGACCCATAAATGTATATACAGAACTTTAACTAATTATGACCACATAGGTGACCAGGATTCTTGTCCTTTCTACATCTTGTCTACCTACACCCCTTTTTCTCCTACTCAAAGAAAAGATAATCAAAGTATGAGTGATGGTGATGTCAGTAGAGAGGTCCTAGAGAATGTGAAATAATTTTGTTTTAAATTATTGGCATTGTTAACATATTGTGGGTGATGTACCCCAATCAGGTAAACAGCTGACTGTCTCCTCACACCGGGCCTGGCACACAGGTTGAGTAGGTGACCATGGCATTAAGGAACCGTGGATTCAGGGCAGCGGGAGGGTCATGAACAGTGCAGTGCAGAGGAAGAATCAGACGAAGAGCCCCTCCCAGGAGGCTGAATACCAGCCCCAAGGGTAGATCTTAGCCTGGTGGGCCGGCTAGGGTGAACACAGCAACATACCTCACTAAGCAAGACTGGCCGGAAGTATGTCTGCTTTGTGAAGGCTGCACATTAAATTGAATATAAAGAGACTTAATTTCTGATAGAACCAAAAACGAGCTGAAAATATGCAACTTTCAAAAGCGATCTGACTATGTAGACACTTAAGAAATGCACTTGTGTGAGTGGAGCTAGGTGGCTGGGGGAATTCACGTAAGTAACAGAGCTGTGCCACCAGCAAGGACACGGATGCTTCTGGTGCTAATTCAGGGCTTCGAGTCCCTTCACTCGTCTCCGATTACATAATCAACTCTACAATCAACCAAAGAGATGAGACCTGCTCGTTTTGTGATGTTATTTTTCTTCATATAAATGGTGTGATTTGGATGAATATGACCGTCCTTGTTCTATAATGTAGGCAGAATCATATCATCTTGGACATACTAGGCTCCTTCCCATTCTAAATATAATTATCATGTAAAACTGCATGTTCTTTAAATGAATAATGTAACAAATTTATTTCAAAAATCCCTGATATGTGATTTTTTTTTACTGTATGCTAATGAAAAATCAGTTTCTCAGGCTAAAAATACAGCTGCACGCCCCAAAGCAAACCTGTTATTTCTCATATATGTATTTAAAAGTCAACTGGCATCAGTTCTATGTAATTGATAAGGAAATTACCTGAACCACTGTTTGGCACGCATATGCCAAACTTGCCCTTAATTTACTTTCAATTACTCACAGCTGATGCACACATAATTTAATGAAAGCCCAGCAGCCCCATTACACACTCCAGTAGGTAATTCAATTAAACAGTATTCACCTAGCATTTAACTATACCATCACTGTGAATGAAATTTTTTCTCTTTCATAAAACTGAGGGAAGATGTAAAAGACAAAGAGGAAAAACAGAAGTCCCTCTGGACTGGGAACCCCCGCTACATTCAATAATGTCCAGTCAATAACCACTTCACTTGTACATCGATTTCTCGTTTACACACCCACATTTCTCATCTGCCTGCCCAACCCATCTACTGATTCCTTTGGTTTCCATTCATCACCAAGTGGATAAATGTATCTCTTTATCCTTGGTGAATTGACCCACCAGGGATGGGTAGAAACTGTGTGCTTACACCTCTCCATCCAACTATAAGCCTCCTTGATAGACTTGCTACTATTATTTTTATCTTTCAAAACTCTTTCTCTTCAAACCTCTCTCTCCTCAAACTACCCATAACTCCTACGGTAGCTGAATACAGAAAAGGGATGCCCATTCCCCAAAGCAGCTTTGAACAAGTGAAGAAATAATGACGGTGTGGTAAAAGATGAAAATGAGAGATAGTATAACATTCTTAGGAGCTCTTTTGTGTGAGAATGTTCTCTATCAACAACTGTGTCTGTGCGTGTCTGTGTTATTAGCAGCAATGCCTTCACTTGCAACAGACCTGGCCCCAGGCAAGTCTTATTTTAATTCTTTATTTGATCCATTTCTGACAGCTTTGATCTAGCCCAAAGGAACCACACTCTACTAAGTTCCTAGCTAACCCCAGTCCTTCTCTGAGACTAAATTAATTCCCAGGATGACTCCCTTAAACTAGTTTCAATCCATCCATTGAAAGACTTCTAAAATCCAGAAAACAAATTAAGGAGAGAGATGAATAAGGATCGTCAAAATGAAGAGAAAAGAAATAGATCAAGTATTTATAAGCAAAGGCTGTCTGCCTAGGACAGTGCTCTGATGGACTATATAGACCCATCTCCCAGAAGATCAGGTCATTATGTAAAATGGAGAAAAAGGATCAGAGGATGAACAAATTGATACGGACTCAGATCTGACCAGGAGTTTTTTCTTATGGAAGCGAAAGACACTTCTAAAGGCTGAAAGAACTTTTTGAAAATGGTATATCTATTTTGAAATACCCCAGCCATTCTAATGTTAGTTTTAAGTAAATCAATTCTTAAAGAGGAAGAATCACCTGGATGAATGCCTTTTTTTTTTTTTTTTTGCAGCTACCATTGAACCCTATTGTAGTCTTTAAAAGCTCGGATGGTAGCTCATAATATTCTGGAAAACGCACTCCTGTGTGCCAACTACGTCAGTCCTCCCTGGAACACACGCTGTGCAGGGGAATTAGGATGTCTACAAAAAGCCTAACTGCTCCTGGTTCCATTATCCCTGGTTCTGTTATCTTCCTCTGCCCGAGCCACAGATGCCTCTGTGTCCCTGCCCTATTTTTTCTCATCCTGGTCTTCCTCTTTGCCTCTCCTCACTGAGGACTTCTATCAGCCTATGGGCCTCAAGAATGTCTTGAGAGTCATCAGAATGACTCAAGGGTTCACAAGCATCTCCCTACTCCCATTAGGGGGCTGGATGACTCCTTGCAGTGGGGGGCTGTCCTGTGCATTCTAAGGTGTTTAGCGGCATTGCTGGCCTCTACTAAGCAAATATCAAGAGCAACACCTGTCCTAGCTGTGACAAACAAAAAAATGTCCAAATTGCCAATTGTCCTAATAAAGGAGCTAAATCTCCCCCTGTTGAGAATCACTAGAACAGTTGTATCTCCTTCTACCCTTTAACTTAACAACTTGGGGTTAAAAAGGTAATAATGAAGACCAGAGAGGGAACAAGGAAGGAATGATCTCATTTTAGAAGGCCTCAAGAAGCATTCTTTCTACCAAATATGTCGGCAGAGTCCAATTTCTCTAAGAATTCTACCCTATCTGTCAAGCTCAAGAACATCCTGAATCCGCCAGCACAGTGCATTTTGCTTGTCTCACTTATCAGTTCCAGGTTATAAGAGATGCCGTTAAGATGGAGGGGCCTTTGTGTTTTGACCTCAGAGACAGTGTAGGCAGGAATTTTCAGCAGGCTATAAATATCCAATGCATTCTTGTATAAGCCATAATGCCTTGTTAGGTTAATACAAGGTGTCATTGTTGAGCCTTAGTGCTTTGTTGGCAATTCACAATGAATTTGGGAAAGGAAAGAAGTAGAGCGAATGACATGCTTAAATGATTAGGAACTGCCATATGGCTCACTAATAAGGTGACTTGGGCACTTATACACCTTTCTAAATGCTGGTTTTCTCTTGAGTTTTTTCTAGCCTTAGAAAACAGTCAGCTAAAATGTCAGCTGCCAATGAGTGAGCTGATGGGAATTTCCCAAAATTTTCCCCCTTAACTTACTGGCGCCATCACAGTTAATTTTCCAGGCTTATCTTGTGTTATCCTATACACAAGAAAGTCCATTTAAATGCATTTAAGGCCATTTGTGGTCTGTGTTTCTGACAGGTCTTTCTTTTACATTGCCCCCTAGCCCCCCATACCAAGACAGACTAGAGACTGACATGATCAGTTTCTGTGTTAGGAAACACAGATTTAATATTAAATTTCCTGCCAATTGGTTTGGTCACTTTCTTTGTAAAGCTAATAGCACCTCTGTGCCTTGGTTTTTCTACGTGCCCTCAGAATACCACAGAACTCAATCTACTTCAACTCAGCCTCTCCGCAGCACTGACACATTTCACTGCATTCCCCCTCTGAAACACATTTCACTCTCGGCTTTCAAGACACTACCTTCTCCTTGATTTCCAGTTTGCCTGCAATTCACCTCAGTTTCCAAAACCCTTCTTTTTTTTTTTTTTTTAAAGATTTATTTATTTATTTGACAGGCAGAGATCACAAGTAGGCAGAGAGGCAGCCAGAGGTGGTGGGGGGGAAGCAGGCTCCCCGCTGGCAGAGAGCCGGATGTGGGGCTCGATCCCAGGACCCTGGGATCATGACCTGAGCCGAAGGCAGAGGCTTTAACCCATTGAGCCACCCAAGTGCCCTCCACAACCCTTCTTGACTGATGGTTCTCTTCAATTTGTGCTCTTCCTGACCCACTCGGGCATGCAGGTATGAGCCTTCTCTATCTCAGCTCTCCCTGGTGATCACCTCCAGCCTTACAGTTTTAAGTACCACCCATTTCCTAACGGAGGAAGTACAAGTTTCTATCTCCAGATATAAATTTTTCAATGGGCTTTAAAAGTCACAGATCTCATTTTCTACACTCCAAAATCTCTTGGATCTAACAGGCATAACAAAATTAGGGTGGCTAAAACAGAGCTTTCTAAACACCATCCCTCTTACTCACTCCTCTTCTTGACTGCCCAACGTCCTCGCCACATGTGAATGTTTATCTTCTTCCCAACTCCTTACCTCAAGCAGCTCTCCTTTGCTCCACTCAGGAAAATTTCTCACCCTCTCCCTACTCTGTGGCCATGTTAATTCAAAGTCTCGCTCAGGTAAACTTCTTATGCCTTGAGCAGAACTTGGGCTGCCCTAGATTTCCTTTATTCCACTCCTTCCTTAATACTCAAAGGCCCCTGTTATTTATACCTCTGCAAGGAGGGTTGTGGGCACAGTAATACTCCTGACACTCATGGTTGGTCCCTGAATTGGTTATCCTACGTGGTCAGGGCATAAAGCCTTCTGATGTGACATTCATAATGCAGCAGTTTTGACACCAAAGTTTGACCTAACTGCAAGGAACCCCAAAAACACAAGCTTTTGATATAGTTTGATGAATAATTCTTCTTCATGTTTTTGTTACCAAATGACAAATGAAACAAATACCCTTCTCATATTCTAGAGTCTCAACCATTTCCTGATCTCTGGGCAAATGTACGAATACGGTATAAAGAAAGCATGGGACAAAATATCCACCTACCAAAACTCTGACACCAAAACGATGATATCAAGTAAGTCAGAATAATAAACAGATGTATTAGTTTCATAAAACTGCTTAGCAAAAAATATCTGAAAATGCCTTGATAAAAATGCAAAATGCAAAATGTTCCTGAGAAAAGAGTACAGACTCTTAAAAAAAAAAAAAAAAAGACAGATTCACAAACCCTTATAGGTCTTAGAGTCAATTTTTTAAAAAACAGAGATTAGCACTAGCTTCTAAAAGTACTGAGCTTTTAAAAATAAAATTAAACTTAGTATCTTCAGGTAAATATGCAAATAACCAATAGGAGGAATATTGTGCTCTGTCTAAAAAATGGAGTGGAAATTAGCCTTTTAATGGTTGATAAAAAACAGTCTCAGAAGTAGAGTTTATTTTCTCAATGTAAACAATCCCTAAGTGAATTCTTATCCTTTTTATTGCAGCCAGATGGATGAAAAGACTCTTAAATAGTGGGGCACTTTGTTTGAAACATAAACCTACAAGCAAATAAGAACACCAAGGCTGTTCCTGTCAGTATCCTTGGCTGATGGTAGAGGGTATCCACCAGCAGACAGAGATGCTATCTAGAGGCTACAAGATAAAATTTTTAAAAAATTGTTGTTTAAAAAAAATGTTGTCTATATGAAAGGATGTTTAGGTGTAGCAAAAAAGAATCCAAAAGCAAATGTGAGGTGCCAAACCAGGATTCACAGGTTGAGACATCTTTAAACATCTATCCCCTACATGGAGGTACGAAAGGGTCTAGGACAGGATTTATTTATGGAGGGAACTTGGCATGTTCTTACTCCCACACACCCCTCTAGTAGGGAAGGGGAATGGCTTCTCAGAGAAAAGGGCTTTACTGGGACCACTCAGAGCTTATTTTGCCCCTTACCAGTTCGGGGTATATTGTACCCAGGGATCTGAACCATGCCTGAGAAATCTAATTTGTAAGAGGATGGCTTGAGAGTGCAACAGAGTCGGGACAGGGAAGTGGGGAGATTGCTGTCTTCCCAAAGACTGCTGGGGCAAAGGATATCTGAGTGTTTTCCTGACAATTTGATGTGGGTCACAAGAGAGAGGCAATCTGGGTTTCTTAGATCCTGTCCAAAAGACCAGGGTGCGCCAATCAGACTGCATTTTAGAACATTTGCTTGATCGTTGTGGGAAACAGAGAACTCACTTTCCTGGATGTGAAGAAGACACATACAGCCCTGGTTGCTAATGGCAGCCATCTTGGACACGGAAACATCTAGTGCAGAGGTGAAATTGACAGACAAGGAGAACAGAGCTGAAAGACCAGCAGAAAAATGAAGCATGAAGCTTGACTAAATGGTACATGAAATCCACCCTTGACCTGAACTTTTTGCTGAGGTGAAACAATAAGACTTGAGCCCTGTCAAGTTAGTTTGAACTGAGCTTCTAATATTTATCATTGAAAGTGCTTCCTTTTATAATCTTTTCTAAGTGACCTGGGAGAAAATCCACAGTCCAAATTTGTGCTACACTAGGATAGTCCAAAACCAGGAAAAGGGGAAAGAATCAGAATGTCCACTTCACTTGGTTCTTCGAGTGAACTCTATCCCTAGGGAAGATCTGGCCTCTAATCCAAATGTAGCATTGACTGAAAGAAGGACCATCTTTTTTGGGGGGAGCTAAGAAAACAACCACAGGCGGTCAATTATATGTTACCTGGTAATGAACTCTCTGGGAGCCAGAAGAAACTGACTGCAGGTCCTAATGAGAAAATGGAAAGAAAAAAAAAAAATCCATACCTTAAGATTAGTTTGAATAAGCTTCCTCTATACCTCTATCAACTGAACCCCCGACTGAGTATTAAACTCATCTAGAAAGTATCTATAACTCTTCCAAACTCATCAATCTTACACAAAGAAGGTAATGCCCCAAATAAGCAAAAACACACCAGTCTGGAATGAGAGAAGAAAGGCCATTTAGCTACTGAAATCTAGATATCCTAAATAGTTTTAGAGGGGAGTGAGAGTGTTTCAAGTATCAACAAGACCAAAAGTAAAAACCGGGCAATTTCATTTTAATACAGGGGTGCCGTATTTAATTTGCACTGAACTTTTGGCTTATGAAGAAAGCTTCTAAAATCCCTTAAAGTCCATAGAAAGAATTTATTGATCTTAGACCAAATACAAACTGTTCTAGTAATTGTGTTTCTGCCACTAAGTGCTTGGCAAACACAGGATTTCATAGACAGCCAGGAGAAAATCTCTGGCCACCTCTGCACGATCACGAAGTGCAAATGAATAGGGTTGCAATTAATGAAGTTTTACTGGCAGATTCTGAGAGTCTGGCTCCCTTTATAAAGTTTTATAACTAAGTTGTCACCATGATCATGTCCTGAAGGCTTCCTTGTTAATGAAGGTTGTGATTCTATTCACAGATGTCAGCAATCCTAGGTACATTTGTCTTCATACCTGCTTCCCATGGGGATTTACCAACATGATCTCTGAGCCCAACTTAGTTTTAAAACTTTTCCTTTTTTTACTTCATTTGTTCATTCATTCATTCATTTTTTTAAAAAAAGAATCTCGCTTTCAGTTGACTGTTGGTATTATAAGCATGCCAATAAGTTAGTTTTCACCAAAGTCAATTCATCAGTCATGTCGTAGACTACTGTGAAATCTTAAGTAACCCATGAATTAAAAAGAAAAAAAAACTTTGGTATGATTTATGATTTGCCTTTTTATTGCAGGTTTTCTGACAGAGGTTTCACAATAAAATAAAAACACATTTGGAAAAATGAGATATTGTGGCGTTTGAGGAGTATCGCTTTGGGTCTGAGTCACACACTAGTAAGTCCACAAATTTTAACAAGTTGAAGTTTCCCTTGGTAAAAACAAAAACAAAACCAAAAGCAAACACAAGTGTAAAATTTGCTGACTTTTCTTCTCTCGCACATATCAGTTTTCAAAGTTTGGTCTTTAACTCAAAATATATTGTGTTTACAATTCCATCTCTATCCTTAAAAATGCTGAAAAGGAAACTTCATAATTTTTCATATAACTTTATGCCTCCTAGGCCTGAATTTACTGCCACCAAAAGAACTAGAATCTCAAGTTCAAAGCTAAGTGGCTACAATTTGATGGTATTTTTTTTTTAAGATTTTATTTATTTATTTGACACAGAGAGAGAGAGCTCGCAAGTAGGCAGAGAGGCAGGCAGAGAGAGAGGAGGAAGCAGGCTCCCCGCTGAGCAGAGAGCCCAATGCGGGGCTCAATCCCAGAACCCTGGGATCATGACCTGAGCCGAAGGCAGAGGCTTAACCCACTGAGTCACCCAGGCATCCCAACTGGATGGTATCTTAAGTGCTATATATCTTTTTTATTTGTGATATTTACTTATGGAGAATGTGTCATCTAGGAGAGACGTGTTCATCTTGTGGTGTCTATGAGAATTACCCAATAGCTTAAAATAATACAAATGTCTAGACCACATCCAGAAAAAGATTATTTAAATCTGCACCTTTCATCAAGAAAAAATGATGAAGTGGTGGCTATTTATGTTTTTCAACATTTGTAGAATGAAGAGAGTGACTACTCCCTCTCAAAGTTCGGCAAAAACAATCAAGCACAAAAACCACAGTGCTGGGACTGGGCCTCCTGACTTCGCTGATGCAGCTCAGATTAGTGGGAATGCCACCTATGAGGTCTCTTCCATTGTCCTTCTCTGTGGTAAATCAGACTGAGGAGCAAAATGGAGTATTGTGTGTTCTGACACACATTCCCAGGAAGGACAGAAGGTTTTTCTATCCCATAGATGTTATATTTAAAAAAAAAAAAAATGTAGTGATCTCTGACCCGAGTCTGTGCTAGATACAAAACATTAAATAACCTGTCTGTTCTCCGTCATTATTGATCAGGACCCTTTGAAATTCTCTACAGCTCAAAAAACACAGGGACGTCGTCTGGCAAGAAGACAAGAAGTTCCAAGCTACAGTTATGGATCTCACTAGAGCAATACGCTTTCCCATTTCAAAAACCTGGGGAGGGAAAATAGCCATGGGGGTCAGAGAGAGAGAAGATGTGGTCAGTGCTTAAAGGACGAGGACACTTCCACTTCCTTCCCAGATGCATCATTTCGGAAGTAAATATATATGGCTGGTGATTGTTTACAAAAATGGAAAACTGAGAAGAAATAATTGGCTAAAGAAACTCACCTCCTGTAGGCGGTCTATGTACATACGGCAAGTCTCCAAATCACAGTCTCCACGCACAACTAGAATACCCAGAGGGATAGCTAAGGGGGAAGGAAAGAGAGAAGTCTAAAATAACATATTTGATTTTTCTAGATTGGCATATATTTGTTTCTTATGGTTAAAAAAGTCTCTCATAAATACTATTAGTGTTTTGGACATTTTAATATCCAAAATTCTCCTCAAACCTCCCCTAGGACCCAATCTCTTTATTTTGGATGCTTTCCCTGCATGAACCATGCTGTCCCTTGCCACCTGGTCAGCCTTCATTTTGTCTTGGTGGTCCTGGGATGAAGTATAATGTCACAAGAATAGTGGGCTGCAGGACCGGGAGGTGGCTTACCGTCAGGTAACAATATATGCCTGCATTTTCAATAGTCCATGTATCGCCAGAGAGGAATTAAAAATTCTGGACACGTACTCCTTTCCCTCCTGAATGTGTGGGGTTTAATATTTCTGTCAGTTTGTGGTGGTTCCCTGTTCAAGAGACTCAAGCTACTCAAGGCACTGTTGTTACCTCGTGGCCAACACCAGAACTACATAGGCATGAAATGTTTAAAAATAAATAAATAAAAGGTTCTTGACTTTAAACATGGTCAGTGGAAATGCAGTAGCAGCAGGGCTTCAGGGAACAGTTAGGAAAAGCTGCTATGTGTCTTAAATACCTTCTACTTAGGTGGCGGTAAATGTTCTACAACGGCTTTAATGGATAGAACTCCCTACATCAGAGATAACCGCAAGATTCCTGAAACAGTGTCTCCTTTCCAAAACTTCAAAAAATGTATTGCCTTTCTCTAATTTTAAAAGTATAGTTGTATAATAAAATCCATCATTTAACCAAAAAAATACCCTTCGAAATTCTGAATTAGCCAATTACAGTTTAGCAAGCACGTGATAGGACACTGGTATTCACTAAAGATTTTCTAAATCTTTCATTCACAGAATTGTTAAAGTCTCATCATCAATAAATGGGTCTGAAAATGAAAATGCATTAAAAATTAATAATATAGAGCATAAAATACATATAAAACACATGGAGAAATTTTGAAGAACCCACAAGGTCGTAGAGAAGATACCTATACACAATAATAAGCATAGCATAGGCTACATTAAATGTATGAACTTAGTCATTTGAAAACTGTAGGAGAGAGGAGCTAATTCTTGCTTGGAGGGTACTTTTAGGCTCTCTGTAAGATATGAAACCCCATTGTCTCTTTTAGTTAGAGAAGTGAGGACAGTCTGAAGAAAAAGAAATAGCTTCTTCCTCATTATGATCTCTTAAGATTGGCAACCTTAAGAAACAGGGTGTGATATTGATGCCGCCAATGGAAACCAAAGTCCTGCATACATAAAGCTTGAAAGCATCCATCATTGGGTAGAATTATGTAACCATGTGCATAAGTATGGACTCTCTCCCCAAGAATGACTTGTTTACCTTCACAACCATAATGTCTGGTAGAGCAGTGGTAAAAAGTCAATAAGAGTTTGTAAAAAAAGGAAAAAGGGCTTAGAAAATGTTCAAGCATGAAAGAGCTAAGTCAGCTTTCCAGGGGAGGCATAAAAACAAAGGTTTGGAGGAGACAGAACATGTGTTGGATTGGAGCAAGTGGGAAGGGGGAGTAAGCAATAGGGTAAAGAGCCTTCCAAGTGTCACGTGTTTAGGGGAAATAATAATCTGGAAAAGCAGCTTTTCTCTTCTTGTTGAATATAACCAGAAACATCAAAAAAGTCATCAGTATGGAAATCATGCATCTTTAAAAAATGGAAAGGAAATTCAGTGAGGAGATTCCTAAAAGTATTGATTAAACTAATCATCCTTGGCTAGACCACCACATAGGTCCAAATAAGGTTACCTACTTAGGTAAAGAAAGATTAAGGATTTCTGACACTTAAGGAATGAGTAGGAAAAGCTAGAATTTTGGCTTAGAAAGTCAGTCAAATATTGTGGAAATAAAATGTAACTTACTAACATGAGAGCCCATGTTAGAATCTTACTTAAGAATGTTTACTCTTAATTTCAAATGTGAGAGTGTAGAAAAATGAAACTTAGTCAATACTTATCTATTTGCTTAAATTAGGAGACACATTTTATAGAAATGCAGGAATCCTGTCAACATCTCTGATTACCTTCTATTTTCAATACTGGAAGTTAATCTGGTCATAAATTCAATGTACTTGGTAGCAGATATCTTAAAATACAATTAGAGAGTAGATATTCCAGACCTGAAATCAAGAAGGTAGTGCTAGGAAAAAGCTTTCAAAGACCTGTCATTCATTTCCTACTCTAAGTATAAAGTCAGTTACTCTGCAATACTCCGCAAGAAGTCAATTAAGAGAAGGAGTGCTTTTGATTGATGTTACCTATTAATTAATTGGGCTTAAAAATTCTCGACCACAGTTTCATATGATGATTACTGACAATTGCTGTCAAATCTATTCTACGAAAGTAGTAGCATGCACTACAAAGGATTTATAGTCATTCTCTCTTGGATTCAAATCTGCTGCTTTAATCTTAAAAATTATTCACATTAGCTCTTTGGTCCTGTAAATTACTCAATTCCTCTGATCCTTATAGTGATGACTATGGTATTTAGGATAGGTATCTTCTCAAATTTTATGAAGAATAAATGCAACACTCTATTTAAAAATGAATAACCAAAACATCAATGTTCTTTCTCCTATACTCCCTTTACTATCTTTTGAGCAACTTTAGCTAGAGAACGAATATATCTCATCATGTATCTTTCATTTCACCATAATACTATAAGGATTAGCTGGTAGTTCCATAAATTATATTCCTGTTTTCTTAAACTTCTCCTCTTCCTGCGATGAGGAAAAAAAAAACTATAGTATAAAAATACTGTGATCTGACAGTTTCATGTGGGGCTTGACATGGTGGAGAAAGCAGAAATATGTGGAAAATTGTCATCTTCTTTTAACAAAATTGACAACTAACTACCACTGCAGTGGCTTCCTTCATATTAACTGGGAACAATGGAAGTAGTTATCACTTGAACATTAGCATCATGAGCCCTGCTCCTGATGACTCATCTTATTTTGGCATTAGAGATTTTACTTGATGCCAGTAAGCAACAGCCAACCCTCAACCTACATAATGGAACTTTTATTGCAGGGACCAAGTAGAATTTATAAGTTCTAAGCAATAAAGAACAAGCCGGTTTCTCAGTTAAGATGGCAGATTTAACACCCACATTTTCTCTTACAAGAAATGCTATTAAATTACAGTAAATGGATTTTTTAAAGGTATAAACCAAGAAAAAAGAAGAGAAACAGTGAGCAGATAGTAACAGATGAAGCAGGTGGAAAATTGGTAAGTGACCCAGAGCTCCTATAGAGTCTAATCCTAAACCATGGGTGGGATTGATGAAAACCAACATGATTTATACAAACACCCTCAGAAGTCTTGCAAATTGGCAGTCTGAGGTGCCTCACAAACCGAGGATGGAGGGGGTAACCAAAGTAGATGACTAGATTTCACCAACCACTCTGGCACGTGCAAATACTTTACAGACGGTGGGGGATTAACTGACCATCTGAAGAATGCAGAAATCCTCAGATTTCTTCCCTCACTGGGCTCTTCAATGGTTGGCAGCCAGAACCTTACCTTTTTCGAAAGAGATTTGAAGCTTCCTCTCCAGGGAATTCTTAGAGAGTTGAAAGAAAATATTCCATCCATGAAATATAAACAGATTATATAAAAGAAGATAAAGAATATGAGGAAGCAAAAGGAGAAGGAACACCATTCAGAGCACAAAAAAATTCTTGAAAATAAAAAAAAATGACAGAATAAATAGAGTTTAATGGAAAGAATAGAAGATGAAGTAGAGAAAAAAAGTAGAACAAAAAAATAGAAGTAGAGCAAAAATAAAACGAGGCACAAAATGCAAGAGAAACATTAAGAAAAATAAGGCTGGGCTAAGTGGTCCAACATTCAAATAATAGGAGTTCCAAAAACCAGAGAGGAGAGAAAGGAGAAATTATCAGAAATAAAATAAAAACTATTTCTTAGAACTGAAGAACATTATAGGATGCCTGAGTGGCTTAGTGGGTTAAAGCCTCTGCCTTTGGCTCAGGTCATGATCCCAGAGTCCTAGGACCGAGCCCCACATTGGGCTCTCTGCTCTGCGGGGATCCTACTTCCCCCCTCTCTCTCTGCCTGCCTCTCTGCCTACTTATGATTTCTGTCTGTCAAATAAATAAATAAAATCTTAAAAAAAAAAACAACTGAAGAACATTAGCTTCAAACTGAAATGGCCTGACAGGTAGGTGCCCAGCACAGTAACAAGAGGAAGGCATTTTATATTAAAATTTAAGAATACTGGGGACAAAGAAGCATCCATGAATTTCCAGAGAGTAACTGGATGACATACAAAGAACCAGGGATTAGATTTTTTTTTAATTTTATTTATTTATTTGACAGAGATCATAAGTAGGTAGAAAGGCAGGCAGAGAGAGAGGGGGAAGCAGGTTCCCTGCTGAGCAGAGAGCTAGATGTGGGGCTCGATCCCAGGACCATGAGATCCAGAAGCTTTAACCCACTGAGCCACCCAGGCACCCCCAGGGATTAGATGGTTTTAAACCATACAGGCAACTATATAGTCAGGTAGGAAATGAAACAGGGCCTTCGGCATTCTAAGACTTATACATAATCTAAGCTCTCAAATGATTCCAAGGATTGAATAAAGGATACACCCTGTCAAGAAGCTACTGTAGTCTTTCCCTGAACAAAAGTTGAGTTTGCAACCAGCATGACAAATACATACAGTGCAACATATGGGGAATGCAACAAAGAAGAGGAGCAAAGGAGACTTCTGAGGTGGGGCTAGACAAGCCTAGGATGACAGATGCAGTGGGTTGCCAAACAGTGTATACAGCGGCACTGTGACTCAAGAGACCGCTATGGAGGCAGCTGTCATCATTGCAATTTTCATGACCCTTGGAGTTATTTTTCAACCCAAGGATACAGCCCAGGTGAGTCTGAACCCATTTCTTATATATATCACAACATTATATCACCCAAACTGTCCTCTGCTTTCACCTGATTTTTTTTTAATATTTTATTTATTTATTTGACAGAGAGAGAGAGAGAGATCACAAGTAGGCAGAGAAGCAGGCAGAGAGAGAAGGGGAAGCAGGCTCTCCGCTGAGCAGAGAGCCTGATGCAGGGTTTGATTCCAGAATCCTGGGATCATGACCTGAGCCGAAGGCAGAGGCTTTAACCCACTGAGCCAAGCAGGTGCCCCAAGCTTTCCCCTGTTTTTGAGAGCAAAAGTTAGGTTATGGTGAAGCAGAAACATTCAGAGAAGTTCAATTTCTCTAACTGTATTTCTGCTTGATACCTAGAACCCACCCTGACACCCTGACAAATGCTTCTCAGAATCCAGTCACTATCTGGCCCCCTAAATCCTCTTAGAACAGGCTCATGTGCATTCTCAGTGAAGTAGAAGCCAGACATCAATGCAGAGACTCTTTTCAGCTGTCCTAAAAGCCTTCCTTGACAAGTGAAATTATCATTCTTTCCTTACATGGGGAGGTGTAAGTCGGTCAGTCTGTCTCTATCTCTATTACAGTGTAATTCCTGTTAGAACAGAATTGCAGCTGAATGGGGCTGCTAACCTATTCAAAGCACAGATAAAACTATCTCCAATGGGATCATTAAAAGAAGGTGTGTGACCTCCAAGAAAAGCTTCTCAAAAACTGCAAGGATTTGCAAAGACTGGGTTTTCAGCTTTAAATATATACATAGAAATGTCAGAATTTCAGAGTCTTGAAGTTAAATAAAAACAATGTCATTTCCTGAAAAGAATAAATCAGAGTTTAAAATTCAAAAAATAGCCAAGTATTTTAAACAATATTGTAAATCATCAAAAATATAGATAATCTTAGAATGAATTTATTCTATGTTGACACTACTCAGAGATACCCTTTTTAAAAGTTGACATTTCCTTAAGGATCAATCTTAGATTTACTTACATAATCAATATGTTTTATGTCCAATACTCACTCTTTTTGTATCAACTTATACTCAGTCTTGAGAAACCAAGAAGCTGAAAAAGAAACTGTTCCCTGGAAAATAACACAGGTGAAAAGCTAGGCAAACTTGTGTTTGGCAATGACATTTGAGAAAAAAACACCAAAAGTGTGACTCATGAAAGCAAAGAGCAGTAAGTTGGACTTCACTAAATTAAAACTTCTGCTCTGTCAAAGATACTACTAAGGAAATAGAAACCAGACTGGTATTCAAAATATGCAAAGAACTCTTAAAACTCAACAGTAATAGTCAGTTCAAAAGTAGGCAAAAGATCAGGAAGTATCTCACCAAAGAAAACACATAGATGGTAAATAAGCCCATGAAAAGGGTGCTCAACATCATATGTCATTAGGAAAGTGCGAATTAAAACACCAAGAAACCATATATATGTATTAGAATAGCTAAAATTGGGAAACAAAACAAAACAAAACAAAACCTGACATCATCAAATGCTGGTGAGAAGGGAGAGCAACAGGAACTTTCATTCATTGCTGACGGGAATGCAACATGGTACAGCCACTTTGGAAGATGGCTTGGCAGTTACTTACAAAACTAAACAAATTCTTACCAGCAAAAGTACTCCTTGGTATTTACCCAAATTAACCAAAAAGTATGCCCCTACAAACTTGCACATGAATAGTCATAATTGGCTTTATTCATAATTGCCAAAACTTGTAAACAACCAAGATGTCTTTCAATAGGTGAATGAATACACAGATTTAGCGTTGTACAATGGGACATTATTAGGCGACAAAGAGAAATAAGTTTTTGAGCCACAAAAGATAATGGAGGAAGCTTAAATGCATACTGCAAAATGAAAGAAGCTAGCCTGAAAAGGTCACATGCTGCATGATTCCAACTACGTGGTGTTCTGGAAAAGGCAAAACTATGGAGAGTAAAAAAGTCATGGTTGCTAAGGATTACAGGAAAGGGATGGATGAATAGGTACAGCCCAGGGGGTACTTAGTGCAGCAAAACTACTCTGAATGATACTGTCATAGTGGATATGTGTCACACATCTGTGAAAACCCATAAAACTGTAGAACACGAGCATGAATCCTAATGTAGAAATGTGGACTTCAGTTAATAACAATGCATTAATGTTTATGCTCATCAACTGTTAACAACATATGTATCATACTAAAGCAAGATGTTAATAATAAGGGAAACTATGTGTGCGGGGGTGGGGAGATGCGTTGAGGGGATACATGGGACTCTGTGTACTTTCCATGTAAACTTTCTGTAAACCTAAACTGCTCTAAAAAATAAAGTCTACTAATTAAGAAAAAAAGAAAAGAAAAAAAAAAAAGAAAAAAATAGGCTCTGAGTTTCCCATAGAAAGATACTTTGCTAACATCCAAGAATTTGCTTACATATAGGAAAACAAATGTTGCCTACCTTCTTGGACATAGTTTTACACTATTAAAGAAGTCATAAGATGAGGGGAAGAACGAATAAAAGTAAAAATCAGGGAGGGGAGGCAGGGGACTAGAGAAAGGAAGAAAAGTCCTAAGGAAGGACTATGGGTAGGAGGGGGCAAGTGGAATCTTCCCATAGTCCTCATTAGTTTTCAATGTGTCAGAGTCATCAGGGAACTAAAGTTCTAATTTGATGGCTGACAATAATTAAAGAGAATGAGCTGGCAATGTTTCAATCCAATTCCCCTCCCCCATGTGACACAGGTCCATTTTACAACAACTTGTCATCCTTAACTGCCACAGCTCAGTGGAACCAACACAAGAAATTAATAAGCATATTAGCATTCAAAAGGATACACAAAATCCCAAGAACTTTATATTATACCATGCCATAGCTGTAGTCTGTAAAGGTTTTCATGAGTCCTGGCTCCTGTGATTAAAAGGAGAGGTGAATCATGAGAGACTATGGACTCTGAAAAACAACTGAGGGGTTTGAAGTGGCAGGGGTGTGGGAGGTTGGGTACCAGGTGGTGGGTATTATAGAGGGCACGGATTGCATGGAGCACTGGGTGTGCTGAAAAAATAATGAATGCTGTTTTTCTGAAAATAAATAAATAGAAAAAATTAAAAAAAAAAAAAGTGATCCTAGAGTTTGTACTCCATAGCTTGAGCTAAACCTTTCCATAGTTAGTTCAAAATGTCACCCACAAGATAAAAGTCAATTAGGTAGTCTTCACTGCATTCTGTATGAGGATATATTTTGGGGGTGTGCTTTCCAGAAAGTAGCAATTTCCCTACAAATCCGGGTTTCAAACCACAGATTGAATTCTTCTTCTTATCCTAGTAGGAAACTGATAAGGCAACCCAGGGACATCCAACTCACTTTTTTAAAAAGTATCCTCTTGGGGTGCCTGGGTGGCTCAGTGGGTTAGGGCCTCTGCCTTCGGCTCAGGTCATGATCCCGGGGTCCTGGGATCGAGCCCCGTGTCGGGCTCTCTGCTCGGCTGGGAGCCTGCTTCCTCCTCTGTCTATCTCTCTCTGCCTGCCTCTCTGTCTACTTGTGATCTCTGCAAATAAATACATAAAATCTTAAAAAAAAAAAAAAGTATCCTCTTAAATGCTTTGTCATTTATAATCTCAAAAAATAACTCCTGGTATTCACTGTCACTTAACTGCGTGTGTGTGTGTGTGTGTGTGTGTGTGTAACTGTACAAAAATACCTGTTAGGTCTACATATCATCCACTTAATTATCCAGCACACAAGTTATAAGCATTTTCTTGTGCCAGAGACAACTGTAGTGCTAGAAGATGAGGGCACAACACTCAGTAAGACCCAGTACCTGCCCTCAAGGTGTTACAGACCAGGAAAAGAGGGACATAAAGATAATCTCTTGATTCTATTCCATGTGTATGCCTTGTGATTGGAATTCTGACAGATAAGAACCAAATACACTTAGGACACAGAGAAATTGCACACTTCCTAGGTCAGGACACACTTCAAGAGGAGTTATCCCAAATGAAGACAATAAGGGAGTCTGGCAACAGAGACAGGAGTTTGGCAGGCACAGGAAATTCTCTTAGTCTTAGACCATCCTTAGATTCTAAGAAACCAGGGTATGAAAAGCAGCAAATATTCAGGACTTAGGAAAATAGGTGGGTACAGAGTATAAGGGAGCAAGATCAAGACTAGAGGCTTGCATTATTTTTTATACTAAGGAGTTGAGACTTTATTCTCAAAAGGATGGGCAGATACTCTAGGGTTTCCAACAGATGATAAAGGTTTCACATTTACATTCACTTAGAAGGTCTTCATGTTCCCTTCAGCTTGACTATACCTGAGACAGTGTCTGACCTGCCAGTTCCTACTTAGAAGACTTTCAATTGTACATTTTTCTCTGTCCTTTTAAGATGCCAATCTTTTCCCAGAATCTCAGTCACTTTTGTAACCCTAGATTGTCTTTCTCAAAGACCTAGGAGGCATCTCTCTGAAATGGACCCTTCAAGGAAGACTGTGTCCTGATCTTCGAATACCCCCAGGTGGGTAGGAGCCTAACTCATTGCTGCTAATAAGTGACAATTAACAAACATGAATAACCTAATCACAATGACTAACCTATTGCTAATGTCCTCCACTACTATTTTACTCGCTCACCCCAGTGCTTAAAATTTCTCCTTCCTGTGTCGGATAGCCATTTGTATGTCTTCATTAGAGAAGTGTCTGTTCATGTCTTCTGCCCATTTTTTGACATGCTTATCTGTTTTGTGTGTTTTGAGTTTGAGAAGTTCTTTGTAGATCCTGGATATCAGCCTTTTGTCTTTACTGCCATTTGCAAATATATTCTCCCATTCCGTGGGTTGCCTCTTTGTTTTGCTGACTGTTTCCTTTGCTGTGCAGAAGCTTTTGATCTTGATGAAGTCCCAAAAGTTCATTTTCACTTTCCATCAGAAAGATTAAAATTAAAACCACAATGAAATACCACCTTACACCAGTTAGAATGGCCAAAATTAGCAAGACAGTAAACTACATGTGTTGGAGAGGATATGGAGAAAGGGGAACCCTCTTACACTATTGGTGGGAATGCAAGTTGGTGCAGCCAATTTGGAGAACAGTGTGGAGATTCCTTAAGAAATTAAAAATAGAGCTTCCCTGTGACCCTGCAATTACACTACTGGGTATTTATCCCAAAGATACAGATGTAGTGAAAAGAAGGGCCATCTGTACCCCAATGTTCAAAGCAGCAATGGCCATGGTTGCCAAACTTCGGAAAGAACCAAGATGCCCTTCAACGGACGAATGGATAAGGAAGATATGGTCCATATATACTATGGAGTATTATGCCTCCACCAGAAAGGATGAATACCCACTTTTTGTATCAACATGGACGGGGCTGGAAGAGATTATGCTGAGTGAAATAAGTCAAGCAAAGAGAGTCAATTATCATATAGTTTCACTTATTTGTGGAGCATAAGAAATAACATGGAGGACATGGGGAGATGGAGAGAAGGGAGTTGAGGGAAATTGGAGGGGGAGATGAACCATGAGCGACTACGGACTCTGAAAAACAATCTCAAGGTTTTGAAGGAGAGGGGGGTGGGAGGTTGGGGGAGCCTGGTGGTGGGAATTATGGAGGGCACGGATTGCATGGAGCACTAGGTGTACTGCATAAACATGAAATCTGTTACATTGAAAAGAAATTAAAAAAAAAAGAAGATTGAAGGTATTCAATATTGGCAAGAAAAAAAAATTCTCCTTCCTTGCGGTGCCTAGGTGGCTCAGTGGGTTAAGCCTCTGCCTTCAGCTCAGGTCATGATCTCCAGGTCCTGGGATCGAGCACCACATTAGGCTCTCTGCTCAGTGGGGAGCCTGCTTCCCCCTCTCTCTCTGCCTGCCTCTCTGCCTACTTGTGATCTCTCTCTCTCTGTGTCTAATAAATAAGTAAAATCTTAAAAAAAAACCTCTCCTTCCTTTTGTCACAGCAGGGTTGAGTTCACTTTCTCTTCCTTATTGCAAAAGTCTTGAGTAAGTTCTTCCTAGCCTGTTTCATTTGTCCACTTGCAATTTTTTCTTTGATATTTTAGAAAAATTTTGGGAGGAGATGTGGAAGACAAGGTGAGTGGCTGGAAGGTGAGTTAGGAAGAGTTTCAGCAGCAACAGAGAGGAACAATGGTGAAGCCCAGAAGAGAGGAGTGGCAGCAAAGGTAAGAAAGGAGAAACTAAAGTTAAGGAATCAACTCCATGAAAAACTGGATAGTAAGAAGGAAAAGATACAAGGATTACTCAAAGTTGTTTAGAGTAGCCAAGACAGCTATAACTTCCTTGTAACCTGCCAAATGCCATAGTGGACTGTGGCCTCCTGAGCTGGGGAGGAGAGAGATTGAGAGAGAAAAAGATGGACCGATGGGTTATGAAAACAATATGAAACTGGTCTTCGTAATGATGGATGAAAAAGACCACTTATAAATAAATCAAAGGCAGTAGATAAGAACTGAACTATCTGAAAGGGGTTTCGGAGTTAGAATGTGGTTAGAGCCAGAATTCTTAAGAATTCCCAAGCCTGGAGAACCAAAAGCAGAAGGAAGAAAGGAAGAGGAAAGGGGATGTCCTAACTCCCCAGACATCCATTCAAACCCCGTACTACAGCACCTCGGGAAGTAAGAATTACTCAGTAATAGATCCTTTTCTTTTCCTCTTAGCAATCACTGGCATGAAGGGTATAATAAATGGAAAAGCAGAAGTGAGAAAGAAAATATAGAAAAAAAAAAGATGTTAAAACAAGTCTTCTGAACAAAAATAAAAAGAGTCAGATGGAGAATACAACCCAGGTGTGGCTAATATGTTTAAAAGTGCATAAGTTTTTTTTTTTCTTTTTTTCCGTACCTCTGATGAATTTAGTTCATGTATCACCAGTAATAATCTATGGGAAATTATGGGCAAAGGCCCAATACTCTTATAATTATAGACACCAAAGGTCTAGAAGAGACAGTTTTATGAAATGTCATAATCTTCCAACTTAATATGAAAGTTTGCCAACAGTGATGTAAATTTCTACTTTTGATGGAGAGAACTCCATTTCAATGAAAGTTCCTAATGTCATATTCAATGAAATTCTTGTAAAACAAAATGTGTTATAAAATTCCTTGGGATTTATTCCCAGGGTAAAACGTAATAGCAGCTTTTAATGGTGAGGTTCTAGAATGTGCTTGACAATGGGCACTGGAAAACTAAAGAATTTTTCCCAGGTGCATTTATCAGCAAGGTAGTATTTGCAAAATTCCTACATACAGAGAAGAACAGCCGTGATAATTTACTAGAGCCAGCATTCTAGTAATTAGGAGATAACAAATACTTGGTTATGACATTGGAATGTTGGCTGCATGGCCTAGCCAGCCAAATAAATATGTGAGTCAGAGAAAACATTAAGGGCCCCAAAGCAAAGATTCCTAACTGTACCTAAAACTTATATACTCAAAATGATGGTTAGAGACCCTAGCTCAAAGACTTTCCACAATTTCAACATCACACTATATCTATGCACTGTTCCGCGATGGGCAAGGTCATCAATAGTTAGATACTGAGGACACAGTCATATGGCTCTGAATTTCTGAGTTCAATGGATACAGGTGGAAAATTAATGACAGAAATATTTCCTAAAAATCTTCTGAAGAGGCCTCAATCTTTTTCTGGAAGCAAAAAGAGTAAACAAATTACATGTAGACAGCTGCACACAGAGAAGTGAAGCAGGGCAGATTTAAGCAAACACACCCTTATTATCTGACAACCCAGGAGACTCCTAATTCTGTTTATCTATGACTCCAGGAGAATGCCATGGATCAGTGATTCAGGAAACCCACTAAGTATGAAGAAAAAATGCTTTCCCCAGTAGGAACTATGAAAAGTCTACAGCTTTTACTCGTGTTGGGAGCACATAAAATTGTTGTTCTGAGTCAATCTGCAAAGAGGTTATTTTCAGATTGGCACACATTTCTGTCCTTGGTTCTATTTGGTTCAATATCTTTACCAATAAATTGGAAGAATACATAGAAGAAATGTCTACCTTGTTGAAGATCGAACTGTGGAGTTATCTCTGACTACAACATCGGGCTAGAAATAGCCTGAAATTTAGATTGCCTTGGGTTTATGTTTCCAATTTTAATCACTCAAATTCCAAGTGAAGAATATTTGGCTTAATGATACTTCATGTCAAAAAGAACTTTTAAGAAAAGGTCATCATTAACATTTTGAATTTCTTTTAGCTAATTCTGACACATCTAAAGAAGATAGCTGAAGTCAGGTCAAAAAAATGCAAATGAAAATTTGGAGGCTAGTGGTCATAGAAGTCTAATCCCTAGCGCCTAGAACAGTGCTTGGTACATGGTAGGTACTCAGTAAAGAGTTGTTAATGAAGAAGTGAATGAAAGGACTCAAGGATTTTTGGTGTGTGGGTGGTTCCTTCCCGGCCTTAGTTCAAAACTCAGGTGCTCAGTTACCGTAAACAAGATGAGGCTTTCAGAGCTGAAGTGCCCCATCCAAGCCCATGATGGGACTGAGGCACTCATTCCCTCAGCTGCTGGACTGTGGGCTCTACTGAGAGCTCAGAGCTGAGTCCCTCTCTTGGAAGGACACTATCCCACTCAGGGTTTGCTTCCTCTCAGGGGACATCCTGACCTGCCTCTGACAATCCTTACTTCCACTGGGACAACCCTAAATGGCCATTCCAGATCCAAATGTCCCCGTGCGAGGCCTCTCTTGCAACTGTATTACAGCTCGACATCTTCCTCTGCCCTGTGTCGATGCTACTTTCCTCCGTCTTCACAATTGTTGTTCCCTCTTGGAGAGTTCCCAACAAACCTCCTACGTAGAAGACTCAAGAGCCTCAGATTCTATTTCTGAGGAAACCCAACCAATAACAAAAACTATGATCCCAAATTCTTTCTTTAACACACATTTCTACAAGGTCACAGCTATGACTTTACAAAGAAACAGAGCTGTGTATTAGGAAAGTATACTGGATTAGGAGAGAGATATAGTTCTTATTAAAATCCTGTCATAGCTATGTGACCCCATGGGAGGCCATCTTCTAAGTATCCCTGCTATAACACATGCAGATTAGTGTATATGAACATCCTCTGTTAAAGCATGAAGCAGTGTGTGAAAACTAGGTGTTTTTATTATGAACTATGATGTCACGAACACAGTGGCTGACCCCACACCACTCACACATTAACATGATGCATAAATATGCAACAATTTCATACAAGGCCCCTGGATAGAAGTCTTTAGAGAGAAACTTAACTGCCATCTAAGTTGATGTCCTAGAGTTGGAAACCTGGGAAGGTACCAACAAAACAAACTAGGTTGGTGTATGAACAGTAAGAACTGGCCATTGTTTTGTGTGTGTGCACACAGTTAACTAATGAAAGTGAAAAATATTCCTCTGGGCAGAGACTTGGGGATAGACCTACAATGGGAGGCTCTCATTACCAAAAGCTCAGTTTCAACAATGAAAGAAAGATCAAATATCAACAGTGAAAGCTTATTTCCTTTCAGAGACCTACTGTCATCAGCATCTAATTCACCAAAGCTCTGGAAGCATGCATTTTCTTGTAAACAAAGCAAGGCTTCAGATCATACACAGAATTGAGTTGCAAAGGGATTTATGTTAAAAATAAGATCATCCACTCCCAGCCTAATACTCTCCTGGCATCTGAATCTTTGAAGCTGGAATGAAAGAGAGTGCATTCATTCATAAGTCAAGACCCTTAGGAAGTGACACGTCAGGCTCTACACACTCATGAAAAGCGATTGAATTAAATGATCTGTATCTAAAATGCTGCTCAGCAATCCAGTCTGGGCCACTGATGTGTTCCTCTTCAGATTGATTATTTTCAACTTTCTCTGCTCTTCCTGAACATTGATACCCTCCTGACCCTACTGTGAGCTAGTAGGCTTGCTTATTTCACTGAGAAAATAAAAGTGATCAGAATAGAACTTCTGCTTCTCCCTAGTACCCAAATCCCCAACTCAGCTGCCTCTGTATGGCAGACTCCTCTGCCTTTCCAGCTCTGTACTCTGCAGAGCCTGTCCCCACTGCTCCACTGGGCGCTGGATTCCATCTCTGCTCCTTCAAAGGCATGGTCCCTGCAGCCTCTCTTCTGAATTGAGTTCTCCTTCTCTAGGAAATGGGTCCCATCAGGAGAGACAGCTGTACTATCTTACAAAGTAGCAAAAAAACCCTCCCTGGATTCCACGCCCAACTCGCAGCCACCACTCTGTTCTCTCTTTCCCTTTAGAGCTAAACATGTAAAAACAGCAACCTATGCAGACTGGCTTCCTTCACTCCCATGTGCACATGTGTCCATTCTATTCACCTTCACCTTTTTACTCTTCAACTTCTTGGGCGGAGACTAATAGCCACCTTCTGCCCAAATCCGATGACTAGTTCTTAGCATGCAATCCTTACTCTGTCGCTCCCACTCTGGGGCATTTGGTAGAGTTCTCACTGTTCTCACACAGAACATTTTTCTTCTCTTGGCTTACAATCAACAAGCTCTGGTTTTTTCCTAGCTCACTGTGTGCTGCTTCTTGGTTGCTGTGGGTCCACTACATCTCCCCCACCTCTATTTACCAAGTTGCTCAGGTCAAAACCACAGAGGTTTTGGGAGAATTAAATTATATGATAAGAGTAGAAATGTTAAGATGTTTCCTTGCTCACAGTAATGGTGCAATAGGAGTTAGCTATTATTTTTACTTATTATTACATTTTAAATAAAAAATACACGATCTAGACAAAAGTAGGGAAGAATAGCAAAAGAAATGAAACACAAAACTCTGGGTAAATGTCAACTCGTGAAAAAGAGGAAAAGACAAACACCCTCCCAAAGGGGTGGACAGTGCCCTTCAGAGAACAGACCGACATCATTTAATTCCTCAGACAGATTTCAAAATGGAACACATCCCTCCACCAAATGGAGGCTTAATCTCTACCAAATGACCCAGTTATCAACTTGTTAAATGAGGGGGGAAAGATTCAATTTTAGATGAAGCAATCAACAAAAAAAAATCAGTATTTATAGCAAATTCATGAAGCAAAATGCACTTACACAATTTTCTAATATTCACACTCATTATGAGGGATGACTGTGCTTTAAAAAACTTCACTAAAGAAATATTTCAGGAGGAAAAATGTTGAACCCTAGGTAATTTCTATAAGACTAAACATTTATTATAATATAGCAGTTCTTAAGAAACACCTAGTTTAACCACTGCAAAGAGCAGATAAGGCAACGGAAGCCTGAAGAGGATAAAAGTATTGCCCAAGGTCATACAACTAATTAGTACTTAGATTGGCTTTTCTCATTCTTGCTTATGTAGGTCCATCCTTTTCTTTGGTCATTTAAGCAATGTTTGCTAGGAAAATATGTACCTAGTGTTTCCATAGCCCTATTGGAATTCTTATCACATGAGAGAAAAGCTCTAGTGAATCAGGGACTATTTCTGTTCCCCGCCCCAAGCTGTTTGCTAACAGTAAGCACTCTTTATTGCATACTGAATAAATGATATTGTCATGTTACATGTCCCAATTTCATTTTCCAACGTCTACCATCTAACGTGGTATCTAGCGTATAATCATTGCCAATATATAGTTTTTGGAAGCATGGATGCATCTGAGTGAATGGTCCCACCTTGACTTACGTGTTAAATTAAATTCACTTGAGGTCAAATATGGAAATCAGAAACAACAAAAACCCCAAGGATCTACCTCCCCCCTATTTGAAGATGGGCTAAACCTAGTGACTCACAAACAGCACCGAGAAAGGAAAAAACATTAGTAACTTTACAGTGGAGAAATCTAGCAAATACAACCGTAACCAAGTGATCAGGTTACCCTCCTCACAGATGTCATGTGGATATCACGTAACCCCTGATATAATGGGACAAAAAGGAGACTTCACCTCTGCCATCTTCTTCTTCTTCTTTTTTTTTTCCCCCAAGAATCTGTAATTCTGTTATGAGTTGAACAATACACAAGGGCAGATTGGGGGATATTCTGCTGTTACAATATTTAAGACCATCAAGGTCATGGGGAAAAAAAAAGGAGAAAGTCTCAGAAAGTGCTACAGACCAGACGAGACAGGGAAGACATGCCAACCCTGTGCCATGTGATGTCTTGGATTAGACTCTGGAATAGAAAGTCCAGAGTTTAGTTAATAGTAATGAAGCACTATCAGTTTCTTTGACAAAGGTAGCATGGGAATATAAAATGTTCAACAACAGGGAAAACTGGGTGAAGGGCATATAGGAAATCCCAGCAGTATCACTGTAACTTTTCTAGAAATCTAAATTATTGAATAAATAGGGTTTTTAAAAAAGATGTACATATATTATTTTTAATGATTTTATTTACTTTTTATTTGAGAGGGAAAGAGTATCAACAGGAGGAAAAGCAGTGGAGGAGGGAAAAAGGATCTGAAGCGGACTCTGTGCAGTGTGTGGAGCCTCAGCAGGGCTTGATCCCATGACCGCGAGATCATGACCTCAGCTGAAGCTAGGAGTAGGACGGTAAACCGACTGAGCCACCCAGGTACCTCTCAATTTACTTATTTATTTGAGAGAGAGAAAGAGAGTACTCACAAGGAGGGGGAAGGGGAGAGGGAGAGAAACAGATTCCTCGCAGAGCGTGGAGCCCGAAGCAGGCATGACCCAGAGATCACGACCTAAGCTGAAACCAACAACCAGACACTTAACTGGCTGAGCTACCCAAGTGCTCCTAAAATAAGTTGAAAAAAAAAAAAAAAGAGTGCCGAAACCAGGTGATGCACATAGGAGACTGTCTTTGGACTGAAGAGAGCAGTGTGCAGGTAACTGGCCAGATCACCAAATATGGGCATTCAGGGTTTACACATCTCACAGGTTTAAATATCCCTCCAGCAGAGTCGTCTCTTTCACAATAGACAGAATACATGTCAATTAAGTGGTGAATTACATCCTCTTCCCCTAACCTTCTTGTGGTATTTATCAGTGTTTTCAGCACTGTTTCTGAAAGTGAGAAGGTGAGTTGGGAGGTGGGAGCAGGTGTACTTTGCAGGCACAGGCATGTGTGCAGGAGGTCAGCTGGCTTTGTGACCTGCACACCGCAGGGCAGCCGGCATGTCTAGTGTTCCTCAGCAACAGCAACCCCAATCTGAGTTCCCGCTTTTGGGGAGCATGCTAGCAAGCCAGACTTGGCCCCAGTGGTTTCATCTATGAGATTACGTTTCGCCCTCTTCGTCAGGGAGGCTGCTATGATATTCTCACTTTAGAGATGAGAGGTATGATCAGCAGAGAGATGAATGACTTGGTCAAGGTTTCAACTGTGATTCAATCACAAACATTTCTGACTCTTCCAACATGTCAGTAAATAAAAGACTGGAATTCCATTAAAGCAACTGCCTAAGGCATATTCCTAACATTGTTCACCTTTGCCAGAGAATAATACACCGATATATTATATATTATACATTATATATACTTAAAAATATCCATATAACTCCCTTTATGCTGAGAAAATGTTAAAGGGTCATTGAATACTATACCTCATAGACAACAAATGTTAGTCCGTCCTCTCCTACCTTTACAGACTACACCTATTTTCAATTGGTTCCAAACTGGTTTTTGCTTGTGATTTAGAGTACAGACTTGTATGAATTATCAGGGCAATTCAAAAGCGCAGAGTAAGCTCATGCCAGAAGTCAAGTTTAGCCCGTTTACACGGGATAGTGTTAAATCTTGGCCAGAATCAAGTTATTCTAGATATAAAAATACATATTATATCAATGAAACTCCTTTGGAATTACAAATACAACAGATTCTCAAAAACTAACGACCCTCTGCCTAGACTATATGATTATGTGCTTTATTAAGGACTCACTTATATATTTCATTCTGATTATGGGAGTGAGTTTCTGCTATCATTATGGACTTACTTTAAGGAATTTTTTTTTTTAACATTTCTCTTCATGTTCCACTTTTTAAAGCTGAATAGACCTTCCTCTTGGACACCATAACCATTATCTTGAGGGTTAATAATTCATAAAGTCAGTAATGAGAGCCTAATTCTTTTAAGTAAGTCTGAAATTTACCAGCAAGCTCTGGGACTAGCAAAAACTAAACCTCTTCATGATATTATTTTAGGGAAATTGCCCCCAGGCGAGATGGAGCTGATGGAAAAGGGATGGTAAATCTTTGAAATAGTGTAGTCATCTTTCTCTCTGCTAAAATAAGCAAGGTAATTAAAAGGGCTGCCATCCTGTAATTACCAAGGAGTCCTGCCTTACGGACGGAAGTGGGGCTTTGTTAGACAACAAACATTCGAGTTTGTAATCTAATACAAATAATGACCCAGACACATGAGCAAGATCTGTTAAACAGCGATGGCAAACCGCCCCACGCTGGCTGCATGCACCTCTCAGTGTATCATCCAGAAAGGGCACTGATTTCTTTAAGCCCGGTAATGAAGCACTGGTCTGGTTCAGGGTTTGTAATGCTGACCATCAGTAGACGGCCCAAGAGGATTCACTCCCTTTGGGATTTGGGTCAGACTGCAGTCCTCAAATCCCTTTTACCTAGAGGTGTTTTATGCATTTTGTTTAACCAGTGCTTCTGAAACAATAGATCTATTTTGGTATGGTGTGTCACGTATGGACTTGAACTGGTTCTTGTCTTTATACTCCATATGAGCTCCGTCGGCCTTCCCAGGATCTGTAGTTGTTTGCAAGCTGGAATCAGGTAAGAGAGTGAAGGAAAGAATCAAATGTATAACTTTGAAGGACAAAGCTCCCTGAGCAACCACACTTTAGATGCACCATAATTATATATTAAATGTGGAATGCCTGAGTTGGCCATCTTTACTTCTAATTAGTGTATTGTTTTCTTCAGACTCAAATCTTTAGAATGAGTTAACTTCTTGATTTCCTCTTTGAGTGTGTCTTTGTCCTTCTGAGACCCAGAGACACTGCTGAATTTCCTGGATTTATATTTATATGAAGTCACCTCCCCCAATTTGATATAAGAAGTTTTCTTACAGAGAAGTTTTATCACATAAGAGATGATGAGTAAAGCACTTGCCAGGAAATGTCATCTTCTTGTAAAAACTCAAATTACCATTACCTCTGGCAACGGTGGACAGATAACGCCATGGAAAAGATAGAACAGATAATTGAAATCCACCGATAAGCCTCAAATCTCATTTCTGCCCCAAATTTCAAATGCTGCCCTACTCCCAACTGACTTCCTTCAGAGTTGAAGGGAAGCTGAAAAACATTAACTGACTTGAGATCCATTCTTTCTTTTTTAGTTTTCAAAAATTATAAGCTATTTGTCTATAAGTTTGGAATGAGAAAGGACACAAAACACTCTTCTTCATAATGAGTAGCCTTTAAAAGTCAGTTTAACTCACCCTGTAGCTACACCTCCCAATACAAACAGGTGTGTCCACCACATTATTAAATGAGATTTTGTGCTAGTCTGTCACTTACAATCTCATTTATATTAGAAAATATAATCAGTCATGTACAGAAGGGAGAAATGCAGAGGTTCAGGGAATTACTCCTTCCCCACTTGAAACTTTCCCACCAAAGGAAATAAGAGAGAAGAACAGAGAGGGGGAAGGCAGGGGAGAAGCTCTAGAAGGAATCGCTGTTTAAGAAAAAGAACCAGAAGGGCTGAGGCAGCTGAAGCTGCAGAGAGAATTGAGCGGGGGGAACTTTCACACAGAATTCTCTGGGGGATTCAGTGATAGGACTACCAGGGAAAAGACTCTTGCTCACTGCCACATCCAGATCAAAAGTCTCTGCCCTCACCCCTGACAATGACCGTGGATTTCAGGATTTCCATCCATTAAACCCCATTCCAGATAACAGGTCCAGAATCAGAGCTTGGAAGTCATTAATCCAGGAATGTGTCCCCTCCTCAATTCCTGCCCTTTGTGTCTTCCACACTCTAGATAGGTCCATATTGGAACCAGTGGGGGGTCTTACATTTATAAACCTCTGGTTCTCCATCAAACTCCTTCTATTCTGTTGGAATCCCTGCCTGTGCCCTTGGATACCGGTCATGATCTTCTCTGACTTTACTGCACTTGATCATTAGCCTCCACAATTATGACAGAGCCCAGAACCTTAATAGCAAACACACCTGAAGTCTTAACATCTTCTGGCCTACCCGATTACTTCATTTACCATAGTACAGACAGGGATCTAACATAGTGAATGGAATGTAAAAAGATAAGATGAACCAAAAATCAGCTACGCATTTAAAGAAGCACATGGAAAATATGAACATTGAGAAGTGTTCATATGTGAAGTAATTTAGGAGTTCAGGACCAATGTCACCTCATCATCTGTAAATCACTTTATCATGACATTGAGTATTCTGTGGGCCTCTGACATTCATGCAATCACATAAGAGCTAGACGTGTTGGACATGTCTTTGTGGATAACTTTGTAACAGCTGCAGGCAGAACGAGGACAGTATTTGGTAAAGTAGACTCCAGAAAGAAACTTGTGCTGTCTCAAGGGTTTTCTAGACTTTATGATACCATACAACATTCGCCAACTTTCTGCTTTCTCATCTTAGTTAAACCTGAGACTAAAGTGGTTAATAAACCAAAAGATCCTAACTTGGCCTCTTCAGCATAATAATTTTCGTCTGCCGTTTTCTTTTGCCCAGCTCCATTTTTTTTCAGCCCATAAATCATCTCTTGGGGTTCACACGGTACTACGCTTCCCTTCATTTTCCTAACCATTGTTTTCAGATACAAGATGAATCTGTCCATCAACCCAAGGAGGATCAAGCAGCTGAAGACAGGCTGATCACATGAGATCAACTAGGCACTTCCAACTTACAAGCTTCCCGAAGTTTCTCTTTGTCATAGTGGAATCCTTCATAGTCTTGTAAACTGATTTTGTTCACCCGGATCCTCAGGCGGTCTGGGACAGACTGGGGACTGCAAAACAAGAACCGAGTAGTCAGACAAATGAGAGAGTGGAAGTGAGAGTCACATGCACCTGGAAGGACTAAAGGAAATAATGTCTCTTCATGCTTGGAAGAAAAAGTTCTCATTCAAACCGGAATTGTAGGTTCTTTACCAGAATATGGCCATTATCTGGAGAATGTATCTCCAGAAACCTCAAGTTTCTGGAATTTAGGCAAGAACATGGAAATAGGCAGAAAAAGCTTCTGGAAGCTGTCTGGGAGCTACGCTTTTCCTGTTTACTGTTAAGTCATTAAGAATTCCAGTAAGATCATGTGTTTAGTTTCACAATAAATTAGACACAGCTGATCTGAACCAGTGAGACACAGCATAGAGCTGTAAAAAACTGCTCTAGAAAAATGTGCCCCTTTCAGCCAAATACAGCAGTTTGGCCCTCCAAAGAGACAAGAACAAAAAACAAACAAAAAAACCCTCTGAAAAGCAGACCAAGAATTGAGAAAGCACAGGATTGAGATCAAAATACCTCTACGTACCCCAAAAGTCCGAGAGCACCTCTCAAAGCTTATGACAGTAAATGCTGCCTGTGATGGTGATTCTGACTGCCTCAAAATGATGAAAAAATTTTAAAATATATATAATGTACTTTCTTTAGAAAGGGAATGAAGTTGTAATTTATTTTAGAAGAACTCAATGCAAACCAGTGAAGGATACATGTCAAACAATTAAAAGTGGGCAGCACCAAGCTTTCTGAAGCCTCCTATCCACTCACAGAATGTCCTTGGGTTTTACATAATATTTTCCAAATCGTTTAATCACTGGCATTAGTTGAGTGAAACAATTTAATTTTCATTATCACCACTACGGATCAATGCATTTCTTTAATGTATTAATGTAACACAATCCCCACTTGTCCTTCAGCATTACCTTATACTTAGACTTCACTGGTTCAGATAATTTTAGCAAATACAGGATTGCTTCTCCTTTCTTGTGTTGTGGGATAAGAGTTGCTATTGACCAAAGTAGAAAGAACAGCATTACTCTTCTATTAATTTCAGTAAAGAAGGGAAGGACTGGAAGAGGCAAAGGGGAAAGAAAGAGAAGAAAGAGTAGGAAGGAGGAAGAAAAAGATAGATGGAAGGAAGGAGGGATAAAACATTGTCAGAATACTGCCACCCACACCTCAAACACACACATGCATGCAATTTCACTGCAACTCTGGAAGGAGGGAACAATATTTTAATCTCATTCTCTTGCCTAATACCTCACCTTAGGGCAAAGCAGACTTAACTCCCTCCATGTAGACTCCCATTCTAATACTCCCCAAACAACATATAGACCCAACTACGGATACATATGTGCGTACTCATACACAGTTCACTTCCTCCTCCCACACGAAGATATTTAGATACAAGAGCATAAATTCTAAAGAGAGAGGGTGGACAAATAAAAATGTCTGAGGTTCACTGGGTTAAAAACTAAGTCAGTATGAAATGACAAGATGGATAATTCTGAGGGAAAATTTTGAGAAGACAAATCAGGAGACTAGTCCATTCAAAGTGTGTCTGTTGGGTATCTACTTTGTATTGGGCATTGTGCTGGACAGGAACAGGCAATGATAAATAAAACTGGCATAAGTTGTGACAGGAAATAGGATTTGAAGGCACGTTTTTGAATTAGTAGAACATGCCTTAAATATCACAGGTACAGGGAGGGAAGCTGAGGTTCAGAAAGGAAAAGTGATTTTATGGTCACAGAGCTACTAAGTAGCAGAACTGGGAGCTAGAGTCTTCTAGAATTGACTCACCAGTTTCACGCTTGTTTTATTGTATGATGCCAAGAATCCCATGGATTTGACAGCAAAACCACAGAGCCTGAATTAACAAAGTCAAATGATCTCTATGTGGTGTTCAGATTCTTATCCATAAGCAATCAGCTGGGGGATAGTTAAGTAAACTGTTTTACTATACACTGAAACAAGAAAACACTGGGCAAATATTACAAATGAGTGTGTGGATCTACAACTGTTTAGCGCGAAGTCTCACTGGAACACTGTGGAGTGAAAAAAATGTTATGGAAAATTACATCTGGAATAACCTCCTTCACGTAAACTGCAGAATTTTGGCATTCACAAGTGTCTGGAGAGACTGTTCAGCGAGCTATCCCAAGCAGTTATTGCTACGTGATGGGACTTAAGGATTATTTTACATCAAGTATCATCATTTTCAGAAAAAGGTTTTAAAATTATATCAATATGTAAATAAATGATAACTCAGAACCAAAGTAAAAATAAGAGTTACAGCAAAGAACGTTAGGTATTAGATGTGAGTAGGTAGGAGAGGTTAGGAAAGAATTTAAGCAATTAACAGAATGATCACACAGTGTTACTTAGTGCCAGATGCTTATCCCGAAATTAAGAGGGGTTTGATCCTTTTATTCTCAAGTTCACCCTAGTGACCTGAAAAGATTGTAATTAAGAAATATTTCCCCACAAATACATCAGGTAAGAGGGAAGCAGGAAGCACGGAACATGGTGGCCCGGCATGCTCTCTGATGGAAGATGGGGGAGGACAGAGGCGGAAAGAACTCTACTTCAATACGCTTTGACTTGGCGCTAGGTCTAATGACATTGAGCGCTAGCATTCTCCAGTGGGTAGAGACATTGGGAGTAAGACCTGGTTCCAGCAGCAGCTGTAGAGTAGAAAATAGGATTCAGAGAATGACTATAGACCAGTCCCTGTACTCCTTTCTCCCAGGAGCTCCTCACTAGCTAACCACGGTGTACTGCCTTTCTCACGGCCCATCTGGGCCTGCTCCCTGCCCACATACTTCTACCTCCCAGCTTTGCATCTGTGCCCACCAATTCCAGACACACTGCTGCCTCCCGAGCCACAGCCTCCACTAACCCTCCTTAAAGGTGGCGCACCATGGACATCCAACAGGAACTGTCATTTGAATGGAACTTTCCAGAATCCAAATGAATTAACATATTATCTCACTTAGGAGATAATATATTGGCAGGAGACAAGAAAATGGAGACTCAGTAACTGCTTGTCACTCTCCCCCATTCCACCTTCTCAGACACTCACTCTCTTACTGTCAGCGCCCATCTGTTCCTGACGACCTGCAATGCATCCCAAGTTCCTACCAGCAGCAGCTTGCTTGAACCCACTCTTCTGAGGAGGGTACCTGGTGTTTGGCCTGGGTCAAATGTTGGGGCCCATCCACAAATTTCAGGGCAATCACGGGGTCTTTGAATTCTTTTGGATCGTGGCATAAAGACAAGGCAGTTCAGCAGAGCTGAAGAGCTTCCGGCTCTGAGTCAGACTGCCCTGACATGAAGTACACTTCTTCCACCTACTGGTTAATCAGGAAGCCCTGGGCTTCAGCTTCCTCACAGGTAATGTAGAGGTAAGAACAGGATCCCCTTCTCAGAGTACGGGGAGGATGAAATGAGTGAATACAGAAAAGTGGCTGGCACATTGTAAGTGCTCAGTAGATACTCACTACTATCAGTATAATCATTATTCTGAAAACCCTCGCCTACATAAGGTTCTACAGGTAAACAATAGCATCTTCTGCTGCCAGGGAGCAGGAAAAGTTTAGGGCGCATGCTGGGACCACCCTAGGCCCTTCCGACCAGCCACTGGGCTTCCTCTGAGGGGGAACGGTCTAGTCTGGATGGTGCCATCATTCTCCTGGACCTTCTCCCACAGGTATTTTACAGGCCAAGCAATAACATGAAAACAGACAACTAGAAGGTGGGAAAGATAAAATGCACAGATATTAAGCGAAAGCCAAGTAATTCAATTGTGTCCCTTTATGTCAAAATATATTAATGTCCCATTAATGGCTGAGCGGAGGTGGACGGTGACAAAGCTGTTTCTTAGAGTCTGTCGAAAAGCAGAGCCATTAGTTTTCTAAAATTAAATTTTCCCAAGAAAGTTAGTAGAGCATAGAAGAGATGAACAACCTGGATAAAAATGGATTTGCCTCCATGCCCACACCTACCACAAACTACCCCGATACTGATGTAGGCTCTGTAGTAGGGGTTCTAAGCCAGACTTCCTTGGGATCACTCAAGGTTCTGAAAAGGGACTAAGCAATCTTTGAATTCCCTTTGAAATCAGGACAGTGACCTCAACCTATCACCTCCTCATAAATTTCCGCTGAAATGTCAACACTGAGTTTTTTTTTTTTTTTTAAAAGATTTTATTTATTTATTTGAGAGAGAGAGACAGTGAGAGAGAGCACGAGCGAGGAGAAGGTCAGAGAGCGAAGCAGACTCCCCATGGAGCTGGGAGCCTGATGCGGGACTCGATCCCGGGACTCCAGGATCACGCCCTGAGCCGAAGGCAGTCGTCCAACCAACTGAGCCACCCAGGCGTCCCAACACTGAGTTTTTTAATGCAAGTGGAAATTCATGGTTTTGGACATAACTCCTAAATGTCCCCATGACAACTGCCTTCCAAACTACCAGAAAGCATCTCATTAAATCCACACACTTGGGCTCCAGACCACACCTTTCCATATCCACATTACACACACCTCTTCCTCTGAGATGCTGGCAGGGGAGGGGAGAGGCGGATTGCCACCCAGAACACTTACTGCTATTCAACGTACACCTTCCTCACTACACAGGTTTCTCTCAGTCCCCATAACACACTCTCCTCATTCCAACTTTCTCACATGGATACCCCTTACAGACAAAGAGAATAAGTTAGGGGCGTTTGTTCCCCAAGGTCACTTCAAGACCAGCAACACCACATAACTCCTTCTCATTAGCAACATGAATCACCTGGGAATAATATCCTTTAATATTAAGACACTATAACGCATTGCATAACACGACCCAAACTCAGAAAAATCTTAGTTCCAATCTGAACTCTGTCAATTAATACATGTTTGACATTGAGAACTCTGAAGTCACCTTGGCTAAACCATTTTCTGATTTGAAAATGGAACTGATAATAGGAATGTGTGAGTATTAAATGAGAAAATACATCTAAGGCAGTTAGTATATCTCTGGTAGATAGTGTTAAGTATGTTGTTGTATTTTTATTAATGTCCATATGCTTCAATTTCTTTTGAAAAAAAATTTTTTTAAAAATTTAATCCTAGATAATATCAGAGCAGAAGCCAGAATGTTGTTGTATTTTTATTAATAGCTGTATGCTTAAATTTCTTTTTAAAAAATTTTTCTTTTTTAAAAAAATTTAATACTAGATAATATTAGAGCAGAAGCCAGAATCACAGCTCTAAGTAGCAATTAGTAAATACTAAAACTTAGCAGAATGACAGTTTGATGACACAGTCAGTGAGAAAAAGATTCAGAGTTACGTAGCCATCTATAGTTGGTGGGAGGAGAAAGCAAGTGGGGACCACAAATGTTTGCAAGGAATCTTTAAGATACTGAGAATATAAATCCTCATTCATGTTACAGGAGACCCTTAAAATTATATAATTACTCTACATTTTGTACTATGTAAATGTCCAACTTTCATTAACATTTTTAAATGCTTCAGGGTAAGACCTGCCCCCTAAAACACTCATTATGTAGACTCATTCATTTCTATGATGAACTCTAATTTAACTAGGAAATTGCTACTCATATATACAGAGTTAGTTTTTCTTTGCAAGGCAGAAAATATCACAACTTTGTCCGCCTTTCTCCTTCCAGGCCTGATTTAATTGTGATGTAATGCGTTAATACCTTTCAAGCAATATAAATGTGAGATTCTATGTGATCATAACCTTGATGTAATAAAGTATATTTATAACTCATCTTTAATAGGATTCATTTGAACGGCCCTTGTTTTATGAACGGACTTTCTTGGAAATTCATGGCACAAAAGACTTCTCCTCTTCTTTACAACTCCAGCACCTGAAAGAGTCTAGCCAACATTGTTTATAATCAATGTTTTTAAACAAATAAATGAATGATATGCAGGAAAGATGAATTCCTCTGGGGCTACACAAGGCCCTTTAGCACAGTTGGACATCATCTGAGCCTCCCTATAGCTGTTCTTCTCTTTGTGAGCCCTAGGCAAACCCTGATTGGGTTGTCCACTTCTGTGCTTTTTCCATCCAGCTCTCTGAGATCTGGAGGTAAATCCACTTTGGATTATGTTCTTTTGTATCTTATCTCTAGGGGGATCAACACAAACAGAAAAGAACATACAAATGGTAGTTGTCCCTACCAGAAAAGTATGTATACCATTTCAGGACTGCCTGTTCTTCAATTAAATAACAGTGAACCAGAAACATTTACCGTACCACATCCTTTCATCAGCTATCAAGCTGGGCCTTATTTAGATATAATTATACTCAATAGCTTCCTTTAGCAACTTCCTAGAAATTGCTGCAATTTACCCTGGGACATTTTCAAGCTGCCACTGACAATAACCTATCCAAAAACACATCCAAGTAGGCCTCTTTGGCATTGAGCAGTAAAACCAAATTGAATCAAAGCTTCTGAACAGAGATTTAAAAAAAGATTTCTGACACCTGCTGAGTTCACAAGGAACTCTTATAATTCAGTTGTCTTCTGCCTGGAGCAGAGAACAATGCCTCCGAAATGTGAAGAAAATTTTAAAGGAGTTTTTGAATTTGGAACCAAAGGTAAACCAAAATCACAAAGATAGCAACAATGAGCTCCCACTATCCAATATATTCTTCTAGAGAAAGTAGGCTTTTTTTTTTTTCACTTCCAAAATAGAGAATGATTTGTAAAAGTTGTTAATTCTATTTCAACAGATGTTGGGTGCCTGGATGGGTCAGTCGGTTAAGCATCTAACTCTTGATTTGGGCTCAGGTCATGATCTCAGGATCCTGAGAGAGAGCCTGGTGTAGGGCTCTGCTCTTAGCAGCGAGTCTGCTCCTCTCCCTCTCTCTCTCCCTCCCCTGCCTCTTGTGCTCACTCTATCCCTCTTAAAAAAACAAAAAACAAAAAACAAAGACAAAAATTTACTTAAGTTCTTGACTTAAGACATCCATTTATGGGGTGGCTAATATAATATGTCATAGTCACAAGTTATTTGAGACTGCTATCCCTCTAGATCTCCAATAAGATAATGGAATTAAAGCACTGCAGAGTTGGGAGAAAACTTAGATATTCACTGATTCACTATTTGCTAGTCCATCCAATTGTCTATTATTATGACTGTATTTATGGCTGCCCCATCTCTGTCTGTCCCTCCTCAAGTGTGGAAGGTGCAAGACAGAAGTGCCCTATTCTTCATTCATACTAACCATTTATAAATTCTTCCTCTCTCCATAATCTATTGACTTTTCTTCTACCATTTGGGTTGGAATTGGGTTTTAAGTCACTGGGATAATCAACCACAGACACTAATGGCAAAAGAATGTAAACCTGAAGCACCAGAGCTGGACACCTATTGAAGAAACCATTTGTTGACTTAATGTCTACCAGATTAAAAATAGGTTTTAAGTTCCAAATATCAGAGGACTTTTATGCAATTGGTGGAAACAAACAAAAAAAATTTTTTTTAAGTTTTCTGGAGATCTGCCCACACATACATGCACATTTTCAGGCTTTCTAGTGAAATCCATGTTTATGCTTCTGAAATTGCAAGATGTGAATATGCGGCAGAGTGAAATTAGCATGTGGTCATTACAGACTGTCTCTTCAGCTGGGCATCAGGTTCATGGCATGCAAAGGAGAAGCAGAGACGAAGAACTAGCAGTGGCTTTGCTACAGGCACCTGCAAGAAGCTCAGCAAGTAGAACGGCTTCATTTCTGCTTCGAAGGAAAAAAACCTGACCAGTAGTCCTGGTCAATATTTCACATTCTCCTGACCATCGCTTCTTTTTGCGGTAGTGAACGTCACCGCTGTTATTGACTCAGCGAGCAACTCAGAGACTTTAATGTGGAATCCCCCACACATACATAACATTCCAACTTCTGGGGACCAGAATCATAGATTTATTTTTTAAGCTGTAGACCCTCCAACTCTCCCTTATGAGATCACACCATCCCTTCACCTTTTCCTTTCCCTTATTCATGCTCATTAAATCCACTTCTGGGTCCACACTCAAACCGTACCCCCCACCCCCTTCAGTAGAATTCCTCACTCTAGGCACTTCTCTCTGAATTTCAGTTCGAAAGACTCTCCTGATTTTCCACCTGCTCTTCTTTCTCTTCCCTCAGCCGTTCTCCTTTAAATAGTGTTCAAATATGTATGCTTCTCTGTCTCCTCCGGCAACACCCCCACAGACCAAGCTACTATCATCTTGCACCTAGACTGACTGCTGGAGACTGAGCAGTCAGTGTGAAATGTAAATGCGATCATGACATGGTGATCCCCACCCCCACAAAACCATGAGCTCTTTGAGGACAGGAGGCCCAGCCATATCTATCTTTGTTAAGCTGCTGCTTCCCATATGGACTTACTAATTTTGAAAGGAGAACTATTTTCCATGACAACAAGCTGCATTCTTCATCCCACCTAATCATGCGTGCTATGTAACGTGCATCAATGGCCAGGATGGGGACCAGTTAACAGAAATTGGTTCAAGGGAAAAATCAATTCCATCACTAGACTAACAAATGAAAAATAACTGCAACGCTCATGCTATCCTCACAGACAGGGCTGATTCTCTGGTTTGCCTCTGGTTAATACAAATGGAGAGAAATTTCTACTTGTCATTAGATAGCATTTACAGGTTTAAATCTGAGTCTCCTCTCCTAATATTTGCTGAATTGGCAACTACATGACAACCTTTCAGAAAACTTTATAGGAGCTTCAGACTTTAAGTTCCCACTTAAACTCTTTCTGCTTTATGTTTAAAGAGTGTAGGAGCTGGACAGATATCATGATAAAAGGCAAAGGAAGCAAATATCCCCAGGAAATACAGAGGAATGGAAATTAGGGGTAGAGGGAAACATGTACTTTTGTAGAATCCTGCAAATTCAAAGTGATGAATGAAGAACAGTTGGGGTAGGAATAAGAACTCAAGGCTAGTCTTTCATCACACCAGGCGAGATGCATTTCTACCTCATGAGATAAGTCCATTTAATGGAGGTTTCCCGGCTATTAAAAATGACTAAAGATTCTATCATAAAATACTAATAAGGGCTACTTTCAGCAGCAGAGCCTGCAGGGGCTTAGAGAATTCTTTTGCTGCTCTGATTGTACAGAGGTCTATTAATGACTATCTCCGGGGAGTAAGGCACCACTGGGCCTGAATCAAGGAGACAGAATAGGATAATGTTACTCTCAAGCCATCCAAATGGTGTCAGATCTCACGTGCTCAGATAGAGAGGCATTTTTTTTAAAACTTAAGGTTTCAATTGCTATGTATCAAACAAAAGGAAAACCCAACATTTACTGGCTATTTAAATGCTAAAATCTTCCTTTGGGTTTGCAATCACAAGCTGTTGGACTACCCTGCACTTATTTGGAACAGATAAAGAACAAGTAAGGGGCTTCATATATTTTAAAAAGTGTCATTTTGAGGTGCCTGGGTGACTCAGTCAATTAAGTGTCCAACTCTTGATTTCAGCTCAGGTCACGATCTCAGGGTCATGAAATCGAGCCCCAGGTCAGCCTCCATGTTCAGCAAAGGAGTCTGTTGGAGATTCTCTCCCTCTCCCTATGCCCTTCTCTCCATTCAAATGCTCTTTCTCAATGAATGAATCTTTGAAAAAAAAAAAAATGAAAAGTTTCATTTCACAAAAGAAAACACTCCTTCACATATATCATAAAGGACTAAATTAG
Organism: Neogale vison; assembly: GCF_020171115.1. Lineage (NCBI taxonomy): Eukaryota > Metazoa > Chordata > Mammalia > Carnivora > Mustelidae > Neogale > Neogale vison. The sequence continues at coordinate 215,508,536 of NC_058094.1, forward strand.
GCTACAACAACTACATTTGCTCATCTTCTAATAACCCTATGCATGTTGATGAATAAAGTGGTGGTATCTGAGTAACAGCAGTACTCATTAAAAAACAAAACAAAACAAAACACCAAAACCTTAGAGTACATGTATTTTTTAAATATTTAACACTTACTTCACTTCTGATCCTACAGAAAAAAACTAAAATTGAGAATTTTTTCAAGTAAAAAGAGCAAAACAAAGCGAAAGCTGAAAATACATAAGGCAATTAGGGTGTGAAAATAAGTGTGGCCATCTTATTAAGTTGGAGAGAGATAACCAAACTTAATTTGAGAAAGGACTGAACACATGAATTACCAGATGTATTCCTCCCGAAACTACAGAGCAAAGGAAGTAGCTTTGCCTTCCTAGGAGACGCACTCGGGAAGAAAAGGATTCCAACTCTGGTTTCTATCAAGAAAATAAAAAAGTAAGTATTGACCTAACAATAAATGGCATTACATAAGAAACACTTCCTTAAATGGTTTCAACTTTCTATATAAAACATTTTACGGAAGGACACAGATACTTTCTTAAAATCTAGGTGTTTGAGAAAATTCACAAAACCATTTCTCGTATTAGGTAATTTGTATTTCTCCGTGTTATATTCTGACTCATGCTCCCCTCCAGGTTGACAATGGCTTGCTGAGGTCTGGAATGCTCAGTGGTGCTGCATCTGGCTCCCGAGACTAAGAAGACACCACTTCTTTCCTACTCATCTGCCTACCACTGGGAGAAAGCTATGTCCCCTACTCAGAGCAGAGATGTGCTCCCACCACCTCAGGCTTCCTTGTCTGAGATCCATGAACAAATCAGAGTCCCCAAACCTGATTCACCTGTCCAATTCAGTAAATTTAGCCTATTAGGCAGAAACTGTCCTCACCACTCTCTAATCCCTAATCCAATGACCAAGGGAGTTTTTTTTTTAAAAAATCATTTTTCTTGGTGGTGTCAAAAATGGATAGAACAAAGACTTGCTAGAACAGGACTTGTAAAAACCATATAATCCTATCCCTACAACTACTAATCAACAAAAATGACTTTAAAATTTCACAGTAAACTTGAGGGGAAAAAAAGTACCTTAAAATATACGTTTAGTGCTAGACTAATATATTGCTTGGATGATGAACAAACACAAATTAGCTAAAATATTTATCAAAACTAAAAAAAAAAATTATAATCAAAGAGAGAAGGAAAGGGATGGTTTCTGCCGAGAATGTCATGACAGAAAATGAAAATAATTCTGGGTATTTTTGCTTGGGTACATTTCCCTCTCTCCTTTCATTTACCATCTTACAGAGCAAGCTTCTACCAAAGGCAGTATTTTAACATTTCATAAGCCAAGAACCTCTCATCAAGGAAACGTTTAATTGTTTTACTTTGCCTGAGCAACTAAATATCATCAGATCAAAAGACTGTTCTCTCTTGAGAGCAGGAGAGTCTACAAGATGGAAGAAAAAGAAAATCATTACAGTTCTCAATCACAGAAAGCAGAAAACTTTGGCCTTTTTGTTCCATTTATAATCCTTCTAACACCACTTTCATTTCAGTCAAATATCTTAGCTACACCTTTGGAACTTGCTGAATTCATTTTTAGAATTTCATTTTCTGACAAAATGTGATGAGTTCTGGGGACTAATTAAGTGTAGCATCAACAAGTATTTTCTCTCTCTGCCTTTAACAATGTACTTCCTTTTTATTTCCTGTAAGTGTTTCAAGACATTATAACAGATGGGGAAGCTAAATCACATTGGTATAATTAAATTAAAAATCTACAAATGAAATGTGTACTGATAGTTTATTACTATCTTAGCAAAATAATCTAAAATAAACACCCCTTGAAATGTTCCAAAGAAATGTCTAGACTTCATCGTTATTGATAAGTTCTTCCTACGCTATGCTGGACTAGAACATCAGTTATTGTTGTAATACTGGAGTAAAAACCTAAATGGTTCTCTTTTTCTCTCTGAATGCAGTAAATCCATTAATAACACTGCAGATTGTGGTTTATCTAAGATATAAATAACTACTTTCCAGAAGTACTGAGGGTTTTTTCCCCTACATGGAGAGTCCACTTGTAAAGAAATCTTTTGTTCACAAACACTAGCAAAATTACTCCCTTCCCTTTCCATTTATAGCCTGTATTCCTACAGTTACTTTTATTACAGTAATATTTAAGAATTTCATGTATGAAAAAAATTTAAAGTTTATATTATCTGACCACCTCATTTTATGGAAATTGGATTTGGGTCCAGAGAGGTCAACAACAATCTTATTGCAGTTAACAGTTAATACCAACAATCTTATAGAAATCAAAGAGCAATACTCTTTAGCTCTTCTTGTATCTTTTAACAGAAAGATTTTAAAGAATTATACAAATATATACAAATCACATATACAAAGTTCAGTCTTCACACAGTTGGTAAAAGGAAAAGGAACAAAACTAAAATTCAGTCAAATTTATCTAGTATGATGCTGTTTGGGACTGGGTTGTGTCCCCCACAATTCCTAGGCTGAAGTCCTCATCCCAGTATCTCAGAATGTGCCTGTAGTCAAAGAGAGGGTCTTGCAGGACGAATGACATTAAAATAAAGTCATATGGGTAGATCCCAATCTAATCTGCCTGGTGGCCTTAGACAAAGAGGTTAGGACAGACACACACAAGAAAGAGTACCGGAAGACAGCCACCAGCTCTAAGCCAAGGACAGAGACTTCAGGAGAAACCAACCCCACCAACATCTTGATTTCAGACCTCCGGACTCCAGACTGTGAAGAAGTCCTTTTCCGTCGTTTAAACCTCTCTATCTGGGGTACTTTGTTAGAGCAGAACTACACAGATACATATGCAAGAGAACCCTGAGAACTAATACATTTTACTTTAGTCCTACCACTACTGATTATAAAGAGATCCCATCAATAGAAGAATGAGAGGCATCTCATTTTCTACTGTCTAAAATTCCTACCTGGCTTGGAAAACTCTGCTGGCTTGATGTTACTGCTTAGGATATTCAGGCCTTAATTTCTATTTCTTCTAAAAGTCAAGAATACAGAATAATATCTCTCTCTCTCTTTCTCTCTCTCTCTACACACACACACACACACACACACACACAGTTGTGTTTATTGAACTAATATTACTTCTAAAGTCATTTTTAATTTTGAGTTCTTAAAATTTATTTTGATGAAATAAACAACAAAATTCAAAAATTTTCTTCGTGGCTTTGTCCTGCTCAACGGACCTAGAGCACACGCTGTACCTAAACTTTCCCACAGACTCTCTCCACGCCCCTGAAGCTGACTTGGGCCTTCGCCTCCTCAGGCCCGGCACCTCAAGCCAACAACACCTGAGTAAATATTCCCTTCAGGTCTGAAGTGACCTTTTACTTTACGAGAAGTGCTGACTCGTAAGCGTAAGACTGCTTCTACACCTACACAGACATGAATAATTCATCTCCAAAAATAAAGTTTAAAAGCAACGAGATATAATTTTAAATGTTGAGGGAGTCCTAAATGTATTACGCCTTACATAACTGTACCAGAGGCTGCCATCTGCGTTCACCTTTGCTAAGAGAAGAACCCAGGCTCCCTCCACCCACCGTCGCTGTGGGCATGACCCTTCCGGTGGAGCCATGGTTCGCAGACGGAACACCATCACGAACAGTTTGAAAAGACTCTCCCGGTTCTTTAACTGTAAGAACTTATTTTTAACTGGGGTTTGTCGTTCTGACATTTTTCTTTTAATGACACTTGAACCGCAAACTTATAATACTAAAGAGTCACACATTTCAATCCTAAGTTATTATTTCCAAATTTTCTTCAAAAAGGAGGAAGTTAACCTAGGGTGACTGAATAAAATACATAAATCATGTTCATGAAAATAAACACACATGCAGGAAAGTGATCAGAGGTTCTATCACCAGTGGACTTCAGGGTTTTAAATGCCATCTCCAAAGCAGAAGGCCTTGGGTGTTAACTCTAGCACTTTCTGGCATACACTCTTGGTTAAGTTAATAAGTTAATTTCTTATTCTCCGTCTTTTTGCCTATGGAATGGGAATAATGACAACTGTTACTGTAAACAGTTATTGAGATATTAAATTCGATCACAAGTCAAGGTGCCAATTAGCATAATAACAGACACATATTACCTTTCTGGCCAAATGAAAAAATCCACTTGGGTTCTTGTGGAGAGCAAGGAGAACCACCCATTAAATGTACCAAAGCAGGACAGGGCCTGGCTTCCCTGATCCGCCCTAAGGGTAAGGGATGACCCTGCCATGTCCCATGGTAAGTCTTGCCTGCTTCAAGTCTTAGATCCCTTTGGGGCAGATTTTTATATAGTCTAGGGTCATGTCCTGAATTGTAGTATAACAGAACTTCAGAGCTGATAGAAATCAGGGGAACAACTGCACTTCTTTTTTATATATTTGAAAAACTAAAATGCGAAGAGGTTAAACTTGGTCAATGTCATACAAATGAAAGCAAAGCAGAGCCCCCCGCCCCCCCCCCCGATACTCCAAACAGCAGCATTTTGCCACAGGGGTGCTATAGAATAAGGAGAAAAACATTCCAGTGAGAGACCTACGTCTGTTCCTGACACCCCTTTCCTTTAAGGCCCTAGACTACCCTCTGGCCATCCGAATGGGGTTAAAAGCCCAGATGGAGTGGGAAAACTCTTGGGGGAAAGTTGCAGAGCATAGGGAAGAAAACCACCATCATCCAAGCTCTCAGCCTGGGCTCACTTCTGACAAGTGATAGGGAACGAAGCTCAAGCAACTCTTAACCTACTTCTTGGAATTCTCGGTGTGGTGTATCTGTTTTATGCAACCAGGAGAGGGGGTTTCGTAAGAAGGGAGGAAAGCATGACATTTTGACATTATTAAAGGTCAAGAGACTGGACAGTGGAAAGTGAAATCACTAGGAAGATAACACAGAAAATGTGAGAGTTGGGAGTAAGAGAAGAGAAAGAGGTGGGTTAGCAGTTTCCTCTGCTCACTGGTTCAGTAAACAAAGACTTCTGCATTCCAGCCAGCCTCAAGCCAACTCTGATGTTTCCTTATCTGACTCTGAGATTCCGCAAATGGCTTTTTTTTTTCCTGTTCTGTGGATGTAGCTATTCTCTCCTGTCCTTTTTAAAATATGAACTTTTAAATTTCTCCTTGAATGGAAGTAATGCATGCTCACTAAAATCAATACAGAAAGCCCAGAAAATATGATCTATAATCCTGTCACTCAGAGGTAATCACTCTGGGATACAATAGCAACGAAGGCCTTAACAAGACAAATATTCATAATTTCCTGAGTGCTTAGGTACTTCTGGTATCTTTGCAATTGATTTTAGGGTCTAAAATGATGACCTAAAAATTGTAATCTGTGAATCAGAATCTGGACAGATTTCTGCCCCAGACATGAAGCAGTCTTCTGGAGGCCCAAGTGGTCTGATAGGAATGATTTTCTTCCTGACGTTCTCCAAAAGGTTTATGTGTTAGTGACCATCAGCTTTATTCGTTTCAGGTAAAGTACGTATGATGGATCTTCTTGGCTACTTGAGAGCTAACTGTCACAGTTTACCGAGGCATACATGTAAATTTCTCCTCTGGCAGGGTTTTTGCTACTCCCAGATAGTGTAGCTTGTAGTAAAGTGGAGCTTATTGGTAAAGAACAAAGGAAAAGAGAAGGGGTCGATTAAAGCGCATCAAATCTTACTTTCTAACTAAAGGGCCAATATTAAATAAATGAAATAAACAGATTCTTTACAGCACACTGGACAAATTCATAAAAATGTTAAAACAAAAATACTTGATGTGACTCGTGGGTGAACAGAATGACAGCATTTTTAGAAAGCATCTCCAAAGATCAGCTGGTTTACTTTGCTGCCCAGCATGCAAAGGTTAAACTACCTATTGATGAGGGAGCAGGAGGCTGGCTGAGGAGGGAGCAGGGGCTGGCGCCTTGCACTCCCCCTCCACCCACTCCCCTTAGTAATATGTGTGACATTCCTCAGGCACCCCTGACTGCCCTGAAAGAAGAACAAATGGTTATATTGCAGAGATCACAGTCCTGTAAGGCAAGAGTCTCCCTTTATTTGCAAATGTCCTTGAGATTTACAAACAAAGAAGTTACCTTATCAATAGCCCAATTTCCAAGGACACATAACTCAGTTCCTCAAGCCCTAAATAAAGTTAAATTTCTTCTAAACCCAAATCTCACTAACAAGGACACTTGATAGGAGAAATGTGAAGCTTTATCTCTAGATCTCCAAGATAGTGGAGAATCATTCCCAAGCATATGGCCCATTGATACACATCTAAAGGGACTCACAAGAAGATTTTTATTACTTGCAATAAATAACCTTTCTCCCAACAATAGCTAGCTCCTCAAGGTCCTGCAGACCTTGCTTCCAAAATTCCTTAGAGACTAACATCACCCCCTTTGTCCTCACCTACCCAACTCCTGTGTATATAAACAGACACTCCTCACAGGCCCTGGGCAGCTGCATCTCTGCCTGCCCACGGGTCCTGTCCCCGTGCTCTAATAAACCACCTCTTTGCACCAGAGACGTCTTCCGTCGGCTCCGAACCTCACCCGAACCCGACCTAGGTTCTGGGACTTCATCACCTATGACCAGTTTGTGTTTTCTTCAATCATGAAGACTGGAGATTCTGGGAGTTTCTCAACAACAAAATTCTTCAACTTAACCCAAAATGGAACCATAAAAAAAAGACGTATCAAAAATATTTCCCTTTCTCTTACTAAAACTCCCTCTCTTCCTGGAACAAAAATCAATTTACTTTCATCCTTTACCACGAAGACTTTATTTATTGAAACCGATTTTAGAGTGCTGAATCAGATTCAGCTTGTAGTCAAACATGACAACTTATGCTTTTTTTCATGGATCCGTGTCCGACTCTGCCTTCCCCAAGGTAACAAGAAAATCCACACAACTTAGCAGTGGGAAATATCTTGTGTATGTTTAAATTGTGACTGTTGTGAAAGATGGCGTATTACAGTGAACATATCTTGATTGTAGTTCAAAATACAGTGGTTTCTCTGCAGATTTGTTTTGTTGAGTTAGAAAGGTCCTAAACTGCAGTGGGAGAGGAGGGGATACAGAATCATAGCTCTCTGCTTTTAAAAGGCTGCAGAGAGCTTCTGGTTCTGGGCAAGGTAAGTAAACGCACACCATTCTTTCTCCCCCCAGTGAATGCAGTTATAAAATCTGGACAGGATTTATAAAGTAGCTATTCGAGAACTCTGAAAAATAAATGATAGCAGCAGATAAGAGAAGATCAGAATATAAAATACTATCAAGTGGTGGTAAGCTCTCCCATCTTTTTCCCTCCAATACACCCTCCTGCAGACTCCAGGCAGCACAAAGCCTGAAATGAACACCAATTGCAGGTAGAAAAATCTCAAAGAGAGCCCTTGAGCTCTGGCTTAAGGAAAAGAAAGGGACTCTGAATGCTAAGCAAAATTCAGATCTATCTTCCCCTTACTATTTTCTTACACCTCAGCATTCCCCGCAGGGACACTGATAAAGGCCTACTGGAGCTTACAACTGTAATGGAAGAGAGCTCTCTCTCTGATAAAAGGAGCAGAGATCCCAAGAGGATGGGATAAACAAACACTGCTTTTATTCTCCTTCTTTCTGTCACATCATTGCTTGGTTCTAGACAGGAGCACAGTTGCGGGAAATAGGCAGTAGAGCGAGGTAACTAAAGCTTAGATTTCTGGCTGGAAGTTGGAAAAAGGGAGCCTTAGGGAAGAGCAAAGGACTGGGATGACAACAGAGAAGGAAGGGCTCAGGAAAACAGCTCCATAAAGATGTTTATGAACTTTCAGGTTCATCTTCAGGCTTGCACATGGGTGAGTCTGGCCCTAAGCTTCTGTACAGTAGACTTTAGGAACCGAACTACAGGATAGAAGACTCAGATCCCACACTGGTAACTTGGTGGTGCAGACACACCAGACAGAGATATGAAGAGCACTGCAAAGACTTTGAAAACAGAATTAACACTGTAACTACAACTTTCAGAAAGTGAGCCAGAACTTGTGGCCTGAACTCAACTGAGTCAACTGCCTACTTAAATACTTAAACTTCTCGGGGCGCCTGGGTGACTCAGTTGGTTGAGCATCTGCCTTTGGCTCAGGTCATGATCCTGGGGTCCTGGGATTGAGCCTCATGTCAGGTTCCCTGCTCAGCGGAGAGCCTGTTTCTCCTTCTCCCTCTGTTCTTCCCTAAACATCTATTGCATCTCTCTCAAATAAATAAATAAAATCTTTAAAAAAAAAAATTAAGCTTCTTCTTTAAAGAAGCTTAACTGGGGCCTGGGGGTGGGACCAAATAAGCCCAAAGAAAGCAGGAAAAAAAATAATAACATAAGGTCATAAATCAATAAAATAGCAAACAGAAAGACAATTGTGGAAAAAAATCAATAAAAACAAAAGCTGACTTAAAAAAAAAAACTAATAAAATGGATAAACCTTCACTAAGAAGCACAAAGAGAGAAGATCCAAATTACTAAAAACAAGAATGAAAAGGAATTATCAATGCAGATCTCAAGGACATTAAAAAGATAGGAAATACTACCAATAATTTGACATATATTAACAATGGGAATAAAATGAGCAACTCCTCCAAAACTTCAAAAAGCTACACAAACACACACACATAAACCCACTGAAACTCACCTACAACGAGATAGATAACCTGAGTAGTCCTACAACTCCTAAAGGAATTGACTTACAGTTAAAAAGGGAAAAAAATGGATTCTTCTCCTACCCACTTAAGCCCCCATGTTGCATCCATGAAACAAGATGGGATAGGGAGGGAGACAAACCATAAGTGACTCTTAATCTCACGAAACAAACTGTGGGTTGCTGGGGGGAGGGGGGTTGGGAGAAGGGGGGGTAGGGTTATGGACATTGGGGAGGGTATGTGCTTTTGGGTAAATTGGAAGGGGAGGTGAACCATGAGAGACTATGGACTCTGAAAAACAATCTGAGGGGTTTGAAGTGGCGGGGGGGGTGGGAGGTTGGGGTACCAGGTGGTGGGTATTATAGAGGGCACAGCTTGCATGGAGCGCTGGGTGTGGTGAAAAAATAATGAATACTGTTTTTCTGAAAATAAATAAATTGGAAAAAAAAAAAGCACTATAAAAAAAAAGGGGGGGGGAACCCTTGAGACCCAGATGATTTCTTGGCAAATTCTAACAAACATGCAGAGAACAAATGACTCCAATCCTCCTTAATCTCTCCCAGATATCCTACTAAAGTACTTTAATAAGTAAATCTACAACTAACAATCATACTCCATGGTGAGAAAATGGAATGATTTCTCCCTAATACTAGAAGCAAAGCAAGGATATCCACTATAACCACTTTTACTCAGCATCATACTAGAAATCCAGGCTACTGCAATAAGGCAAAAGAAAAAAATTAAAGGCATATGGATTGTGAAGAAAGTAAACCACTCCTACTCACATATAAAAAGCGTGACTAGTTAGAAAATTCCAAGGATGCAACCAAACTCCTAGAACTAAAAAGCAACTTCAGTAAGGCTATAGGATACAAGGTCAACACAAGAAAATCCATTGTAGTTTTATATACCAGCAACCAGAACTGAAAACCAACACATATCTAACACAAGCACATATCTAACAAGGTATGTACAAGATCTGTATGTTGAAAACTACAAAACAATGATGCACAAAATAAAAGGAGAGACAATTCAGTAACCATGGACTGGAAGTCTCATCGTAGTAAAGACGTCTATATCTCCCAAGCTGATCTGCAGATTCCATACAATTCCAAAGTTCTAGTAGAATTTTTGGAGAGCTTATTTTAAAATTTATGTGGAAAGGTAAAGGAGCTTGAATAGCTAACAATTTTTAAAATAAAGAATAAGGTGAAAAAGTAACACAACTAGATTTTAAGGTTTGACATAAAAGTACAATAACCAAAAGAACATGGCATTGACAAAGACACAAATACATAGATCAACGGAACAGAATACAGAGTGCAGAAATCTATATTTATCCATCCTTATCATATCTATAAACTCCCATATATACATTCAATTGATTTTTGATAAGTATGAAAAGGTAATTCAATGGAAAAAATAGTCTTTTTAACAAATGGTGCTGGAACTATTGAACATCTAATGCAAACAAAACAAAACTCTAACCTAAACCTCACATCTTATACAAAAATTAACTTGAATCATAGAATTGAATGCAAAATGTTAAACTCTATAACTGCTAGAAGAAAGCAAGGGAAAAAGTATTTAAGACTTGGGATTCAACCAAGAGTTCTTGAATAGAACTCCAAAAACACAAATATAGAAAAATTGAATAATTTGGACTTTGTAAAGAGAATGAGAAGAAAAGATATATACTGGGGGCAAACATCGGCAAAACACATCTCTAACAAAGGACTTGGATCCAGAATATATGACACTCTCAAAACTCAACAGGAAAAAGCAAACAGCCCAATTTAAAAATAGGCAAAATACTTGGGCAGATGCTTCATTGAGTAGTATATAATAGATGGAATATAATGAAAAGACACTCATTAGAATGATTAAATGATTAAAATTTTAAAGTGCTAGCAATACTGAGTGCTGGCAGGGATGTAAAACAAATGGATCTCTCTCTCTCATACATAAGAAATGCACAATTTGTACTCTAGAAAATATTTCGTTAATTTCTTATGAAGTTAAACATACACTTACCATATGACCCAGGAATTCCCTTCCTAGGTGTTTAACCTAGAGAAATGAAAGTTTATATTTACACAAAACTTGATAGCAGCTCTATTCCTAACTGCCCAAACTGAAAACAACCAGATGTCCTTCAACAAGTAAAGGGGTAAATAAGTGGAAGCAGCCATACAATAGAATACTACTCAGTAATAAAAAGGAATATGTGATTGACGTAGGCAACAACTTTGATAAATCTCAAAGACTAACGTTATGTGGAAAGACATCAATTGCGAAGGGTTACATATTGTATGATTCCATTTATGTGGCAATCTCAAAAATACAAAACTACAGTGATTGGTGGTTGGATGGGAGGTTGGATGGGAGATGCAGGGAGTAGGCGGCTTTCTGGGGTGTAGAACAGTTCTGTATCCTGATTGGGGTGCCGGTTATAGGAATCTACACACATCTTAAGACTCCCAACTGTATACCAAGAAAGTCATTGACTGTATGTTAATTTTAAGTACAAAAAAAATTAAAACAAATGTAATAAATACTCAAACAGTCATTCACATGGAAGTACAACCAGAATCTGTGCTAAGATGCTTATCACATGGCACTGTAATTGTACTGTAAGCAACAAAACAGGTCTATTTCCTGGCATGTCCATTTCTCTAGGACAGAAACCTTAGCTTTATAACCTCTGTATCTCCAGGATCCCACAGAACACTGGTAGTTAAAGAAAGCACTCGATATTTTTTCAAAGATGAAACACAGACTAAATTAGGTATAAATGGTTTACATTATTTCATTTAGGTGGGGAATAGGCACAAACTGGAATTTAATAAGCAGTTACTGAAGGATAAAAGTTTTACAAAGATATTTTACAATTACATACCTTTGTGTTATTTTTGGCATTAGCTGAACAAGAGCTGGTAGTTGGAACATTTAGCATTCATGTTCATGATTTCATAAAATTTATAATATTCATGGATTTATAAAATTCAGTGTACACAGGTGCCTTTCAGGGACTTTACTATGAAGTCACTTAATTATAAAGATTTTTTAACTGAAGTATTGTTCCAATAATTCACTAAGCTACATACATAAGACTTGTGGTGAAACATGATATTTGTTTAGTTTTGTTATATTGGATAAAACCCTAAATACTCTTCAATAAAATTCAGGATTTGTATGTGGTCATATATGACCAAAAGTAAAATTTCAGAATCCTTTGGATAAAGATGAAATTTCCCATGTGCACAGAAATTAGTAGTTGCAATTCCCGGGAACCCACGCCTTACATGGCTATTGTCATGACCTTCTCCCAACCAAAAAAATTTTTTTTAGAAAGCTTGAGAGAAAGACCATGTAAGTTGCTTTAGGAAACCAATGTTTACTACAGAAACAGCAGAAAGAGAAGCTTCTCCCCAGAAGAGATCATCTATAGAGGAATTTTTCTGAGCAGAGAATGGCTGAGCAAGAGTCAAAAAAAGAAAAAAAAAATCAGACAAGCTTAATCCAAGATACTGGGGTCCTGACTTTCATGAGGACCCAAGCAACATTAATGTGATTATTAAATACTGCTGAAAGTAGCAAACAGCAGCATGAGAGTGGGTCAAAACTGTTAACCACGACCTTAATATGTAAAGACACTGATTGTTCTTGGGTTTTACTCCAGGCTCCTTGACAGTTGTGACAGTGTTTTCTTATCTATATATATATTTTTAATAGGCTAAGTTACGGGTGCCTGGGTGGCTCAGTCTGTTAAGTGTCTGCCTTTGGCTCAGGTCATGATCCCAGGCTCAGCGGGGAACCTACCTCTCCCACTGCCACTGCCTCTCCCCCTGCTTGTACTCTCACGCTCTCTGTCAAATTCGTAAATAAAAGCTTGGGGAAAAAATTTAAAAATTAAAAATGAAAATAAAATACTCTAATTTAGTAAGTGTTGTTACATAAATATTTCAGAGATATGGAAATACAAAATTTATAATATGTAACATTTAATATATATAGATATAAAATATTTTAGATCGACATTCAAGTTTTAAAGTGGCCACACTTAGTTGTTCCACCGTTACAGAATAGTGACAGTTTACCTTACTGTAGTATGCACACCTGGAACCAATAAAAAAGAGTCGTGTTTAAATTATACAACTAAAACTGTAATAGACATGGGATAGATTCCAGTGCATCTCTATTGGTGATATTCTTGATTCTTTGAACACTATCAATATAGCCTCTGAAAATCACTGAAAGCCATTCCTTGGACTCCCATTTGTTGAAGAGGCCTTTTGTAGAATGTAGGATATACCTGCGGAATAACTGCCAAATTGAAAATTAAATGTCATTTTCCTGTTGATTTTCTGGCCTCAATTTTTAAGTTCCATGAAGGCAGCCCAATGGAGACATTGGGCTCGCCTCTAGATTCCAAGCACAAAATGGTGGACACAGAACACGTACAAAGTAATGTTTTTTGAAAAATGAATGAATGAGTGTGTATCTGTAGGACTAGGACTGAAAGTAGGATTATACGATTGGACTTTAGGAATAATTTTGGTGTATTCCTAAATGATAGACACTGTACAGTTCAATTAGAGATGTATTCTTCCATTCATTCATTCTGCCAACTAACGACTCTGTTTGGTTTCGGAATATTTTGTGTTAAGATCTGTGTTCAGAGGTAGGGACACAAAAATTCCTAAGAAGATATGGTCAGTGATCTCAGGTAGCCTAAGTCTAGTGCACAACACCCCCAGCCCCCACCCCGCAACACACACATGAGCTAATGTAATTAATACCAGCCTATTAAACCTTGAGAACTATAATAAGTGTATCAATAGTGGACCCAGTGAGAACGTAACTACCCCAACAAGAATCAACAAAGAATTCCTTGAGAAGTCAATGATTCAACTAGGGCGTAAGAGAAAGACAGGCTCCTCGTAGATGAAAGTGGCAAATTGTGAATTGTTAAAGGTGTGAACTCTGAAGCCAAGCCATCTGAGTTTGCATCCCAGTCTACCACTTGTCAGCTGTGTGACCTTGAGCAAGTTACCGAATGCTTTGTGCACCAGATTCCCCACAAGACCACGGATGGAGATAATAGCACATGTGACATACGGCTGTTGGGGTAGTAATAATTTAAGTAGTTAATACCAAGCACCTGTATCAGTACCTAAACCCAAATAAAAGCTAAGTATCTGAAAGAAAAAGAAAGGGCAATAAAGAGGCAAGAAGACGAAAAAG